>NC_031966.2:30728360-31030726 GCF_001858045.2 Oreochromis niloticus | reverse complement strand
ATAGCTGGCATGGGGGAACTGAAGGTCTGGGATTAAGATCAGTGCAGGGTTATCATTACTGACCCCCCTGCTGTGTTTCCGTGACCTCTCGGCCATGAATTTTGACCTTTAAACCCACCACGACTCCTGTAAGAGCGGGGCTGGGATGAGTGGACGGGATCCCCTGTGGTGATCACCAGAGTCAACACACACACGCTCACCATTTGGTGCTTACTTTACCCCAAACCTTTTGTTGCTTATTCTGCCCCACGGAAAGAGACGAGGTAAAGGATGGGAGTGGGTGTGTGCGAATGATAAAGGGGCTAACAGAGCCACGGAGTCAGACTGGAGGTCGGGTGTGGACAAGAAAAAGACTGCCAGTAGATTGAGTGGAATGTCCACTCCCCTGTGCGTCTTCTTCTGATCTCAAATGGTGTCTTTCACGTCTGACCGTTAATCAGAGCAGATAAGCCAGGTCATTATACACAGAGCAGATTTACACCGCTCTGCTGGCTGACCGGACCACATTCCCACAGAGTCACTGGGATAACCTACTCACATCTTCTAGGCAGGGATAAGCTTGCCTAAGGGGGCCTCAACACACACACACACACACACACACACACACACACACACACACACACGCACAGTGCACTGCTGCACAGGTAAAGCAGGCGGTGCGTTCAATGCAGGTGCTTATTCTCTCTTCTCTTGCTCCCTCAAGGAAATGCACACATAACACACACACATATGCGCCAGCCACGCATGGCCATTATCTCAAATCAAATCAAATCAAATCACCTTTATTGTCACATCACATGTGCAGGTACACTGGTACAGTACATGCGAGTGAAATTCTTGTGTGCAAGCTTCACAAGCAACAGAGTTGTGCAAAATACAATAACGTGCAACAAGCAAAATATAAAAATGGTTAATCTAAAAAGTAATAAATATATGTACCATATATAAAGGTATATACATCTATATATCTAAATGATAGATGAAGTGTGTCACGGTGTGTGCACAGGCTGCGGTGGAATAAATAAAACAAGCTCTTCCTGTTGCAAAGGACAACAACATTACCATAATACCAAGACAAATACTACATCCGATTACTGCTGACGCGAAAACGTTACAGTATATGAGCCTAATAATGATCCACCATCAGGCTGGATTCTGCACGACCAGACTCCCCCGTGAAGGATTTACAACTGCTTCTGTGAGAAAACACTATGGAGAGAGTGTTAAGTGCTCCTAATGCTTACATAAAAAACACACATCAGCAGGAACGCTGTTACGGAGCAGAGACACAAGAGAACGTTGCAGAAAAGCTCATTCAAGCTAAAGTAAAGCTGATGTTCGCGCAAACCGCAGTCAAGATGCACGGAGACGCGTGTGCCATTAATAAAGTTCGCTCAAATATTTATGAAGTAATCGGGAGACAATATGCGGAGAAGCTCTGCGAACAGCTGGTTAGCAAAACTTTGAGGAAGACGCCCAAAAATAAAAATAAAAAGCCCAAGGTGTTATCTGCAAGACATGTGGGCGTAATAAAGCTCAAAGAAATATTTCTAAAAGTCCACGAGATGCGTTGCAACAGCAGCCCACCCCTCTCTAAAAACGTCCCTTGATAACATCACAAGCTTCATGCTTCTCTGCATCCCCGTTTGTGAGGGGGAGTTCGCAAGTATCGATCGAACCGCTACAGATGAAAAGAGAAACATATGTGCGATTTAATTTGCGTGAGTGGAGAGTGTGAAAAAAAAAAGAAGCCACTTGTGAGACTAAAATCTACACATCTGAACTTTTGAGATGTTTTATACCCAAAGTTACATTTTATACAGTTAAACCATGCAAGGAAGACTTGTGTTCTTATTTGGGAAAAATGTAACATAAGGAGATTAATCGTGTTTTGTGAATATTTGGAAATATAAAAAAAAGTTAATTATGTGTTGGATAAAACACTGTTATGTATCACGCCTCATTAGAGGAGACTGGTACTGGGTCCATGTTTTCCTAGCAGCCCAGGAAGCCTGCAGTAATTTCTCATTGTGCTAGTCATCCTCTGGCAAACGGCAGCTTGTTGCATGAGTTTAGACAGTGTGTTTCTAATGTCAGAGTCATCTCTAATAGTTTCAGAATAAATCACAGATGCAATGAAGACTGTTTTCTGAGACAAGATCAAGCAAAACTCGACGTCTAATTTTAGAAATGTTTTAAAGTCAGACAACTTAAAAAAAATAAATACTAACAGAAGATAAAATTAGAGCCTAAGTAAGCAAAACAAGGCCTTATTTTCCTTTATTAGCTCAGTATGTTATCATGTGCAGAATCCCATTAAAAAGACAAAAACAGCAACTGTTTCATCTTTTTGCAGACTGAAATCATTAGCTCTTTCCCCGATAAAGACCACATCTGACGACGTTCTGAAACCTCAGTGTTTATCAGTAAAGACGTGGTGGTGCAACTTCTGATGCACATCCGGGCTGACTCCTGATTATGACAGAAACTGCTCAGTTCAGATAAGAGCTTCAAGAGTTCCTCCTAGTCGACTTTCAGGCTGCACAGCATTAAAGAGTGCTTCTAAACAAACATAATATACAGTAAAAATGCATGTTGTCTTTCAACTTTCCTGAATAAAACAAATTAACGTTATTTTTTCGATACGCTCATGCACGATCTGTCTCTGCAGCTCGGCTGGCTTATCAACAGTTAAAAGATGTCAGGTGAGATTTACTGTTACCACCAAGCCAAAACTAACAATGAATGTCTGCTGCAGTCTTATCAGACTGCATTTAAGTGTGAATCATATGCTTTATGTTTTTTTTAGATCGCACTAGTGATAGAACTCGTCCAATGTCAGCCAGAAAATAAGGCTGTTGAAGACATGATAATCCTTGTGTTGAAGGACAGCGAAAGGACACTGAGAGAACAGTGAGTTAATAAGACATATACAAACCAACCGCCCCTACACTTTAAACTGTTTGCAATGAAGTAAAGTACCCGAGATAAAACCCCTGTTTTTGTTTCTCTTTGAAGGCTTTGGGAGTTTAAACTGGAGGATTTTGATGAAAATGTTGCCAAGCCTCTCCTCATGCTGGCAAGACTAGAAACCAAAAGAGGACCTATAATAGTTGCTTTAAATTCGTAATGATTTTATCTTCTAAATGTGTCAAAACTGCACTTTATATCTGGTTTTTCAGGTGTGAGTTTTTCAGGTAAATACAAATAATAAATGAGGGATGCTGAGTTTCAAGGCCAGATGCTCCGTAGTCCAGCCTCTGAATTTTCAGCAAGCTATTTTTGATGCACAATTACTAACAGCTTCAATTCTGATGACTCGAACCTACGGACATCCTAAAATCCCAAAACATGGCATAAGATGTATTAAGAGAGAAGCAGGAGGAGGCCCAGGGTCTGGGCTGCTGTTATTGAGGGTTATCGGGACAACTTCTCCTATTCTATCAGGTTTGAAATGGTCCTGTCCATTTTGAAATTGCATGCGGCACATTTCAGCCCAAGATCCCAAAAGTCTGACTTGTTTCTAAATCACACCCTGTCAAACATCAACCTTTTTCGAAGGTTTGGAGTAACAGGATTGAGGTTTTCTACATTCTCCAGGAGAAAGACCTCAAACCCAACAAAGAACCAGACAGTGCTGTGATTCTGGATTTTCCGGCTCCTCTGACCCCACCTGTTAAACCACTGGTCATTACTTCAGTGCTGAATTACTCAACCAGACAGTTGGGTGAAGCAGATTTGCACAGCCAAGTTTAGAGATAGACGCGGTCCCATCAGTTTTTTTCCCCCTGCTGAGCCTCAATCCTTAAAGGAAAATATAGTACGTAAAGGAGCAATCCAACCACGAGAACTCCTTCCAGCTCTTACACCCATTGCTAACCCTGAGGTAATTACAACGGCATCAAATTACATGAGCAGGAATCTGTGTGAAAGGCAGCAAACACCACCCAGTACAGTGACAGACTCTTCTATGTCAACACCACCAGTTCCTTTGACACCCTCTACTAAAAGTCCTTGGTTTACTCATACACAGACCAGTGAGGTTACAAATTAAAAGATCTGTCCTAAAGCCAACCAGAGAGCAAGACTCTGCTATTGTTCCAACGTCACTGCAAACATAGTTACCTATAATAAGGAAGCAGTAATAAATTACGTTGACAGTGTCTAAAAAAATATGTGTAAGGAAAAGTTTGCACAACCTACAATCTTTAATTTTTTAGTAAGTAAATTTAACACTACACAAGCATTATTATTAAAGAAAATATGGTAAAAGTACACATTAGATGGAAGGGCAAAAAACCTTTAATTCTACAAGTTTGTAATTTCTTAATAATTTTCCAGAAAATTTCCCAAAAATAGCTTTACAGTTTTACTTTACTTTTGGCACTAATTACAGAGAAAATACACATTTCCGTAAAAGAAAAGCTACATTTAAGCCCAAACTGTTCACTATTTATTTATCTTTGCAAACTGAAGTCTCCATATATGTTCAGCTGCCTCTCTGTGACAAATTTGGCATTATCGCACGCCCATCTGTCTGAAACGTTTCGCTCTGGTGATGAAAAGGTTCGCTCAAGTTAGTGGAAGTGATAAAATAAGAGTGCAACAAATACACTGTATTTTTGCATTTCCATCAAGTAGAAAAAAAGAAAAAATAGTACTTTTTTATTTTTATTTTTTAGGAAATTGAATGAAATATTACCTCATATTATTATAATATAATTGCATTTGAATTATTTATGTTAAATTAACCTTTATTTAACTTCAATCAGCAGCGGTTAAATGCACACACAAATGCACATATGTAAAGTAAATATACACACATACATGTTATAAAAGGTCCAACATAATAAACTTCAAAGCTAAACAAACTAAAAACAGTGTATTAAGTAACTGTCACAGTCATCTCAGACCAAACAAGGGCAGTAATGTTCAGGCTTAAAAAGATTTCCAGAAGATTTGAAGCCTTTTCTTCTGTATGAGGTTGAGGAAAAGCTAGAATAAATAAGTCAACAGCTTCCCGTGCTTTTTTGGACAGCTGCCGGTCAGTAAAATAGAAACAGACAAGTGTTTATTTTATTACTGGCGTTTTAGCAAAAAAGCAATATTTAAACCTAAAACGCTGCATCTAGTGGGAACTGCAATATAGCTGCTTTTACCGTGGTGTTGTTCTCTGTAAAACAGCAGTTTGAAAGAATAAAGAAGAATCAGGCTGAAAACTTTAAGTGAAATATCGAAACTGTGCCCGAGCGCAGAAGTAAATAGCAGCAGTAAATCTACTCGGTGACGTTAGACGACTGCAGAAAACTCTATTTTTCCCACCACAAAAATGTAAAAAATAAAAAACCCCAACATTCAGCAGTCAGTCAAGGTTGCCACTTTAAGGTCCCGTAATGATATGGAACATTTCCATCCTAAACACCTAATACCGCTCTGCTCTCTAGCTGCTGCTGCGGTGCTGCTGCAGCGGCCATTAAAATGCAGTTTTCCTAGGAAACTCCCAGGTGTGACTGTGTGTAACTGAGTGTGAAGCAGAGATTATTACTCAGATCGTTCAGTCGGGCCTCTGCGGTTAAATGAAGGTTAAAAAGCTAAATATCAACAATAAATCATCTTTCACGACAAACTTACAGGTGATGTAGTAGTTGACGTTCCTCTTGAACTCCAAGCCCATGTAGTTGGGGCTGAACTCCTGGAATTTGATGGTGAACTTGATGTCCTTCTCGGGTTTGTTACAGTTGACCAGGACGTTAGGATCGAGGACTGTACTGCAGCTCTCCGCCTGCTCCCTCTTCACCAGATACAACTTGTAGTATTCGTAGTCTCTCCCCTTGGTCCGCTTTGGGACAGATGATATCCAGCTTGTCCCCGATGTCGGGGTAAATCACCAGGCCTTTTCCAGCCACAAACCTGAGGTGGGGAGGGGGCGAGAAAAAAGAAAAGAAATTGTTACAAACACATAAAAAACTAAGTCTGGAAAAGCAGCCGCATAATTCAGCAACAGTTTATACAGCCTTAATACTTTGAGCTGTCGGAGTTATGGGTTTAGATTTGTCTGGCATGGCCTTTTAGGCAGAGCGCAGTTAATTTAGCCCCGCAAAAACACTACATGTAGCAGCTTGACATTGTTCGGCATTAGAGTGTTTCACACAAATCCCCTTAAGTTCCTTCTCATACTTGGATATGAATCAAAGCATACCAAAAGTTTGCGAGAAGGGAAACAAGATGGCCTGACACAAAATGGCTGCCACAGAAACGGACGTACGGGTGGGATTACATCACATTTTTGAAAAAAAAGCTTCTTCATAATTTCAGATTTTGTGAGTTTTGGATAATGCCAGCCCGACGGCGTGGTATTCACATGGCATCTACTTCAGTAGCCTGCATCTCTGGAGGAAAACATTGTACCAGGGGTCGGCCGGGAGCTTACAGCTTCCCGGTTCATCTTCCCCTCTGCCGTGATCATCTACTGAAGGATTAAGATAATCCATGTGGCCTTACTGTACCTCTCCACCTCGCTCTCTGCTGCCAACTCAATCAGATCAGCTCTTGTTCTCCTTTATTCACTAAAGGTGGGGAACAGGAGGAGACCCAGTGTGTGTTTGTCTGTAAGTGTGTGTGAAGAGAGGAGGCGGAGGGGACACGCCAAGTACTAAGCAGTGTGTTTGGGCAGTGGTGTGTATGTTTATGCATGCCTGCCTGTGTGTGTGTGTATGTGCGGTCAGCAAAATGGGCTGAGGTTGCAGTCTGATGTGGGGTGGGGGGTGGACGGGCTGAATCATTGTTCTGGACTTGTTTGAGGCTTAAAATGTCAACATGGTTCAACTCTGCTGTCCCAGTTAGCCAAGCATTAACCCAGACAGCCGGACTGACCACGGGTGTGTTCATGTACGTGTACGTGTCTGTGTGTGTGCGTGCGTGTGTCATGGGCGCAGACAGCGAGCACAGCAGCAGGGCTATCTGCTAGATCTGCCCATGCCAGCGGATTTAAGCAGGATTTAGCAACGCGCGATGCATTTGTTGTTTTTTCTGATCTCTTGTGTTTTAACAAGACATCAGGGGTTGGGCCCCTCTCTGTCCCCCCTCTCTCTCTCACAGTCTCTTCCCTCTTTTTTTACCCTTCACAGTGTAATCTCACCTTATCTACAGCCCCTCATTTCATCATCACACACATCATTTCACCAGTAAATAACTGACTCCTCAGACAGCCCCGGCTGAAAGTAGGGAACTGATGCCTGATAGTGTAAGTGCGCGAGTGTGGTCGAGCTTATTGGGGGGAGACGGCGGCAACGGCGGCGGCAGTGCATGATCACCAGTCTTCTTCCTCTGATGATGTTAAACGCTGGCAAACAGCCACCCATTGTAAGAAATGATCTTTTAAAAAGTCTTCAATCTTCAGAAGAAATTCCCCCCCCATGAAAATTAACATGATTGGATTAACATTCATGGCCATTCATCTCAGACAGGGTCATTACCAAACATATGAGTTCATTCACAAAAGAGATATGAGATATAAGATAAGAGACATGCAAAGTGGTCAAAATCCTCTCTGTCAGCCCGGCTGTATATGATGTCATGAAAGCATGTGTGGGAGGGTGGGTTTGGGGGGGGGGGCTCTTATACAACGCTTGGAAACGGGTGAGACGTTATTTGGCCGCCATTGTCTGAGGCTCATGGGGGTGGAGGTTGAGGGGAGGGGTTGTGCAAATTCAAGGGCCGATAAGAGAGAGGGAACTCGGGGTATCCTTTTGTCCTACGTCTCCCGACAATCTGCCTATTTTCAGCAGCAACAATTTGCATGTGCTTGTGTGCTCGTGCACTTGTGTGTATGCATGCATCCATATGTTTTCATGCATGTGCGTGTGCGTGTGTGCCGTGCCCAGTTACACGTGCGTACGTCTATGAAGACACAGACACAATCAGTCTCTAATTGGATCTACAAGATGCATCAGTGAGGCATAAACAAGTTTCCATGGCAACATTAGGCTTTGTTACTGACCACCCCTCCCCTCCCCACCTTCTCGCTATTCCTCCATCTAGCCCCCCAGCCCCCCCTCTATTTCTACTCCACAATCTCATTCCCCATTGCTTTATCCTTCCCTCTCATTCACCTCCTCAACATTTCCCTCATTCCGATTTTCTCTCATCACCACCACCACCCCTTTCTCCATCCTCCCCCTCGCTTTCCTCTCTACACACACACACACATCCACACACCTACAGAAAAACAAGCATGAAACCACAAAGTGGGGGGGAAAAAAGGAGAAAGAGGAGGCAAACATCATGATTACACTGCTGTTTGTTTCACTCAACAAGTAGCTTGCAGTTTCTGTTTTCTTTGTAGGTAAATTGTTGGCAATTTTTGGGGTTTTTTTGGTCAAATGTTCTGATTCAAACATTTAAAAGCCTGGCTAGCAACTAAAACGAGTAGCCTCACACTGGACTCCTCGCTTTTACAGGCCATTTATTCTGTTATCAAAGCGAGCCGCAACAATTTAGATGAATAATTAAGATTTCCAAAAAATCTTAATATCTTAATATCCCTGAAGGATTTCATCGCGAGTCGGCCCCTGTCATTGATTCAATTTTCCGAGCAGGCCTCCTAGTTGGCAGTTAGATAGCTATCCTAAGTGAATTCTCCGCTTCTGTTTCCCAGCCTTTGTTAACTGTCTGCTATAATGAGACTCTGGCTGCTGTGGAGGTCTGGAAGCGCCATCGCAGATGGGAAAGAAGCAACATAAAAGAAATAGGGCAGCAATTAGTGTTTAGCCCAGTTTAAAAGCCCTCCACTTGGCAAGCTGCGGCCCAGCTCCAGTCCAGGATGTGAAACTAAACTGGTGGGCTGGGACTTTGTCTCCTGTTTGTCTCTCTGTTGGCTTAATCAGCGCCACTCCGGTGCTACACACAGCCACGCAATGAAGAGGAGGAGACGAGTGACTGAAGATTATTGTACTTTTGAGGAGGTCGAAAAGGGAAAAAGGGGGTTGGGGGTGGTGGGGGGGTGAATTGCATCTTTCATTCATGTTGTCTGGAGACTTTTTAAGACCTGTTGATGAAAGAAGGTTGAGCGCACAGAGGAAGAGCTGTGCAGATACAAATAATGTTTCTGGGAAATGACCCTGAACATGAGAGAGCCTTTATTCCCCTCATGTCAAACGAGGTGGATCTGCCTGAACCAAGCAAAATAAAGAGAATCATTTTCAAAACAACCAAATGAGGTTGGTTTTGTTTCATCTGGATGGCTCCACAGCATGCTGAATCCTGTAAAGAGCTTATGCAAACATACCTACGCTGTGGTGGAGAGGGAACAGAAAACAACGAAGCAAAAAGAGAGGAGAACCCCCCACCCTCCCACCCTTTTCTTTTTACATTCCACTGGTGAATATGAGCACATGATCTCAAATATGCTACACCCCCCACCCACCTTCCCATATGCGCGCACACACACACACACACACGGATGTGAGAGCACACAAAAGCACTGTGGGGTGCATCCTAGGCCTTCCCAGCCCAACTTCCCAGCCGCCCCTATTCAAGCACCCTGCCCTCACCGACTTTCATATAAAACGCCGCCTACACTAAGGCCCACTCAAAACCCCTTACAGAGCCTCAATCTCCCCCACCACCGCCATGTTCTCCACCCCCGTCCAGTCAGCCCGAGCCTCTGCCCCGAGCGTTGCGCTGGCAGGCAGCCTCGGCCGCTGAATGAATGGACCCGAGGCACAGGAACTGAGAGAGAAAGGGGCAGAGACGGCTCATATCAACAGAATGGTGTCAAATTGATTTGTTCCTCCTGAGCAGCAGCTCGAACATGCCATACATATCAATTAAAATCAATTACATGTCTGCAACGTATACACAGTTAATTCCTCCGTGCCAGGCCCCAGATGCAGGCACCGGCTCTTCTCTTAACGTCTCGATTTTGCAGCTGGGCGCATAATTACTCTCTCGTTCTCTCCAGCCTTTACAATACATAAAATCATGTAAAATGACAAACATATGCACACTCTCCACGCACGACAACAGGTATTCAATTCCCCCTGATATCAGCGTGGTAATTATCACACCAGGAGATCTGTTCCCTCACCAATTACTTCTTCTCTCCCTGCATTATCCACACAATCAGCATGGCCGCCCCAACCCCCCACCTATTATTGGAGATTACACTTTCCATATGGCGTGAGACATTTCCTAACGTTTCAATCAATACTCCATAAGTTTGCCGCTCAAACAGATACTAGAGTCTCCCTGCAGTAAAGCACCCGTGTGACACAGTTATGCTTAAGTCTGCAAAGAACACAAAGCCGTGTTATGCAAAGAGCATTGTGGTTGAGCGCTTGTGTAAGATAGTGTGCGGCGGCAGGGATTTACAACAGATTCATTCGCTCGAGGCAGTCTATGTTTTGTGTAATCACAGGGTACAAATGCGTCCTGTTCTCATTCAAGTCAATCAATATTAAATAATTGTCTGCTACCAGGGACTGCTTTGGCCTTTCATTTCCCTCTAGGCGCAGCCAACTGCTTGCTCGGCCTCGCAATGAAAACATTCAAATAGCGGGTTCTGAAATGGCTTCGCTCTTAATGTGGCGGTTAAGATCCACTGACACGCAGCGTGGTCGTTTCAGGCCAAAGAGAGTTTTGCCACAGACCCCAAACCGATCCGAAGCTTCGAGAAGGTGAGCTGGTCGCAGGGTTGCGCTTGCAGCCCGCAGCTCGACCCCGATCGGTTGTATACATAGCTGGCTTCTGTCAGGCTGTCGCGGGGGCAGATGTTCTTAGGGAGGCCTGACTATAAACACACGCGCATAAACACACGCCCCGCAGTGTACACACACAGATTTCCTCACATGTCAAGCACAGTAAACAAGTCGCCTCCAATGCTCACCCAGGCCCCACACACACATAAAGACACATGAGCAAACACAAGCATCCTGAAATTAAGAAAAACAAGGTCCATCTGGCCCCAGAACTGTTTAGTAAAGCAGGAAGGATTTGACCCTTATTGTAGAAAAAGAACAACAAACTAGCCAGAGGGTAGCGATATTGGATAAACTATAAACTCTGATCCAAGCTGCACTGTAGGCCAGACTTGGCAACAGTGACTTGCTGAAAAGTAGAAAGCTTGGTATTTTCCCTCCGGGCTGTCCCCATTAGAGGGACATAAATGACGATGTCAGAGGCAAAAAAAAAGACAGACAGAATATCCTGAATTCCACCCTGCAGAGAACTGCTTTTGTATGTGTGAACACAGGCTTCCTTTTTCTCTCTCTTTCTCACAGAAACACACAAACACGACACTAGCTTTAGTTAGCTCAGTCAACAGGCTGGCATGCAGAGCGGATCAGATCCCATCCAGCGTGGCTCATAACAGTGGCAAACGGATGAGCTCCAGCGCAAGCGCGCACATCCCTCGTGTTCAAAAACGAGCCCAGTATGCTTGCCCTCTATCACTGTCACATGAAGGGCTAGCATAACACCATCAGCGGCTGTAATGAGCTAACAAGATGATGCCCAGATGGCCTTGCCACAAGTAGGACAGAAGTGGACGTTGTTTCCAGACGAACAAGCTGAAGAGCACTGTTGAGCGAGAGGAGTGTCAGAAGTCATTAGGGAGGAGAAAGAGCATAATCTGTTTCTTCTTATGGCCTCTGTGGTTTCTGTCAGAGCTGAGCCCATCCCTCTCTAAGAGCAGGGGAGTTAAGCGAGCATGGGTGTATGCGGTCGTGATTGAACGTCATCCACGGTATCGCTGACAGCAAGAGAAGGCCCAGACTGTTGCTCTCTGGGCCTCCACTTATTCATTCTTCAGCTCGGGGATTGAGTTCTTCCAGCTGGAGGGCTGAAGAGAAGAGAAGAGAAGAGAAGAGAAGAGAAGAGAAGAGAAGAGAAGAGAAGAGAAGAGAAGAGATTTGGCTCGGCTTGAGAGACATTGGGTCAGTTTCAGCCCGAGTTTAGCCCTCATTCTGAGGTTGCTCTGTGACCCAAACACACACAAGGCTTTTTTCTCTCCCCCAGCCCCTTTCCTGGCCACAACACACACACACACACACACACACACACACACACACACACACACACACACACACACACACAGCCAGCTGCCTCCCATCACTGAGGAGCAGCCACAGATGGGCTCTGCATGCTCCGTAAAGATCTCTCCACAGGCCCAGTCTACAGTCACAGCCAAACCCGCCTGGCCCTAACTCACTGTATATGTGCTTGTGTGGCTGTGTGTGCAGATTATACATGTGTCCGTGCAGGCCTGAGTGGGTGAAGGTGAGCGCGCCTGTGTGCCAGACGCCCCGATTGAGCCAAAGTTTGCGATGAATGTGCGTGTAAATGAGGTGCGGGGCGCTGGACGATCACAGACAGAAGGATCCCCGAGGACGCGCTGCCGCAGAGCAGAGTCGAGAGCTGGACCGGGATGCAATCAGTGCCGAGCAGACCGAAAAGGGGGAGAAATCAGGAGAACCTCCCAGACGAACAATAGCATCCCTCACCCTCACCCCGACTGGGTTTCACTTCCACTTAAGAGAGCACAGGAAGAAACCAGGGAAAAGAAAAAAAACCATAACCATTATCAAACCCACACAGCTTGCAAACATGCTACCAGAGGCCTTTTTTGTGCTTGGTATCTCTAACCCCATCAATAAGCCCTCAGAAAACATTTTCATTTAAAAAAAAAAATTGCTGCTCAGTCACATGCACTAATAAACACATCCAACACACACACACTAAAACGTTAAAAAGTTATTTAATTTCTGTTCAGCTCAGATACAGCCAGTCATGGTTAAATTCAATTGCTAACAATTGCCCTCCTATCTCAGCATGGTTAAAATTACTTGAGGGATCTCAGTTTTAGACTGAATAATGAAGCAAGTAAAAAACAGCTCATTGAGGATGAGGGCCTGGATACGGTTTGTTGCTAATTTTCCAAACTTGTGCTTCTAATAAAAGTGGCTCTTAGAAACACCGTGATGAAGTGCAGCTGCCCGGTTTAGAAATATTCTGGCACCCACACATCTGGGAATCAAATCAAATCACCAAAACACACTGGACACCCATTACTAATGTGGTTTTTCCTCTGAGGGATAGCTTGACATTTTGAGAATTTTGTTTATTTGCTTCCCAAAAGGTTAGCTTAACCTAGCATAAAGTTCTAAATGTAATAAGAGAACATGTCACTTTAACGCGTCAGTTTATAAACATGAGATATGATCATTTGTAAGACCTGAAGGTGCATTTAGGTTACTTTTGTCACATAGGACAGAACAGGGTAAGCCATTTCTCTGTTTGAAGTAAGCTACGTTGATACTTGCTTGTTTTCCAAAAGGTTAGCATAACCTAGCATAAAGTTATTAGTACAACAAGAGAACATTTCAGTTTTACTCTCCAGTTTGTGTCATATAAAACGGAATATGATAGTTTTTAAGACCTAAAGGTCCATTTAAGTTCATTTGTTACATAGGACAGAGCCAGAAAAGCTAATTCTCTTGATTTCTATTCTTTTTCTTTAAACACTTTAATGCTTGCTTCTAAAAAAAGTTAGCTCAACCTAGCATAAAGCTTTTGAATACAAAAAATAACATGTCATTTTTCACTTCAGTTTGTGTCATATAAAAACGAGATATATTATGATAATTTGTTTATGCTTGCTTGCTAGCTTCATAAATAGCATAGTCTTTATCATAATTCTTAGCAAGAAAGACCAAGTGATTATATATTCCAAAAGGTCAAACAGTTCCTAAATGAATCTGCCATAATGTGATGATATATTAAGACTTGTGCTCTTTCTTCTAAAGGATTACTTGACTTTTTCAAAATTTTATTTATTTGCTTCCCAAAAGGTTAGTTTAACATAGCATCAAGTTATGAATGTGATAAGACACAATGTCATTTTTAAACTTTATTTAGTGTGCTATATAAAAATGAGATCTGATCATTGGTAAGACCTACAGGTATATTGTAATTAATTTTTTCACATAGGACAAAGCCAGACAAACCATTTTTCTCAATTTCCAGTCTTATGCTAACCTAAACGAGCTTGAAGCTCACTTTGATGCTTGCTTAGTAGCTTCATATATAGCATAGTCATTAATGTAAAAAATAATTATATATCCCAAAAGGTCAAATAGTTCCAAAATTAATCTGCTCTAATATAATAACATATTGAGACTTCCAGAGTTGGGGTCTTATAGAAAGATTTGAGTTTGCCTCTATAGAATACAGAAATGAACCACATGCAGGTTGAACTTTACAGCAGCTCTTTACGATCAAAGGGGAGCTACATCTATATTTTATAAGCCTGTATGTTGTTAACAGGTGTTAATATGACACAGCTACAGAAAATCTGGAATACTGGAGAGACACCAAAGCCTTCCTGGAAGAACAAAGGGAAGACACGGTGCACAGAAAGCGAATCAATCAATCTCTGCCAGAACACGTCTGGCTTTGACAGCGCAGCTCTGAACCCAGAAGTAAAAGATAGCACGCAGCAAAGTTCAAAATACTTCCATTGTTCATCTGTCAGTGTGAAAGACAATTGCACGGGAGAGGGAGGAAAAATACTAACACAATATTTATCTTGTGTCCCCTTCCATCCTGACTTACTCTTTTTTTAATGTATTCCTGCTATTGTGAGGAGTGCTGGGAGATGGATGGGTAGAGGAGTCCGGTAGGTGATATGTGTCTGCTACACGCACTGTACAGTCACTCACACATTTCCCCCTCCGTCTCCAATCTCGAGGAACGGCAATAATTCAGTCACCAACAAACAGCACCGGGGGTTTTTTTCTTCTTCTTTTTCTTTTTCTTCGTGGCATTTCAATTGTCAGTGGTTGGTGGTTTTTCTTCTGCATTGTTCTTGAAACTGCTTCCCTGGGAAACTGGGAAAGTCAAACAGCTGACGAGATGTCACCTCATGAACTCCCTCCTTAGTTTCACACACTCACAAACAACCACGTCGGCGATCTGACACACACTCACCCAGTCTCTCTTTTCTCCTTCCACAAACACACACACAATTCTAAGGATCTCTCATCAACCGCGTGTCAAGCTCAATGACACACATCTCTGTCTAAACAGGCCATGAGCTGCTGCCTCTCACAGGCACTGGCTGTTGCCTTTCAAGGCCAGTGACTCTTGATCATATCAAATCGGACATGCGAGTCTTATGAAGGCTGCCGGTCTTCGCTCTTTGTTCGCGAGTCACGATAAAAGTCTCCCAGTAAACGTCTCAGGGTTTATCTGTAGAGTGTGGACACATTCCTGAAAACCTTGTTTTCCATTTTGCCTCCAGCAGCGATCACTAAAAAAGTATGTGTGTGGTGCAATAAAAATTAAATTTAACAGTCATTTCCCCATAGCAATACCTGCTCACTGTGCATGCCCGTACCTGGGCTTTGCACATGCCTGTTGCGACTGGCGTTATATGAGAAGCACGTTTGACCCGAGGAATCATCTGGTTGTTTGAACAGGGTTGCAAACACACACATTCTCACATGTGCATATATACTTACACATTCTTTAAAAGCCAACAGTAGCGAAACAAGAGAAGATAGGCCTCTCTGTGTGCAGCTGACAGAGTGAATTACACAGAGAGCTAAAAACCACCGCTTCCCGTCTCACCCAACAGCACTGGATGGCTTTCAGATGGATTTCTCAGAATCTTGTACAAACAGTGAGTCAATATCGGGGTAATGGCCTATCGTTGAGGAAGAACAATTCACAAGTGATTTGCGGAGAAAATGTGTGTTTAGGGCACTTTGGACCGCACTCTGTCACCCAGCCGTAACAAGGGCGCTCTGCCAACAGGCTCCATTTGCAGGGCTTGACTAGAGTACTCAATGCAGGTATTTGAGTATTCTTCCCGACCCCTTAATATGTGCAGCCATTCCTCATCAGAGGCAGGCATCGGAAAAAGAAAAAAAAATAATAAGAGAGAGAGAGAGAGAGAGAGAGAGAGAGAATTCCCACTGATGAATAGCTGATAATTCTGTTTCTGACGATTCAGGAAGCCATGAAATCAATGACAAATTTGCGTTATGAGCAAACGTACACGACGTTTTAATCCTTCCGCACTTTGCCTCTGATATTTATGCCTGTCGCGGGCGCTTTCATTATCATAGAGCGTGTTTAATATTTCTCAGCTGCGTGAGAGGGACCGCCACACTACAGATGATTGAGTGTGCTGGATTTAGTGTCGTTCTCCTTCCCTTTCTCCAGCTGTGACCATGTACTTCAGGACATATACACACACACAGACACGACAGAGTCAACCGAGAGAGAGGGCACCAGAGAGAAGGGGGGAAAAAAAGAAAGAGGGGAGGCGGGGAGGAGGGAGCAAATCTGAGGACGTGGTGCCAACCAGAGAGGCCCACCGTGCCTCAGTCCCATCTCTCCAGCTGAGGGCTTTGATTCGCCTGATTGTCTCCAATATTGAGACACACAATAAACACAACACTTGGCGGCCATTTGCAATTCTAATCAGCTCCTCTCAACTGGCCAGGACAACTCGGCTAGAGCCCTCTGAGATATCACTCATCTGACTGCAAAATAATGACACAATCATCGCCATGGCTACGCTCCTACTACATCCCATGAGCGGCAGCACAGAGAGGATATTAATACACAGGAGCACTTGGAGAACCAAACGAATTAGCCAAGAGATTAGCCAGATACCGGGTTAATGAATGCGCCACGCAAGGAAACGCTTTCACACCCACCTCCTCTTTAAAAAAATGAGGAGCAGCAAGCGGACAAGCTAGCAGGTCTACACCTGCTTCTGCAAGTGCATGCCGCAACAGGTTTGTTAAATAAACTATCTTCTTTCAACGCGAAATTCCGACTATGTAAACTTAGGCTGATTGTTTCCGGATAAGGCAGCGAGTTGTTAACTTTGGCGGCACTATCTGTTTTTCAAATGCTCTGCAGAGTGCAGAAAAACCAGCGCGCGAGCTCCGATGCGATCATTATCCAGTAAAACGTGAGCCTATATGTTAAAATACTGTGTTTCCTGATGTTAAGAGGTTAACGTAATTTAGGACGTTTACGGTAAGATAAGAGCGAGGGGGGAACGAGGGGTTTATCCTCAACAAACTGTCCCAAAAATCCTACATCTGTGAATTCTAAAAAGCCCATCTGTTGGCTTTTCTCCCCCGTGCCGTTTCCACCGACTTGACAACATGACGGTAATAGATGCTTTGCAGATAAATGAGAGCAAAGTGACATGCAATCATCCAGCGTTTTAGTAGCCTTGATGTATTTGCTTTAACACGCAGGCGGAAGATGAGAAACCGAAATTTATTTCAGAAAATAACAGGCACGTCTTATGAAACTGGTTATTAGACTTGCAAATCATTCCGATGATTCATAACGGGGGACCATGCTCCTATGCCCTCATTTTTGTTTTTTTATGTTTGTTTTTTTTCCAAGCATGCACAAGTGCATGCCTGCATAGGTTCATTTAAGTGTGTGTGTGTTGGTTTGTGAGGATTCTTGCAGGGGCATGTGAGCGACAGCCTGTCAGTGAAAGAGATGTCATTATCTGGCTGATGTCTGTGTGAATTGTGACCGGGTGCAGGGTCACATCTCTAGTGGGAAGCTGACACTGCGGACAGGAAGCATTACTTTATGATTTTCCCTCCAGGAGGGAAACACTCATCACAATCAGCGACGCTACTGTTCAGGCCTCGTTTAGAGGTTAATTCAATATGGGCAGCATGCTAATGACAATAGCATGACGAATGCCTACATCTTAAAACCCACTTTTTACAGGATACATGTTCTTTAAAATAACATAGTGGGGAATTTTTTATGCTTTGTTCTCAGTGCCTTGAAAAAGAAATAGGGAGGGGGGGTTCAGGCAAAGCCCTTCCCTCCCTGTTCTTAGCCTTTGACTTTTTCTGTGTAACAACAATACACGGGGTTTTAGTTCAGTGTCCTGCAGTCGATCTGTTAGGCCACTGATAAGAGAAGCTGATGGATAGGTTTAATCAGCCAAGCCCAGGGATCAAGACCACGGGACAGATCAATCAAATGCTGTGTGGTTTCTAAAAGAAACTGCTTTTATCAGTGTCAGAAAGGACTCTCGCTGGGTTTCTTTTTTTTCTTTTTTTGTGTTTGCAGGAAGGAAGAAAGCAACATTAGCAAAGTAAACTAAATATAAAGAAACAAGGGAATGTATTTCAGGTGCATGAGTGGAAAGCTACACTAACTAAGCCCGGCTAAAAATAAGCGCAGCAGAGCAGAAAAAGAAACATCTGTAATCACTACGCTGAGATTGTTAAAACTCCTTGAGGCAACTCTCCGACAAAGCATAAAACTAAATGTCCCTGGTCTCCTATATACTAAACACCTCCTGACATAAACAGAAATAAAATGTAAAAAAACCAAAACCTTCTGAAACAGTGAAACTAAACCTGCACTGAAATCAAACAGGAAGCACAACAGAAAGACTGAGAACTATCTCCAGCGCACAACAGATCTCTATAGAAGAGAGCAACGCTGAACTGTAATAACTAGGACGCGGTGCTTTTAATACACAGCTGCCTTCCATTTCTTAAAAGAAGCTTCTTATCGGAGAATTTGAGTGACAAGCCTATTCTCTCGCTTACAATCTCGGGCTCATGATTGTAAAAGACAGCTACACATGTCCCATCAAATCCAAGACAAATTGGTTCCTCTTTCTTCTTTGCCTTGGATGGGAGATCTTATCCAGGCGGACATGCTTAAGTTGTCAGTGGGTTTTCTAAAACCCGTATTGAACGGCATATTGACTGATGCAATCGCGGAGACACACATCATTAGGCTCATTAACAGCGAATGTAAAAAGGGGAGGACGGTCTAACTGGTGCAGCGGGAGTCTGTGTCTCCTCTGATAACACTCGCCTTTAACAAGCGGAGCGTGCGGGCAAAGATGCAGGCTGTCGGTATTAAAATGAAATGTATGTGTGTGTGTGTGATGTGTCTGCTAATAAATAGCTTGTTTGACATGACGCTATTCTCATTCGCGCAGTTTGCTCTGTGATAACCGGTCGGATTGTGGCCTCGTAAAGACGCTCCATGTGTTGTTTTAGGAAGCCATTACAAACTGGGCCGTCTCCATTACAAGGGCTATCTGATCATTATTACTGCCATCTGTAACGCACACTCAAACCTTAATCTGCGCGAGCCAACCACAGCTGACTCCTGAGCTGGCGCGGAAAACACATCCATACTACCTTCCCCTATATGTGCGTGTGTGTACATCCAAACGTGACACGGCAGCTGTTGCCTCGTCACATTGCGGGCCCTTGGGCTCGACACGTTTTACTCCAGCCTACTAAAGCAAGGCTGAGTGGAGCAGCGCAATCCCGTTGAAGCCACTGACTTGCAAGTCTCTTTTTGAGAGGCCGAACTCCCTTCAACACCTGTGCAATGCAATCGCAATCTCCCAGCCAGAGCTGCTCCCACCCTTCAAAGGCTCGTCACAGGACGCACATCTAATGCAGGGAGATGGCCGGTTAAAGCCTCAGCCAGGCACACCGCTTTGAAGCGACTGCTCCGGCCCCTCCAAAAAAGAAGCCAAATCATTTCCCTTCCCTCTACCCCCGTCCATTGTGCGAGAGGTGCACCAGGCGCTCTTATTCGGTGGCCGCATGTGGGGCGCCTTCAAAGATCACGCCACTCCATTCCAAAGCAGGGCCACTACAGGAAATGAGACTCTCCCGGATGCACGGGGGCTTCTCGGCGATAAATATATTCATGCATTCATGTATATTTCAAATAAGAATTTGACTCAGCCCGCATAATGCACATGGCAAGGTTCAGACTTTGAGATTCTTGACATGCATGAGGCGCTACAATCAGGAGTGTATAAATAAATCAGAAAACGCAGCAAACAGAGCTCCTAAAAGCAGCAACACAGGGCCTGAGCTCGGCGCGAAGAAAAGGACTCACAGAGGTTTGTCTGAAAGAGAAAAAGCTTTCATCTCCGAGACAGCAGAGGAGAAGAGAGGAGTGATGTGATGGATGTTTGGGCTGTCATGTTTCACAGTTGGGGGGGGCAGACTTGAGACAGATGAGAGGAATAGCTAAAAGTAGTCAAACTTTTCAGGGCGAAGGGGAAAATGGAAGATGAGACAGCAGAACAGCGGATGGAGCGCCACACATTAAGATTAGCCGGTTAAAATCGCAGTGTGAAATCTCGTGCTACGGAGCCTCGAGAGGCAAAACCGCCACAGTAACTCGTTAAACGGAGTCGACGCAACGCCGACGGTCGTGTTCTCCGAACAGTTCATAAAGGGAAGCTGAGAGGTTTTGGGATATTGTGTGTGCTTTAGCAGACCCTAACTCCGATTTCCAATATCGGAAAGATGATGAGGGACTTCCACGGCTGAGCACATCATGGGGGAGAATAAACACACATGTAATGGGAAACATGTGTGTGCGAGATGAAACGGCCTCCCTCATATGAATGGGATGAAATATAGACCTGCGTCCTGCCGGGCTCCAATCAGGGCCGTAAGAACTCTGCATGGAGGGGAAATGACGGACCCCCGACGGGCTCACACACACACACACGCACACACACACACAGATACGGATAAGCTGCCAATATGGTCATTCTGGAGCAGTTTCATGTGGAGGCCAGAGTCTGACAGTGACATCTCCATTCACTCTTGAATTCTTTTTCGCTTCCCAACATGCATGGGACACACACACACACACATGCACACACACATGCACACAGAGCTAGAGGCCATGGGAGGAGGAGGAGCAGCACTGAGGCATTAAAAAAAAAAAAGCCTTTCTCCCCGCCGTGGGTCTCTGTGGGGTTTAGCATGGCATTATGGGAAGATTAGACTTTAGAGTGCTTTACTATCTGATGTCATTGTTGGTTTTACGTTGTCTGGATGGCTTGTGGAACTCGGACCTGATGGCAGGCACATTTCTCTCCAGACAAAATGCTCGGGGCTGCAGTTGTGATTGATTACAGGTTCCTATTGTATCTGTCTGGTATGGCTCTGTTGGAAGAAGAATTAGTCAGACAAAAAAAGTCATGGAAACGCTACACATTTGACTCCATCAATCAAGTCAGCAATCAAAATAATTCAATTAAGAGACTTAAATCCCGCTGGCTCACCAGTCCCTGCTCCAATAGCCCAGAGACAAACTCAATTTACTGACAACCCATACATGATAGCATTAACTCCACTTTAAGGCTCCAATCTTTTTCCATTACTTATGTTTTCTAAATATCAAGGGAAATTCAGAGGAAATAGCAGAGCTATGGTGTTTACCAAGCAAGAGGACAAGTTGGAAAAAATTAAATAAACAAGAGCAGCTTCAAATGCATAATGAAATTGTAGAAGGGCTGTCCGGACAACTAAGCTAATTTGCAAGTTGTTTAGAAGGCAGACTTATTTGCAAAACACAAGAAACTTTACAAATGTTTTTTTCATAGGCCGTACATCAGAGATGCAGGATTGCAGACAGACTGGGAAAGGGAGGTTGCTGAATATGTGTGTAATTGTCTTTTTTCCCCCCCGTTTCCGAGGTGTGAAAGGGAATGCAGGGTTGCGCTGGGGCGTCCCGGGGAGAGGCGATTGAAGCGTCACTCACAGCTGCCACACAGAGCCCCGGCGCACACCAAATCCCAGGCCCGGGCTTTTGCCGGCAGAGGGCCGGGGCCGGGCCTGGGAGCAGCAGGAGTCCCACAGGCCTTTTCTTCCAACTCCTCTCACCAGCACAAGGGGGACCAGGTCCCTGCTGGGAGTTTGCTTAGAAAAGACTGAGCCAAGACTTGGCAGAATGGGTTAACGGAGGCATACACACACACACTCACACATATACACACACTATTTCAAATGCTTTTTGGGGGCTGTCTGTCTTGCCTGTGGGCATGGTGGGAAAAAAATGAAGTAGGGAAGGAAAAAAAAACCCCAAAGATAAATCAAACTTCCAGTTAACAGCTGAAAATTTGGGACACGCAAACGCAGAGATGCAGAAAGAGACGGCGAGTAAGAGAGGCACTGCTCAAACTAGATTACTGGAGAAATGAGTGGGGGTTTTTTCTGCTCGATGCCCGGGGAGCCTAATAGAGGAAAAGTCCCAAGGATTATACACTGTGCCGTTTCCACGCTCGCCCTAATAGTCTCCATGTCCTGCCTCTGTATGCCATAGATGGATTATGATGCTTTATAATTAACATGGGTAAGGGGGTTGTTACAGACCGCCCATCTGCCACGCTGACACACTTACGGGGGGTATCCCTTGGGAAAAGGAGGCCGCTACCACACTATTCCATTACTTTATCATTCTATCATTCTATTATCCTACCACTCGATTCAATTACCCTGTCACTCCATTAGTGTACTTGTAACAGTGAACAAAGCTCCGTGATGATCATTAATGATATGTTCCGAGCCGGTTGTGGCGTGGTCATGCTTCATCCAGGCGCTTCTTGTAAAAATATGATCTTTTACAAAGCACGGCTCATTTTTGGGTCCAATTAAGATGTCAAACGTAAATTGAGAAGCTCGTCGGCAGCCATAACAAACGTCTAAATGTGATACATTGTATTTTATTATACTTTTTGGGAGCATGCAAAAGATTACTTGCCTTCATTTTCTGCAAGAAAAACTGAGGGCGTAAACTGTTACTCTTGACTTGCTGAGTAAAAGCATTTTTGTCAATAATACACATTTTTTAGTGTTGAAAGTTCCAGCAAAACTTTTGTCCAACTAAATCTATCGTTTGCTTAATTAAGTTGAAACTTGTAAAAATGCTATAAGTGATATATATAAGTTTTTTTCATTTGTATTTTTGTTTTGGGGTTTTAAAAAAGGCGAGAAACCGTATAACCCTGCATCGCAATTTATATTCCCACCTCAGTGTTTTCACCAATTTTATTTGTTAATAAACACGCACTTCCTCCCCTGTCCCACACATTTTTGCGATTACTCGCTGGCCTCCGTCACCTCCTGGCACAGTAAATGCAAACCAATCCCACAAAGGTCTTTAGTGTGCCACAAACTCGGAGGGGGAAACAGATCCCTCGTCGCCTGTATGCCGGTGACAGCCCCTGACGTCTTAAAGAATGTGCAGTGCAGCTGGCTGTTGAGGTTGCCTGCCCACTGTTAGGGAATGGCATCCGATGAGGTCTGCCTCCTCAGCACAGAGGGGTTCTATGAGAAAGAGTTAAGTCTGTGAGGTCAGTCTGGAGGAGGAGGTTACGAGTTCCCCGAGTCGGAGCCGTGGGGGTAATGGTTTTAGAGATGGCTGTCACACAGATCCGTTCCACTGTCCAATACTGCCGCTGATCTCCACCAGCCCGAGTCTACTTGCTTTTCAATTGCTCAACTTCTCTCTCCCCGTCCTCCTTTCTTCTTTTCTCCCCTTCTTCCCTCCTTGCACTGACACATGGAAGTAATCTAGGATCTCTATGCTGGACTCAAAGGATGTGCGGTTGAGCCCGGGGCTGCATTTCGACGCTCTACATTAGCTTCCTTTCCTCTTCTGTTTAATCCCCTTATATTCAACTGCTCTTATGTAAAAGAACTTAGATGGAAAACAAAAGGCAGACTTTGCCCATTCAACTTTTTTCTCTCTCTCCCTCTCTCTTCATTTCCTGTAACTCTGCATCCCTTCCCATTTTTCTTCTCGAATCAGCTAAAAGCACAGGCGAGGCGACAAGTAGGAATCTTAAGGGAAGCCTTCCAGCACCGTCGTCTGTGCCTCTGCTTGGCAGAGCAGGAGCTGATGGGAACTTCCTGGTTGCTGCCAGCCAGGCCTCCGTCTAATGAAGCTGGGTCGCTAACAGCCTGTAAGGCAGCCACTGTTCAGCCACTCTACACTCATCCACCACCCGGCCCTCGACACTTTCACAGGGGCACACTGGCACGCTCCTAACACTTCCTTAATGCTCCGCTGTGGCTGGACAAAGAACAATGGCGCACGGACGTGCACTCTCAAGCACTCCTTCACTTCCACAAGCTCAAGAGGAAAAATAAACAAGACTCAGACTGATTGGAAGTTTATTTTATA
The DNA here is from genome assembly GCF_001858045.2 of Oreochromis niloticus. Classification (NCBI taxonomy): domain Eukaryota; kingdom Metazoa; phylum Chordata; class Actinopteri; order Cichliformes; family Cichlidae; genus Oreochromis; species Oreochromis niloticus. The sequence continues at coordinate 31,006,699 of NC_031966.2, read as the reverse complement.
CTCAACTGAACTTACAATTACTCTGTAAATAAGCATCTATACACCCTATTTTTTTCTCTTAGGAGGTAGGATCCTTTATTGGGTACAAGCAGAAGAAGACAAGACAGGAAATACGGGACAGAGGGCAGGGGAGCGACTCCCAGTAAAGGAGGCAAGCCAGTGGTGGTGCTGCTCGGCTGAATTTGCACCCATGTGGTGCACGCCCTAACCACTCAGCCATCATCACCCATTTAAATGAATGTGCGTTTATCCCAGTGAAGAATTTTTGGTTGCATAATGCACTTTGCTGCATTTGTCATTGTTATCAGTGACTCACAACTCTGTGACTCACTAGTAACTGTCACACCTATATGAAAATTCCCCAAATGTAAAAACAGTTTTTACTTCAGGGCTTTGGTAACAAGTTCTTATCTGTCATCCCCCCCAAGCATGAAGATTTTTGGATGTCTTATTTCACACAAACACTCCAAAACAAAAAGGCAAGTGTTAAAAATGCAAAATCCCAACTTGAGCTTTTTTTGTATGAAAAATTAATTTAATTAATTGGTGGTGGGGGGGGCGGGAATTAGGCAACATGACAATGTGTGCATTTTGCTGATTTTTTCTGTGCCCTTTCTGTTAGTAGATGTGTGTGCAATATCTCTACTAGTGTCAGGTTACAATCTTGAGCTGCAACTCCCCAGATAAACCCAAAATAAAAATCAATTACACTAATTAATTTAACTTAAATATGAAAGCTAAGGATTTTTGCCTGTTTTGTGTAGCTGCATATATATTTAAATAGAAGTACATATGGTAATATTGTGATATGACACGTTGCCTGCGGATTTAGATTCTCGACGTCAGTAAAGTTGCTGTTGATTGTGTCCAGTCACTGCTGTTTATGTTCTTGTTCTGCTAATTGACTAATCCTTCCAGGCATTGTCCACTCTTGCCAAATGATTCACTGCTTTCAGCTGCTGTCCCTGTAATATGTCTTGAAAGAAAACCAACTGGAACTGTGGGTCACGACGACCAGTTGGAAAAACACACACACACACAGAACAAAAAGATGGAGGAAGAAAGAAAGAAAGAAAGAAAAAATCCAAACAAATTAGTAGCAAATGCTACTTTTCCCAAAGTCGGGGAACAAAAGCTTTGGTTTCGTGTGCACCACTGCTTGAATATAAAGAAATGAATGCATCAATAACACAGCAAAACAGAATGATCAGCTTTCAGTGATGTGGCAGCCAAAACCACCAGTGGATAAAGTGAGTCCATCTGGAGCAAAACCATGATGAAAAAGCTACATTGTTTTCCTCTTTTTCTTCTTCTTCTTCTTCTTCTTCTTTTTCCTCTTCTTCTTCTTCGCTGAAATAACCTAAACGCCCTGCAGCCCTCTTTCCCGAGCCCAGGTGCCTTGTGTAGATAACCAAATGAAGAATCTGCCATTACCCACACACACCGCTGAAACAACAGTCGTGTCGACACAGAAGCACACGCGTGCGCGCACACACACACACACACATACACATATAAAAGCAAACGCAGCTGTCCTTACAGCGAGACACAGGGACCCTTTACAGCACTGTGGGCCAGTTGCTATCCAGAGGTATTTCTTATTGGTTGGCCCTCTCTCGTTCTCTCTGAGTGGGGCTCAGGCTCTAAGTCCTCTCTGTGTGTAATGAGATCTCTATCAGAGGGAAACATGATCAGAGTCTAAAGGGTGGAGAAAGGGGGAGACTGTGGGAGGCAAAGAGAGAGAGGGAGAAGGTACGTATCGCGAAGGGGTAACGGGGGCAAGCAGCGGGGTGTGAGGCAGGGAAGAAACAAAAACAGGCCTCTGACCCTCCCCGACAGTGACCGCGGCTACACGGAGCAGGAGAGGGGAGCGCTCGCCGGACTCCAAACCAAATCCTGTTTCTCGTCTGAGGTTGCATCCGGCTCTCGCTCAACAGGTTTCGGCAGTTTTCAAGTTGTGCCGTTTCAGTTTGTTTTGTTTCACTTCCTCCTGAAAGTCGGCATAGCTGAGCAGGTGAAAGTGGCAGATGAGTCAGTGTTTGAGAACAAACCCATTCAAATGATTGCTTTCGTAAGAGGCACTTCCAAGATAAGGAAGACATTGTATTCTTCTCATTACCTCATGCAAAGAAAAAAAAGAAAGAAAGAAAAAAAAAAAATCTGCCTAATTAGCTTATTGTAAAACACTAAACATGAAAACAAAACCAGCAGCAGTTAAATTAAATTATGCTGTGATGGAAATGTAGTGAACCAATAAAATTGCTGCCTCATCATCTCAAAGCGCTTTGCAATTAAAAAAAAAAAAAAAAAGCCACAAAAATTCCATTTTTTTGTTTTGGGAAAAATTAAACATATTTGCTAAATGTCCCAGTGGTAATAAAGTTTAGCTTAATTACAAGCCCACTGAACCGTTTAACCACGCAAGCGTGATATAAAGCAAACCAGTCAACTGTTAAACTCTGAGCCAGACAGCTGAGGTCAAGGGACAGCAAAGTAAGTCGAGTAAAGTAGAGACTCACAGGCTCGAATCAGGAGACTTTACTTTTTATCAAACGCAAACGCTCTTTTCGTTTTTACCCCCCTTCTTCTGCTATTTTGCGTCCTTTTGTGGGCTTTGACGCAGAGGCCAAAGAATAAAAAATAATTCATGTAAAGTCTTTCCAAGCCTCACCAAAAAATGCAAAGAGTTCAAAAGCAGTGCAGCAGACTCTTGCCCAGCCTGTGGCCGCTTCCTCGCTGCATGTTTTTAGAGGTGTGCAACTGTGTTTTCCATCTCTCCTCCTCTCCTTTTCTTTCTCTTACCCCTCTCTCACCACCTTGTTTGTCTCCTGAGCTGCTGCAAACAGGCTGTGCTGGTTACAGGTCATGAGGTAAATATTAGCCGAGGAGGGCTGCAGGACGTGCAGGAACCGCTCACAGCAACCTTGTCAGATCATCATTAAATTGGCATCACTGCAGTGTACCTCAGCACAGTGTGAATGTCAGCATGTGTGTGTCCATGTATGTAGCACGCCTGCACATAGCGGCGCTAGCTTCAGCCAAGGCAATGGGACGTGATCAGTCATAACAAAGTGACATTTCGTGGCGTAATCCCACTCAGCTAAATGAGAACTAATCCGATTTGCTCTGATCAAATGTTAGACTGTTCTTTACCGGCCGGGGGGACGCTGACACATCCCAGCCTTCTTCTTCTTCTTCTTTTTCTGCACGGCTGCTCCTTCATCACCCCCCCTCCCACCACCACTCCTACTTTGCCACTTCACTCATCCGGCCTCAAATTAAATATCAAAAAGGTCTGATGCATCCTGCAGCAAAAAAAAGAAGAGAGAACTAAAACTCAAGCATGTTTCCTCTTGTTATTTTTCTCGCAAGACAGTGCTACCGCGATGATGTATGTTGCCTGTTCAAGCACGCTGGGAGGAAATCAATTAAGCAAACCCCCAGTTATTGATAATGCAGGAGGCGGGAGTGATGGCATCCTCACATGAAAATCCATAGCAGCAGGAATGCACATAAACCTGCACAAACACACACACCGTAGCGGCCCAAACCTGCTGGTTTCCTAGACTTTGCCTCATAACTCATGGCCTGTGGGGAGGCACTGGTATTGTTATAGTTTTTGTGTGTATGTAGTACACTGTGCAAGCAGAGGGCCAGATTAATTTATTAGCTGAGGCAGCAGCGCTCCCAAAAGCAGGAACAGGAAGTAAGACATCGTAAATCTCGATAAGTCACCAGATAGTGTACTGTACATTTCTATAGGCTTCTCCCACTGTTATCGCTATAGAGTAATATAGGCCAATACCGAGAGATGGAGTTTAGAGGAACAAACAGTGAAGACTGATGCTGATTCCTGCGCAAGCACACCCACCCCATCTCTTTTTCTTTTATTGCCTATCAGCGAGTGCTGCTGACTGATACATTTCAGAGCAAAAACAGGTTTGTCTCCCTCTTTTTTTTTTGTTATTGTAAAGCCTGCACACAGCAAGATAATTGTCTATTGTTTTCCAAAAGGCAGAGCAGCGGGATAATTAGCTTGAGAGAACACTTTGCAGAGTGCATTATTGTTCCACTGTGAACTTTATGAAATATTCAGCCGTTCGTGGGGATTTTACAAGGAGCAGAGTGGAGAAACAGATGGAGAAACGATCTTCCAGTCCCTAAAATCCCAGCATGGTAACCTTCTAAGACATTCCCTTCAGGTGACATCATCAATCAATAAATGTCTCCCTCTAATTTTTTTTTTTTACTCTTAACTAAAAAGTGTGGATTTTTGCGCGCGCGTGTGTGTGTGTGTGTGTGTGTGTGTGTGTGTATCTTTGTCTGATGACGCTCATTGTTCCACTACTTCTGCAGCCAAATAAAAGCTGATGGGCCGTAGTCTTGCCATTAGGACCGGGCCACACACACACACACACTCAGAGACACACACTCCAATGAACATGGCAGCAATATTCATACCCACTGACTGCACAACGAGCCTCTATGACATTTGACATTTGGGGGATAAATCATGGATTCACTTGAATGAGTAACTTACAGTTATAGGCTGGTCGAGCTACTCTCCATTTCCCCTCAGTGCTGTGAGCTCGAATGAAGGTCAGCTCCAACCACACAGATCTTTTTCTCTCTCTCTCTTTTTCTCTTTTAGTTTATTTCCCCCCCCTTTATGAATGCTTTCCAACATGATGTAAATGTGGGAGTCAAGTCTAAGTGGGTGATAATTGTTACCAGAGCGTAATCTATTATCAGTAGTCTGGGCTCACTTTACTTGTTTGGATGGGAATAATATGGATTTTTAAAGAAAGTGTCTGGCTTCAGCTGCTGCCTTTTGAAAAACGTGTCCTTGATTTCATGGGAAGAAATTGCGCTGGATCCAAGCCAATTGTAATTAAGAAAAATACAATTATTTTCAATCATTTGCTCACCTGATATCTGGAACCATCTTGTCATGCATTTTTGTGGGGAGAAACTAAATTCAAACTTGGCCACTTTGGACGGAGTGTGGCCCTCGTACGCCTGTTGGGAGGAAAAAATATCCTGCGCTATAGCTGAACACACTTGGCGTGGTTTACTTGACTTTTTCACCTTTATTCTTTGCACCAATTATGAGTGGATGAACTTCTCACAGCCCTAGAATAGCCGTGATTGAAGCGCCCATGCCTTTAGTTGGAAAATAAAACGGTGGGTGCAATATTGCGAATAAAATTGCTATAATTACCCATCTTAATGTGCGATTTAAGCTGGGCCTGTTGTACATTGTATAAGCCTGTACTTAACGGTGTTTCTTCAGTGTTGGGAAATTCCCCACTGGGAAAGACATCAACGCCACACTCTGCGGCGCAGAGAGGACAATTAGAACTAAATAAATTATGTTCTTTTTAAGATAATTGCCACATTTAACAGAACATTTAACCCAGCGTGTACACAATGGCAACTTTTCCATAAATGTTAGCCCTCCATTGCGCGCGCACACACACACACCCATAGAGTTTGACACCCTCGTCCAAATGAAAATGCAAGACTTACTTGGGATTCTGCGAGCTCCAGATTATAGTCTCCAGCGATTTAGCCGAGGGTAACGCCGACCTGCACATTATTGTAAAGATCCAGAGGTAATACTTCCAACAACCGAGTCCCGCCATTCTGATAAATGCACAAGAGGAGTGAGCCGAGAACTCTAGAGCGACGGACGGTGCGCTTGGCAACCTTTATCTGCGGTTCGCCCGGTGGGAAGGTGAGCTACGATCAGTCGGGAGCATGTGAGGTCGATATCAGATACATGTCCTTGTGTCCGACTTCTTTAGATCTGCTCCAGACCCCGTGTCCTTAACTGAACTGCCGTGCGAAGGAGCCCCGGTTCTTGATAGGATTTGGAGGAAAGCAGCAGCAGCAGCCCACCGAGTGTCCTGGTTGACCTGTGGCTGAGACAGGAGAAAGAAAAAAAAACACCCCCTCACGACCTTTTCTTTCACTCTGTGGACAAAACTCGGCGATCCCGATGCGTGGAGTGGATCTAACCAATCGCGCAGTTTTGCCACAATCTGACGATGCGGCTGTCGGTGGAGCCTCGCGCCGCGTCTTTGTCAGAGCTCCCCTCGGTGGTGTGTGTACCTGTCGCCGTTTATAGCCTACAGATGACCACATTCATCCATCAGTCACAACTCCGCAGCACGCCAGGAATCCCGAGGTCCACTTCATTCCAGTGTTATCTTTCACTCCTCCGCCCCCTGCTTTTGCTATTCTTCCTCCCAAAAAAAAGAAAAAAGGAATTGAGTTTCTATTGTAAATATTCCTCCTGGCTCTCAGTGGCGTTACGCGTGCGTGTTGCGCTCCGGCAGGGTCGCTTCTAGTCCAACTCGGGCATGCTGCGTGGCCGGTGCGTAAAAATACAGTCCGGTCTCCCCGCTAGTTTATTGCTTCATGAAACACACACAAAAAAGTGCCGAGGTAAGATTAGACCTGCTCCCCTGCTTCTCGACGTGGCTCCTAAATCAGCTCACCAACATTTCCACGCCGGTATGTTGTGTTTTTTTTTCCTAACCGTCTGTAACACTGTGCCCTCCGGTGTGTGCGGCAGCCCGAGCTCAACTGTAACCCGAGCTGAGGAGAGCGCATGAGGAACAGCCCACTGTGCCAGCAGCGGCCAATCACAGCGCTCTGTCCGAACTTGGAAGCAGGAAGCGAAGGCATTTATAGGGACGTGGATGGGTAGATCTTAGGTAGAAGGAGGGAGCGAAAACTCGGGGCGGGGGGGTGCTGTTATTGGGTTGACCCCACATCTCCACCTCCCCTCTCACCACCACCTCCACCACCACCTCGGCCCGAGCCATCGACCCAAATTGAAATGGACTTTGGAGTTATTCGTCATACTGAAAGCTTCGGTGAGGAAAACGAGTGTGTGTGTGTGTGTGTGTGTGTGTGTGTGAAAGTGCTTACAAGAGCAAAACTTTGGCCCCTTTAAGTCCAGGGCTTGTTGTTCCCAGTAGATAACTAATTACTAATTGGTCCATCAAGAAATTCCCCTGGAGCGCCACATTTATCATTTTGGTTATGAAGGATTGCATTTGTAACATTTTCCCTACGACTAGTCTGTTATTTCTGCTATTTCTAGCTGTACCGCTGTAAATATATTGGTTTTATTCTATATACACAGGATTACAGTATCTGTTCTTTTGGCCCCCTTCTTTTTCTTCTCTGAAGGGAATGATGATTAATGGTCTCTTTGGATCTCTTTCTAGTCGTCCTCTTTTGGGATAATGAACTGCATGAGAACTTAGTCTCCAGTGTCAATAGACAATAGACGGTCGGTAGCCTATAGTCACTGGGCCATTCATTCACTGAGGAAGAAATGCTTGACACATAATTGATCATGTCCATGTCTGTGCCCCCTTTGTGCGCGCATATGTGTGTGTGTGTTTGAGGGAGAAAGGAGAGGAGAGTTCCCTTTCATTTCCTTGCATTTATTCAATCAATGCTGCCCCCTAATGGCTGTGATGAAATCGATTCTCAGACTACAGGTGGGGGGGAGACTGAGTCTAATTGGAAAGGAAATTAAGCAGACATTTAAAGACACGTCTTATGGTTTCTGAAATTATTTTTTTTTATTACATCCTGTGGCGTGTTGACAGCTCATAAATCTCTGTGAAACAATAACACAGGCTTCCAGTGATTATACACCCTAATTGTCTGAGTAAATTTATATTTGTGCAGTTAATGTGTGCGCATCCTCAACAGCAGCAGTTGCCACAGAGTTGCCATCTTGGATGCCTGATGCTTTAACGACCAATCAGGTGGTCATGGACAGATGCCACCTGTGTACAACTTTGTGGACTGCCACACATAGGGCCAACAGTTCGTGAGGATGGTGATGCATATACCATATTATTGTTGTAGAGGTTTGTTAGCCCAGCAAAACATTATCCATAGATTTGTCCTAGGAATGATCAAAATTAATCTTTTACAATAGTATATATAGATTTCAAAAGACAAAAATGTTATATTCACTACAATATGTGAAAGATGACTGTCTGTCCACATGCCTTTACATAAACAAAAAGTCGTCTGTGCAACAAGGAGTGTATTGAGCTTAGCTTTCATGTTCACTCAGATCATGGAGGACCCATTTAAGTGTGTTTTCACCCTTCCTACAGCTACCTATGAGATACTGGCATTTTCAAGGAATGAGGTCATTGTGTTAATGTGTATAGGTGGCTGTGATTAGTGCTTCCATAAATAGCCTGAATGTACTTTCATATCACAGCAGCTCATGCACACACATTTCAAAATGGAGAACGCCCATGTCTAAGGGGTTTTTTCATCGCTGATTGGTAGTAATGTGTAAAAATCTTGAACCTCACATTATTTATTTCAGTGCAGCTGTTTATCAGCTGGTTATCCAGGTATGCTTTTACTGCTTTTTTAGTGTGTTTGGGCTCAATATCAGATGACACTCGCTGTTGTACCTCTCTTTCGACCTCCTACAACATGTTCCATCTGATTTTCAGTCCAGTTCTTGTATAATTTAGCACACCTCAGCCCCTTCGTCTTCCTTAAGAATGCCTAAATGACACCTACCCTTCTACTGAGACTGTTCCATCAACAGTCGTACAGATACTCCTCGTCTGCTGTAGGGTTTTTTTAGGTCTGCTGCCTCTTCTTTTGTCTCCACTTGTCTAGTTTCCTCAAAATTTTTAAGGCCACGCTACACACCATGTCACAATATACCAACATTTCATCTAATAGCTCCTTAAGAATCACCTTGTTGGTGCAAAAATATCTTTTTATGTCGGTCAAACTGTTTTTCACAGATTCAGCTAAACTAATTATGTGTTTGTGCAAAAAGCTGCCAGTAATAAAGGTCAAAAGATACAATTTAAAATTGGTTCTTGGCCAAATTGTCTGTTATGTGCAGACACAACACTGGTTCACAAGTTAAGTGGCTTTTTGCTTTAAGAGCTTGAATGATTTATAGATCAGGTCAGTGTTGAGTGGCTTAAGAAACAAACAAACAGACAAACAAACAAAAGCTTCCTTGGAAAGTAGTCCGGTACAAGGACTGGACTGAAAATGAGTTAAAAAGCAGTCAGTGTCCAAAGAAAAGCTTGGAATGACCTTCGCAAACCTGGAGAACTGTGGCTCAAGACCACTTTAAAATATTACAGGAAAGTCTGGCTCCTTGGAAGCAAAATATAACGAAATCAGGGGTAGCTCAACACCTTTGCACAGCACTGTAATCATGCTTTTATTCATTTAATATATTTACTTGATCAAATGCGTCAGAATGCGGTCAAATCACAATTCAAAACACCTACTAACACGCTGACACGCTTATAATGACCAGGCAGATGCCAAGTAGGTGTCCTGCTTATTCACCCTCTCACTTTTAGTGTTGCAAAGTTCAGCTGAGGCTGATTAAGAACGTCACCACTTTAGCAGTTATTAAGTTGTAACCCAAAGTACTGGATTAATTGAAATTTTGACTGGATATTGGCACAGACACACGTGAAAGGATTACTAGAGTATTTCTATCCCGCTTTAGGGAACACGAGCGCGTAGCAGATATTATTGCAGTATATCCAATTGCTTTGAAGACTTTTTCCTTAAAGATGCTCCTGCTGGTGTTAAAAGAAATGTCAGGTGATCGCCATTCCTCCTCTGTGGGCCATGAATGTCTATATGAACCTGCAAGGCAACACATTCAGTAGTTTTAGAGACTGACTGGCAGTCAGCTTAACATTACTATCCCCAAATCCTGCTACCTTTCTTGCTATGAATACTATACAGTGATATAAAGCAGGCACACTGTAAATTCTCCCTTTTTAAACTGAAACGATTCTTTGGTTCTTAAACGCTCACAGATTTATATGAAATTCATCGTGTCGTCATTTCTTACAGCTCGTAAATGGAGAACGGAGAGACATTTGCTGTCGCTTTTGTTTTCTTCTCTCTGAATCCAAGATGAACCCTGCTGTCGAGCACATAGTTCCTTCCCAATCTGATATTTACACTTAGCAAACACTGAAAGTATGACATCATGGTTCCAGGATGAAGCCGCTGCGGGCTCGTAATTCGTCCAGCAACCTCACAGGGGAAGTAAATCACGGTTAAAACGCCCTCCTCTCGCTTTTAATCTGCCCTTAATGAAGTCTGGCACATTTCCCTTTAGTCGTGGCTCCATGACACGACTGTGATCTACAGGCCCAGCCCGGAGACCAGAGGCCCGTGGCCTCGGTAGTGCTGTGGGAGACGCGGCTTGAGCCGGGGCTGCGCGTCCAGGTATGAGCCGAGCCCCTTTGGCATGCACGGGGTCAAGTGGTTAACCCTCGTTATCTGGAGAGGACGGGGAACATGTGACTGGGACGTTCCAGCTGCAATCAATATCGAACAGTCATTAACCGCAGAGACAATACATCCTCACACACAGAGACGCCCGCGCGCACCCGAGCACTTAGTGGCACATGTTTCTCGTCCATGTCACGTACTGTAAAGTCTCCACCAAAGGAAACGTAAGGGCATAAACACAAACAACATGGATCCACTCCAAACACTGAGCCATTTTAAACGGTGGGAAAACTCAGCTAATGTTAACAGACTATTTTCAGAGGCTGACACTTGAAGGTTGTTGTATAAGCTTTTCCTGCTGCTTTGATTTAACTGTAGCGGCAGAGAGGCCAATCACAACAGCTGGGCTATCCGCAGACTTACATTTCCTGTTTGTGGTATGCTTGATTGCTGTCCAGACGTCTTCCTCCCTTCTCTTCTTATGCTTATGCTTGCTTCAATCTACCTCCTCTCCTTTACTCGTCTCAGCCATCACGACTGACAGCAAAGCACTGATTACACACAAATAACAATCTGCTCAAAACATGTCCTCCACATATTATCATCCCAGTATGAGACGCAAGTAAAACCTTCTCTTCTCTTCTCTTCTCTTCTCTTCTCTTCTCTTCTCTTCTCTTCTCTTCTCTCATAGTAGTAATTAGGCTTGATAACCACCCAAGACAATAGACATTTCATGTAACCATCTTTGTCGACATATAAACATCCAGGAATCTCGATAGCAATCCTGATTAGTGCCTGGTTGTGATCCTCCTATCTTAACTTGCCGCAGTTCCCTGCATTATACCTTTTTAGCCTCTCGGATGAGATTAGAATTTGAAAAGGGAAATTGTCCTTTGATGCTTCATATCAAAGAACTAGACAATTCCCATTGAAAAAACGAGTAGAAAGTGAAGACATGCGCTCACAAACACACACACACACACAGACACGCACACACGCATATGTTATTAACTCACTGTGATTATTTGTTAGCGTAAGCTGCATTTTGTAGGCCTGTGGCCCGGAGGGTTTAGAAAAGAGCTAAACTGATGGAGAGAATATGCCAAATGCTGGCCTGTGGGGGTGTTCTGTCTATTCTAATAGAATTACCAGCCTCTGATAGATGAGTCTTTTCTCCGAGGCTACTTGTCTGTCAAACATTAGGTCACACTCAGCTTCCAGACTCGGAATTGGGGTGGGTGGGTTGGGAGGGAGAGAAGAAGGGGGCTCAAGGCGCAGGAAAAAAAATGTCTGGAGAGGTGCCTCACTCCCTGCCAAGAAAAGGAAGGCAACAAAAGTGAAAAAGGGTTAGAGAGGGAGGGATGGGAGTAGAGGGGGGGAAAAAAGCGAGGGTGGGAGCTGGTGAAAGAGAGTGAAATGAGTGAGAGTGGGGGTTAAAGAAAGAGAAGAGAGCGAGCGGGGTACAAAAGGGTGCATTCGAATCCACTCTAATTAAGGCCCGTGTGATGGACAGGACCTGCGGACGTGCCTTCTTTTCTTTTTTGAGTGTCCGTGTGTGTGTGTGTGAGGGGACGGTGTGACGATGGGAGGAGCCGGGGCCCTAGTAGAGATGTCTACTGCCAGCAGCCTGAATGGGACAAAGACCTGAATAGAAACTTCAAAGCAACCTCTGTGAGCTCCCCCCCCCTCTTCTTCGCAGTCCCTTGGCTGTGTGATGGTCAACAAGCTCCTGTTCAAGTGTGTCCGTGTGTGTGTGTGATTCTGTTTGGCAGTCTGTTATTTTCTGACTGCTACATGCATTTCTTGGCAGCTATGCGTGCAGTGTGGATTTCAAAGTGTGTCTTTCTGCCTGGGTGTGCTTTTTGTCTTATGCGATGATGTGTGCGTGTGCATTTTAAAGAGCAGACTGCAGGATGCAGATATAATTGGAGCAGAGGATCTGACTCATTGCTCTCTCCCTCTGAACTGAGCGCCGGCTCTCTACGGCGGGGTTGGAAGTGAAACAAGTAGCCCACAGAGCTGACGTGTTGAAGAAATTATTGTTGCTAAATGATACACGGGGATTTAGCGTCTAATTTGATCCCAGTGTCCTTACTGATTTTGGCCTGCGTTACGATCTTGCGGTGTGCGTCATCTAATTCGATTTGGCTCCGGCTCAGGCCAACTAATGATCTTCCACTTATCACCCCTCTTCTTCTCCCCAGTTGATACTCGTCAAAGTGTCTTTCCCATCAGACCCACCAGCCTCACATGACTCCCGACAACTGCCGCAGAGAGTTGGAATCACTCGGGGCCCCTTCAGAAAAACAGGAAGCCCTAAAGGGTGAGGGCCAGGGCAGGCAGAAAGATAAGATTTATGCATGCTTGTGTGCTGTACGCTCTGGCATGCTAACGATGGTGTGTATATGTGTGTGTCTGTGTGTTTGGATATCTCATAGAAGTATCTGTCCTGTCTGAACCCTCTTGCACCAGTCAAGTGTCAGGTCAGGCTCTGAAGCTCCTGAGATCAACATGTCATTGTTCCTGCCTGGTGTCACTGACATGTCCTCAGTGACATCATCGCCAGCGGACGCTTGGCATATCGCTCACCTCTCTCTTCAGTGCTCATCTGAAGTGGCATTAGCCTCCACCTCTAATCAGAGTACATAATAAAGTAGCCACAACAACCTCATCAGTGGCTTTTATGCCCTGGCAGGTGCAGCGCAGCATTGTAATTGTGTAGGCTGCTGCAACTTTGATCACGTATTTATATTTAAAGAGGTAGTATGGCAACCCTGGATGCATGCGTGCATGTACGTCTTCACAATCCTGGTAATGGAAACATCGTCTGAATGGGCCTTTTTTTTTCTTTCAAAAGAAGCAGTAGCACTTGTTGTATTGCATTTCAGAGCAAACGTGCTTCAATTCATGCCATAGAAAACCACTTTGAGATAACTTTATCAGCAGATAGAAAATGTTATCTGCTATCCTGATTATGTCATATGTTTTCAGCTGAGCAGCAATAAACAAAGAGGCTGTAAAAGATCCTGGAGGACGTTTATGGGGAATAATTCCCCTGCCCTCTCACACACACACACACATAATGCTGTAATTGTGACACGCCTTTAAAGCAAAGACGCAAGAATGATCACAGGGAATGCATATGTGCACATGCCCACGCTCAAACTTGGAAAAGAAAGGGAGCATTGCACCTAAGAATGCACTGTTGCGCAAACACACCTTTGGCAAACAAAGATATACTTTTAAAAAAAAAGAAAAAAAAACACTTTAAACCCAGGGAGACAAACTCCTAAATCTGAGGATGTCCTTGTTAGTAAGCAGCCGAGGGTACATGAGTGCTCTCAGCCGCATCATGAAAGCCTCAGCAATTACTCCCATGCTCCCTCGCTCTGGCATAAATCTGCTCTTATCTCGGCTCGCTGCAGGATCAGGGAATATCAGCTCCAGCATCTGCTCCATCTACAAACCCAGCCACTAAAAGCACAACAAAGTGGTTCTGCAGGCATAAATAAAGGAAGGTGGTGGCGGGCGGGGGGCGTACCGGAAGAAGCGCAGGGGGTTGAAGAGAGGGAATATAGAAAGAAACTGAGAATGAGAGATAGGAGGAGGGGGTTGCGTCTGTATCTCTTTAGCATTTCTCTCTGCATGTGTCAATCAGCCAGAAAAACATAATTCCAGCTCAGCTCAGCTCAGCAGAACCTCTTGGAGGGAAATGAAGATGTATGGAGAGAACAAAAGGTCAACAGCATGGGTCATAAGGTGCAACTTTTACATTAGTTAGTATGGGAAGATGCAAAGTTAAGACGGGGATGTTTTATTTACTGGAGGGGCAATTACTAATGCTTCTTTTGTCCAATAAACTTTTCTTTTTCTTTACCTTAACATCATTATTATTATTACAAGTTTATTCAGAGAGGTCAGCGGATTCTGGGCATGCTATAGACAGCAAAGTTGCTCGCACCTGGCTAAAGTAACAACAAGGACGGATGAACAGGACTCCAAACTATTTTTAGGAGGATGTTTATTTTCCTCACGGTCCGACTGGAACATCTTTCATTCTGGCCTCTTTTTTTTATCACAGCTGTGACCCTGACCCCCCCACTACCACTCCGTCCTCCGCCTCCTCCGCTCGTCCTGTCTCCTGTGCCTCCCCGGTTTGCTCTGCATTTCTTCCTCTCTCACTGTCCTCTACTCCCATGTTACCTTGGGTCAGCCACTCCTTTCTCTCTCTGCCTGAGTGTGTGTGTGCATGAATGGTAATGGAGCTATATAGAAATGTATAACCATTCGAGTCGGTTCTGCTCAGCGTGCACGCCTGGCAAGTCATAATAGAGATGAAATGTTACAACTAAATGTTGAGAGGAAATACCTCAGCTCCAGGTGCTGGCTGAGGGTCAGGGGTGAAGAGGTGGCACACCAAGCCTCGGGGTCCCCTGAACCCTGACCTCACGAGACTGATGAATAGCGTGCTAACAAGGACCAGCTCTCTCTTAGGGTGTCTGCACTCTCTCTTCTTGTCTTTGACTACCTCTAATTTTGCTCTCCCAGGAACTGATCTGGCAGCAGCAGAGTAGTAATACTTATACCGGCTGAACCTTTAAAGTACCTCGCCATCTGTCGTCTTCCTTGGATTTATAATTATCATCATATCACATTCAAACTACGCACTGTCGCACTCTTACATAACCTAACCCCTATCTACCAGTGCCTGCAATACTTAAGAATAGATTGAATAAATTATTATTGGGTGAGGTGTTAAATCTTGGCCAGCAGTAGAAGTGCTTTCTTTCTAATGAGGCTCCGCTACATCGTCTCTGCTCCTCATCGGCACGGAAGAGAAGCGAGAAAACCTGCAGCAGGCACATTCACGAGCCTCCCCCATACACATATGCACGCACACACACCGAGTACACTCCCACATACATGCACAAATGGACATAGTTTAAATGTGGGCGTTGCGCACACACACATTCACATTTACACTCACACACATTCCAGCCGCACCCTGGCCCATTTGCAAAGCTGTATCATAAAGCCAATTAAAGAGATGAGTCTTATTAGCAGAGGTGTCTCAGCCCTCGTTCATCACTGGGGTTTCCTGGCAGGGGCTGGTGACATGCAGAGCTCTTCATCATCTTTATGAGACCTGTCTCATCACGCCCTTATAAGACACTCATCCAAACTTTACTGAGACTCATGATTTAGCAGAGCGGGCTTGGCCCACAAATCCATTCAGTCGTCCTCGGGTCACCTTTGAATGCGCTTCAAGGGATTTGAAAATGAAAGTGGAGAAAATGTAGGCCTTGTGTGGCACACTGCTACCTCGCTGGCTTGCGTGTCTTCTGTCCCCCACCCTCCTCCATACCCTCTCATTGAAAAACCCGTAATCTTGTTTCCTCTTCCTGCAGGGAAAACCTTTATTATCCTCACCGCAGAGCACAGGCCCACTGGGATGAGTGAAAGTGGCTTCACAACAATGGTGTGAAGTGAGGAGAGAAGGTGTAGAGAATCAAATTCCAGGGTAACCCTGGGTAAATATCCTCCTGCTCCCAGCTGAAAACTCGTCTTGTTTTCTTGCTTCGCGAGGTCGAATACCCCGCTCAGACCTCTGGACCACCTGCAGCTCTGCTGATGACAGATTCCCTCCACACTCTGGACCATCAGTGCCAAAGAGAGACTAATCCTCCAGCTTCTATCCCCCAAGTACAATAGCCCTGTCACTCGTTCACTCATTCAGCATACCTTTAGCCGCTCTGCCTGTGTGTCAATATGAAGAAAACCGACAGGAGGCAGAAGGTGGATTCCCACGGCGCTCTATTCATAGCTTCTCACTGGAATCTCTGACCTGTTCTGGCTTGTCTCATGAAACCTGCTCATCATAATGAAGGGCATTGATCCTACTTCTCATTTCACATTCACCTTGACATCTCAGTTACAGCCCACAGAGCGTCTCCTCTTAGTCCAGGAGAGATTCTTTTCCTTTATTTGGTTACAAAGTATTTTATTGGATGCCCAGCACATTGTTGGAATGATACGGTTTGGAATGAATGAGGCGCTAGAAGATGAGTCTGGACATTCAAGCGCTGTTGGCCTGTCTGTGTGAATGAGGCCGCGTGCCTAATCTGAGGCCGGGCCTGGTAAATGATTTTCCAGGGTCAGCTGCTTTCCTCTGCCCTTACAAGCTGAGAAGATTACAACAAATGTTCTCATTAATGATTTATCCACAGAATTAAAATTCTCTGGGTTTATCTCCTCACAGAGTCCTGGAAAAGTCTCAGGCGCTGCGTGAAACAGCTCTTCTTAGGGGGAGGCTTGCGATCAATCACAAGAAAGAGCAGCAATTAATGTAGAGCAAACATATTTTGAATGGCCATGAAATGCTGCTTAGATCCTCTTAGATGAGTTTCCACAGTGAACTCACATGTATGTGTAAATCAGAAGTCCTCCTTGACCCGCTGAGGTTTCAACACCAGCTGAACTGATAGTGTATGTTGAGGCCTTTGGGTTATCAGAAGTAAATACAGGCTCTAAGTCCATATGAGGCTCTGATTTAAAATCTGCAGCCCTGACCTCGGCAGCACAGCTTTTAACCCCCAAGTCAACCCAAGCAGATGCATTGCTGTGGGAAAAAGAAAAGGAAGTTAAAAAAACAGCTACAAAAAGAAAAGTAGAGGGAAGATAATCGCTTTGGCACAGAAGCGTGAGATGTGGAAATAACTTTGACAATTGGTTTGACAACAGCTACACACCAATCCAAGATTCCTCTTTGGTCTCTTTCTGCATGAACACCACTAACAGCATGTTACAAAAAAAGGTTGACAGCTCAGATGACAATTACACAGGGCTGCAGAGGGAAGTGCTTCCCTTTGCAGTATTCTGATAGCCGACGTGTGACAAGCAGACGTAGTGATAGATGAGCCTCTTCATGTATTACAAGCTGGACATGAAGGGCGCTCACTGCCAGGTCCTATTCTGGTACGCCCGCAGTGATCTGAGCGCCTCTTTATTAATCATGCACTTAACACAGAAGTCTCAGTTGCTTTCATCCCTTTTTTTTCCTGCTACCACGCGTCCTCACTTTTATCAGAAGAGCAACACTGGCGCTCTTTGTCTCCACATGACAACTCTTGCTAAAAATGGGATCTTTTTGATAGTCAACACAAAGTAAAAGCTGTCGTGTGTACCAAGATGTGTACATTCTGTTTGTCAGTGACTTAGTAGAAGTGCAAGATATACATCTATATGTATAATGAGTCAGAAAATGTACAGCAGTAAAGCCACTGTAGGGAGAGTGGAGGTCTGCCTTGAACCACACTGCCCCCATGTGGCATGAAAGGTAATAATTTTCCAGCGGTTACCTGTTGTTTACCTGACGTCCTGAAAAACTCAAACTCAGTCAGAAGTAATTCAAAATGTCAAGATTGTAAGTCAAAATTTTGCTCCAACTAGTAATTTTGTAATAACTCAAAATTTCGACATAGCTCTGCTTGCTCCAGAAACAAGCTTCCATAGAAATGTGTTCAGTTAAACCCATTTCTAACTGAATTTAAATAATGTTCGCTTAACAATTACTTAACTGTAGTTTGTTTTAGTTGAATAAATTAACTCAAGGACTCAAAAGCTGTTTCAAGGATTCCGTTTAAATACAACCGTTTATATCCGCACTAGAATGCTACTGCTTTAAAAATTAATGCAGTTTAACGGTTTAGCTCCTAGCCACACTTTAGTCAAATTTACATTTTATTTACATCCGCCATCCACTCAAATTTACATTGTTTGTTCAACAATTCTGTTTACCCGTAGTATAATTTGCTTTAACCGTTACTAGTTTGCTAACGGTTTGCCTCCTAGCCATATTTTTAGCTAAATTTACATAATTAACAAGTGTTTATCCGCAGTGTTTTTCTGCTTTAAATGTTAACACCCAGTTCAAGAACTTAACCGCTAGCTACACTTTTCGTTCAATTAATATTTTATTTATATGAACGATTAGTGAAATTAGCATTGTTCGGCTAACGCCATTTTCCCCCTACATACCGTTAGTATGAAAGCATCTAACTATTATCCATATTCTAGTGTTAAGGTTAATCGGTTTTTCGTTTTTAGATTTACACACTTTTTCTTTTTTGACTTTATCTTAATCAACTGTTAACTTGTTGAGGTGCACTTGATATTGTATATGTTTCAGCCGCCTCCATCTTTGGAATCACCAAACCACACCATATTTAGGCTCTGCAAAGAGAACATAAGAAGTCTATTGTGCAGCCTGATTAGTTGCAGTTTGTTTGTTGTGGTCAAAAGTAAAAAGTACCACAGATGAAATGTGTTGATTTTTATTCAAAAGTTACTGTCTCCAGACAAGTACAAATCAGAAAACAGAGTGACTGAAAGAGGATGGGATAATAGACAACAACTCAGAGTGTAGGCAAGAGTGCTGACAAAATAAAACACAGACATGGCCAAAATGAAGGAAAGAAATAAAATTTTGTATATATACACATGATCTAATAAGAATTTATACCGATGTAGTGGTAAGTAACAAACAATAAACAGTACTTTTTTCCTTAAAAGAATTTTTCTTTTTTACTTACATAAAATAATTAGGCAAAACACATATAGGCTGTTTATCTACTTTATCACATTACATCTGACCACCTCATATTTCATGTTCTAAGAAGCCAATTATCCACCTTTAAACATGACTGATCCTCTGACATGGAAGATTACTGTGAGAAAATGTGACCTCCACAAGCATGTTTAAGGCTTAAGCATGGAATGACTACAAAATAAAAACCTCAGTAGACAAAACATTTCATTAAAACTTGTGTGTGACAAATACATGTCAAAATCTAAGCTTTGTCTAGCTGCCACAGCGCTGCTGAATAACTTTCATCTTCAGTATTGGCTGAATGACTACCTTACAGTTTTAACATTTGAAATCTAGAAGTATTTTGTGACCGGACTCTTTTTTTTTTTTAATGTTGAGAAAACCTTAAAGCTGAATTTCACAAGTCTTTTCATTAGTTTTATCCAAACTAATTTACATGTAGGAAAAAAGGTAGAAACCCGAAGACATTATCAAGACAAAGAGAAAAAAAAATAAAAGAACAAAACATAAAAATACAAATTTAAAAATCTTCCTTGATGCATGGCTTTACATGCTTTCATTTTTTTTTTAAAGTTTTACTTACACATTTCTCACTTTGTGACTGAAGGTTGAAAAGTTGAAAATAAGAAAATAATAAACCAAAAGCACATATATAAAATCAGCACCGATTCATATATAACTTTTATTTAAAATGTAGAGATACCCATTTCAACATTATGCTGCTGGATTTTAAAGAGAAAAAAGGTGATTTTCTTTGACCGAGCCATTATCCCCCAGAGCCCACACAGTGGTACTACTGGGATTAAAAAAAAAAGAAGAAAAAAAAAGAAGCTCATTTTGAGGGGGAAAGGTGTACATATGTATCTGGTAAGATGGTGGTTAAGGAGTGATCCAAATCTTGGGGTAAGCTCTGGGACTTACAGCGTGGAGCGTTCAGTGGACTCTATAGGAATCTTCACAGCATAAAGGGATCTTAACTGATTCTAAATGACATCTCACCATCTTAACCACCAGTGGTTATTAGGACCTCAACTCAGGGCCAACAACAGGAAGAAGAAACAGAGATAAAAGGGAGGAAGGGAAAAAAAGGGGGGGAAAAAAAAAAAAAAAAGCACAGAAACATAAAGACCTCCATCCACTTGGCTAACACAGTACAAGCAAGCTACTACAGTCCGTTTATAAATTACTACTTCACACCTGGTAACTTACTACAATTGTAAAAAGGGTTAGACATAAACAAAAATGTTTCTTAAGTTAAACACACCATTTCATCCCCATTAAAAAAAAAGAAAAGAGAAAAAAAAAGGAAAACAAAAAGCTATTACTGATTTTTCTTCAGACATGTCTCATCTCTAATAGGTTTGGAAGTGGCCTGTTACGCTATTTCTGAACAGGAAGAGCTTACCCAAGATTATAAAAGTAAATATTTGAAACAAAGTCCTCTCTGAGCAAGCAACACTGAGTGTGGGTTGTCATTGGTCCACGTAAAGTACAAGCCAGATTTTTTTCTTTCCTTTTTTTTTTTTTCATTTTTGCCTTTTCTTACAGAAAACACTTCTGTTTTCGCTTCTAAAATTCTCTTTAAATACAAAGCGCCTCTTCTCTCATCCCAGCGTCAAAATCATCTGGATATTAGCTTAAAACATGGACACCCCAAGCATCTGGAAGAAACAAACAGAACATTAATACAGACTTCACACTGCACTCTCTTGGATGTTTACATGATTGAATGTCCATCTACATCAGTAATGATTAAAGTCTGAAAGAACATGACAGTTTTCAAACAGTTTCCAAACTAAATTAACAGTTACTGAGAAATCCTGATCTTAAACAGGCTTGTTCTGAGCCGTGTAAAAGAACTTGGTAAAAGCCAAGTACATCGCAAATGGTTTATATCCTCAGAAAAACCTTAATGGAACAAGATTTGAAGTATTTAGCGCAGACAAAACTGCTCCATTCCGATTTAGTTTCATTTTTGTGATCAAAAAGGTTGTTTAAGATAACATAAACCAGTCACACAGGGCTCTACTTAGCCTTACATTGTTGTAGAAGAGGAGGAAAAAGAAAAAAAAACCCTTTAAGCAACTTCCCAGAGGTTTTGTGACAGTCTGGAACAAGAATTTAAGGCTGGATATCCAGTCAGACATAAATAAAAATCGTTTATACAAGCCTAATGGTTGCTCTGCTCACTAAAAAGAAATGTTGCACTTGGCTAGAGGTTAGCCAGCTCAGCCTGTCAAAATGCACAGCCTCATTCACAACCCAAATAAAACAGGCTAGCAGCTGGTCTAGCTAAAAAGGCAGGCAATTGCAATTTACTTCCCAACAGTTGTGTCCCTTCACATTATAAAAACCCAGTATTAGTGTGTACCATTACATGTAACAAGTCAACAAACAAAATACAAGATTGGGATCAGGATCAGTACAGGATCCTGATCTCAGTGCTCCTTACCGATTCATCCATGATAGACGGGTCAAAGTAATCGGGCTTGAGCTCAGACCTCTCACGGCGGTTCTTGGAGGGTGGCTATGAGGTTTAAGAAACGGCATATTTAGTAGATTGTCAAACAACTACTCCCAAACACTGTTTGAACTTTACCCCCATATATTAAAAAAGGAAGGAAAAAAAAAAAAAAAAAATTGCAGAAATCGACAGAACCAACATACAATACTTAAAAAACAAATAGAAGGTATGAAATTTCAGCATATGTTTGGAACATTCAAGTAGAGTGAATTTAGAGAAACGAGGACAGTTGTACAGTCTTCTGGTTGATTCAACATGACATTTGGAGCCCATCTCATGGAATCCAGCTCCAGCATCCAAGAGAGGTATTAGCCTCGGATCAAATTTTGTTCTGGCTTTACACTCGGGATACATAAATCTGTGGTGTTGGCATAAATGACAAAAATAATTTTGTCTTTTGTGATCATGGTATACCAACAATTGCAATGTACTGGCAAGTACATACTTAAAAAAAAGAAGAAGAAAAAGATAGATATATTCTTCCCACAAGCAAACATTTCTCTTTAATGATTTCTGACTTGTGCTAGTTCTATTACAGGCAACATTCAAAACAAGGTGCCTGGTTACATCCTATGCCGGCAGTGTGTGCAATAAAAAAAAAATTAAAAAAAACAGTTACTCAAATGCATCAGAATACATTCTGAACTTAGTTGTAAAAGGGTTAATTTTCTTTGTTAATCTCCAACTACCATCAAACTGAATCATTAAATGACAAAGAGACAATTTGGAAACAGTTACTTGTGTAAAATGCTGATTTCCAAGACCATTTGTGATACAGGCTTTGTGACACAAGCCTGTATCACAAAGCTTCAGAGGACATCTTTATGTTTGTACACCAAGCACAAACTCATGAAAATGCATGTATCTCACCAGATCAATGTCCATGGTGTCAAAGTCCATGCCTTCATTGAGGTCATCCATACGGCCTTCTGATGACATCATCACATCCTCCACAATCGGCTCTTCGTCTTCTTCCATGAGCCCAGTGCCGCGACGACTGCTGAGCAAACCACTACATAATTAGTAAGTGTACCCAGTCTTCAGATTTACACATGGGCATACAGGTGTGCCTGTGACTTACATAGCATGCTGCAGATTGGTCCTGAGCTTGGCATAATTCATGGCTCTTTCTTGCTGGCGTGCCTCCTCTTGCTGTCTTTGAGCCAGCATCCACGTCACCTGGGAACTAAATATATGAGAGCACATTATTTAGCCATGTTTTGACCCACAACTGTCTGGTGTTTTTACTGGGGATACCATGAGGATACAACTTAGTTGCCCACTGGCCCGATGCCTGTAAAAACTCAGGGTGGATAAATAAACTAGTCAGTCACTGTCCCAGTAGGACCAACACTTGGCAGGCTGTTAGGCACAACCATTTTGCTACCATTTGCCCTCCAAATTAATAGCATGCAAATGGGCAATTACACTGAACTCTGTCTTAATGTATTTTGGCTCATTCCAGTCCAAACCTTTTCTCGGAGAATAAGCGATCCTCTGGCCTGAATAATCGGCCTGGATATGAGCCTAGATGCATTTATAAAATGTTATAGTATGAAACATCGGGATAAGCTTAAATAACAGATAATTAATTAAAAGTAAATGGTCATTAAAGAGCTTTGAGATTATAGGGTCAACAAAGAAAGAAGAGAGAAAAAAAGTTAATGTTGGACTGTGGGGTTTTTGAGTAATTGAAGGTGCTCAAGGAAAGTAAGTGGTTGCTGCTGTAGCTCCAGGCTACTTCCAGTTTTCTCAGCCTGTACTTGAGAGGCTACAACTATTCACTACTGATCTTATATAATCTCAACTTAGTTACCAAATCCTGCTCACTAATATCATATATAATATATATAGTCGCAGATCGATTAATTCAATTCTGAAGCTCAGACACCATTTTTCCTCATTGATCTGCCCGTTCTCTGCAGATTAAGAGACACGTAGCAAATCTGTAAAATCGACTCCTAATGTGTTTGTTCTTCTCCTAGGGATTTATCTAGGTAACAGGTCATTATCAAAACTGCCCTCATTACTGTGCATCAAAATGCTTCGCTAATAATTTAACACTGACAGGTTACAGACCTAAGTAATGTGTTTGAGTCTTTGAACCTTTTTGTGGTCTTGCCAACTCAAGTGTACTTTTATTTTATTACGCACTTACAAACGTGAAGTTTTTAGAGAGGTTTTGCATCTAAGGACAGAGAAGAATCAATAAGTCCTCTACAGTAAAAATGTTTTTATTTGAATGAAGAAGCGTGTATTAGCCTGTAACGATTACTGTGCTGAACATGACAGCAATAGCGCAGCAATGAAAGACTGAGGCGTGCATACTTGTAATCCATGGATGCCTGGTGGTGCTGGGGCGTCTGTTGATGGTGCTGCGGGTGTTGGTGGGGCTGCTGCTGGTCGTGAGGGAGGGGGTAGACCCCCATGAAGCTGTCATCACGCGCCCTCTTAGGGTCCCGCATGGCAGTGGAGGTGAGATGGGGAGATGGCATCATGACTGGAGTCTGCATGCTCTGCTGCCAGACTTCACTGCTGCTGCTGCTCTCCTCTGCACGGGAAAAGCCAAAGCGTTTGTTTCAAACAACCTCACACATTCTCGTTTTTATACATTTTGCAAGTTAATAATGCAAAGCTCTATAATCCTGGCCATGCTGAGTTTGAGGAGAATCAAAATTTAGGATTTTGATTGGTTGCTATGGCAAAAGCAACAAATCAACCTTTGCACCAGGGGCAGGGATTGCCACAGTTCACAGAAGAGGCGTAGGTATACAACTGAAATACAGTTCTGAGCATGCCTGTGTGTTTGGCACTCTAGGAACAGAAACCACCTGGAAAATTACACAACAGCGAAAACGGTGGGCCGTCTCTCCCCTGGCCCCAGTGAGCCACAATACTCAGTCGTGTTGTCACATTGATAAAGACTAGCATATCTACTCATTATTAACAGTTTTGCTTGCCTTAATTTGTCCACAATATGAATTAGCGTGGCATTTTGTTTAAGTGCTCTGGCGGCAACAGAGTGTGAGATAATGTTCTCTGGAGCTGTAAATTAAGCCATAACAGCAGAAACATGAAGTATTACTTGTAAACAACAAAAAAACCCAAAACAAAACAAAAACTTGATGGTGATTGTATGGAGCTTTTATGCCTTCTCATTTATTAGTTAGGGGCTTTAAAATAACCAAGAAGGCTTGGACTTTGCCTTGGGGCCAGTAAACTCTACTTTTCTTGAAATCCAAATTTAACCTCTGCTACAGAGCGATATCCTGTCATGAATAGTTCTGAAGCAAACATACACGTAGAGAGGTTGTTTGACTGTTAAAGAGTACTTTGACTCTCTCCTAACATCTGCTGTTTAATCTCCTAACCCCACCCATGCAGGCTAGTGAGAAGACATCTGGGTTAATCTGGGCTCTGTGTTTGTAACATCGTGCCTGGCTGAGTTGTATGCATTTCTCAGATTTAATTCATGTTTATAGTTTATAGAAAACTGCTAGCTTTAATCTTTTTAAACCAAACTGAAAATCAATATATTTTTTCCACCTGCACTATAATTAAACACTTTTATTTTAATATTCCTGAGTAAACAATACCTTCTGGCAACTTCCTCTTGGCTGCTGAAGTTCCAGCTGTAACAACAGGAGGCTTAGTCTTCTTGGAGCGAACGGAAGAGCCTCTGCTGGAGTAGCCACTCATCACAGACATGGTATCATCATCGCCCCCAGCCTGTAGGGAATTCCTGTAGGAGATGAGAGGAAGCCAGCAGTCCTCTCGCTGCAGCGCCATCTGGAACGTCATGAATCGCTCCAGGTACATGTGGCTGGGGAGAAGATGGAGGTCATCTTGAGAAAATGCAATACGAAATACACAGGACAAACTTCACACGTGAAACCAGGTGCACATTCCAATTGGGGCATTTGAGGGAAAGGAAAAAAAAAAAAAAAAAAAAAAAAAAGGCTGTCATGCATCAGAAACACCAGTTGCACCAGTTGTCACAAACACCTGTTCTACTGAAGCTTCCCATCCAAAAGAAGAGGGGGGAGAAAAGAGGAAAATCAGCTTACACAGTCCTCTTGTCTTGTCTCATAAGCTTGGAGGAGAACTCGCTGAGGATGTCCAAGAAAGCCAGGTTGCGTGGGGGGCCTCCTTCTCCCTGGGGACTAGGCTCCTTAAATGCAAACTCGATACCATCCCTGAGAAAAGCACAGAGGCAGAGAGAAAAGAAAAAGAGAACCTGTGAGCAAGGATTAGGAACGTTTCATGGACATTAAACAAAAAGCAGTTCATCTTAACTGTGTAGTAAGGGTGGGCATACTCATATCATTCATGATAATACTGGTAGTTTTTGTTTTTGCCCCGGGGCGAAAAATAAATAAATTATATCATGATATGCTTATTTCATGGTGTAAAAAAAACACATCACCCTATTACGCAGTGGATTACGCTAACATGGGTCATGCAGCATGAAGTTATTAAAGTTGTGAAGGTGAAGGTCAACACGACTGGAAGCATCACTGCAAATTTAATTCCCAAAAGAGCAGCTACTTAAGTGCTGTGGAAATATTTTGGATACAAACGAGCAGATACAGAACAGACCACAATAATATGCAAGGAGTGCAAGAAGCCTTTAATATCGAAAGGGGGAAATACATCTAACTTACTTCACCGTCTGAAGCATCAGCACCCAAGTCTGTACCAGGATTGTCTGAAAGCCTGAGAGGAAAGCTCTGCAGCTAACGCTACAAAACTAAAACAAAGTAAGCTAGTTTCTGCATACCTTCACCAAGTCTCTGGCCAGTTGTACTCCGTATGATTTAAAAAAAAGCAAACACTGGAACTATATTACCCAAGCGCTCACCATTTGTTAGCCAAAAGATATGATGCCAATCCAAACGATGAAGAAGGAAGGCTTCATGGAGCTTGTTAAGAAGATAGACCCATGATAAATGATCCCGAAAAAATGATCAAATTTATCGTTATCGTGATATTATGTTTGGGCCATATCACTCATTCCTACTGTAGTAAAATATCTGAGTTAAGAGCAGCAACCCTGTGCATATCCTTAGATGCTGAGGCTGGAATCACTGGGATTTTCAACATTTAGAGACCTTTCAAAATCAAAAGATAAAAAAATAATTTGTTTCAATAACTATTTGTATAATATGGTACCTACATAGAGCTTGACTGATTAGATTGTTAACTGCTTAAACAGCGCACTCATTTGTTATTACAGGCTAGCGATTTACCTTTCCTGAATGTAACAAACTGAGAATGGACCACTGAATATTTTAGGTTGTCGGATTCTTAATATAAAAACAAACTGTTTTGACTTGTCGGCCCCATATCAGATCTAGTAGTTTAAGTGTGTTGAACACATACGACATTTGATTCGTACCACTTAAGTAAAGCAAGTTGCAGTAGTCATGCCACAACTTTCTATAGTGTAATATTACTTTATATAAAATAATTAAACATGTGAAATACTAGAGAGAACTAGGCAGGCATATTGTAAGATTCTGGGCCTGTAGCAACAATTAATGGCAACTATTTTTATACATTTATTTTTGTTTGTTTTAGTCCTCCTGCACTCTTCCCTCTGCACCATGGAACAAAAGAATTCAATTTTCACTAATAACTTAAGTAGTTTTAGGCCTTCTTTCAGAACTCTTTGAATTGGAACAAATTTAATAATACTAATCTGTGAAACTGTTTGGCTCCAACAGATAAAGGTTTACCAGTACCGATGTTTCATCAGAGATTTTGCTCCGAATGTCCAATATAACGTAGCATTCACTGACTGTGAGAGATATAACAATCCAGATGAAAGAAACAAAAGCCACTGAGAAGATTGAATGCTTAAAACAACCAATTTTCCACCACTTATAACGGTATTAAAATAGATTTCTGCCACGGCAATAGTTTGTTTTTAGAGAAGATAGCTGAAATGATAGTAGTGATGATCCACCATCAGATATTAAGAAAACTCTGTGCGGCTCATTTCATTCACACGGCTCAAATATGTGACCGAGCAGTTTTATTTTTACAAAACTGCTCGGTCGGTTGCCTTCCTTTATGTTTCTGCAGTTCAGTGTTGCGTTTTTTTAAAACATGTTTTTCTACAATACTTACTGTACTGGAAAAGGCTAGAGTGTAACATTTCATGCCTTAAGCCTCTCCAAAATCCGGAGGAGAAACAACATGGCAAAGGAAACACAGTATTCAAGAAGTAATTTGTCTAACATGACAGTTCCCAGATACAGGGCCAAAATCTAAGAAAAGCTTTGTAACCCAATATGAGCAGAATAAAGCCTTACTTGTGCAGCATGGCAATGGCATCTCTGGTTTTGACTTGATCGAGACCGAAAGTTAGAGAAAAACGACGTGCCAACTCCTTGATTCCACAGAATGCCGAGGAGGAGCGATCAAAGCCATGACCCAGTTCAGTCACCATTTCAATAAATAACTAGGACACAGAGAGATATGGAACATTAGATAACATCTTAACCACTGGGACACATGAGCAGAAGGTCACAATTATGGAATTAATTAATACGCGAGCAACAGCGTGCACACTGACCTGCTGCAAACTGAGGATGAGCGTCTTGGCACACTGAATCTTGTCAATTTGCCGAGTCTTACTCATAGTCTCCTTGATGATATCACCGTAATCATTGTAATACTGTAAAAACAAACAGGAAAAACATTGAAAGGTCATGAAGAAATTTGTGCGTGTATATGCATGTGCCCAAGGTCAGGACAACAGCTAATGTGTTCATTAAACAACTATTTTTCCTGTAAGAGTTACTGATATTCACAGTTAATGAGCATAGCACACAACTGCATATTTTTTAAACAACAAATGCTTAAGCTTACCCTCATGTACTGTTTAAAGATATCAGCTCCAGTCCTCATTTCTACCACACAGTAGATAATGAGTTTACAATAGGCAGCCAGGAGGTTTCTTCTCTTGTGCAGAGCTTCGATCTTTACTGCTTCGTCGTCCTGTTGCCCATCTGAGGGGGAACAAACAATTTGAAATCCCATTAGTTTACTTCCTCACTTTGGCCAGTGCAGTGCCAAAACTGCACATCTGCATATTCATACCTGTGCTATTTGTGTCATCATCCTGGTCTATGAAGACATGGTTCATGATGAACGAGAGCAGCTCAGACTGCAGTGAATCCTCTGGAGAATAGACCAGGGGCTCCAGGTGTTCTCTGCCTCCGGACACCATCTGGTGGCTAAAGATGAGCAGGAGATCACACAGGATAGTGAACGCCTGTGGAAAAAAGAAGAAGAAAAGAAAGTTAAAACTCTGTGTGCACAAGCCCTAAACAAAATGATCACAAATTAGATTTTAAATTAAGCAGATACATTATAAGTGCAAATATCCATTGTAGCTGCAATAGGAGGCAACCAAACCACCGCTTCAGAGTTAAAAGGTAAGTTTGCTCAGCTGCACAAACTCCATGTATTTTAGGTGTTCTTGCTTTGCTTTCAAGATGATTTTACGTGCACATTTACACGTGGATAATTGTCATTTTCTCATCTGTGTCACCTGCTCTTTGACAGCTGTGTTAACGTTGGTGAGGTAGCGCTGACACATCATACAGAATGCCCTCATCTGCTTCCTCAGGGTCACCATATCATCCTGAGACAAAGACATTTTAAAACATCACATTTACAGCTGCTTAAATCTGTTAAAACAGCACAAAATAGCAATGAAATGTGATTAGACCTCACCTTTCTGGAGCTGCCCTCAGATAACTTGGCCAGATGCCACAGTATCACGTAGTGGGTACATTGCAGTGAATGGATGACTATCTGCTCACAAGGAGCGAGAGAGAAAGAGAGAAAACCCACACAAAATAAATTAAAAAAAAAAACAAAAAAAACAAACATGTATCAATATTTTCGAGCATTTAAAAAAAAAAAAATTATGTATATTACCTGCTCAGGCATGTCCCCGTTCTCTATGCCAGTATTGAGCAGCTTGAAGTTGCTGGTGAAAAGGTCCCATCCCGAGAGGTCATGTGCACTGCAAAAGAGTTGATGACGTCTCATCACTTTCAAAAACGTGCACACTGAATCGTCCAACAACGCAGCAGAGGTAGATAAAAGCGCATAGAAAATACTTCTGGGAAAACATACTTGTGAAAAGCTGTGATCCTCTTTAGAGTTGACAAAACCTGATAAGCATCATCTTCATCAGCATCTTCACCCTGTACAGAAAAAAGTGATTTTAACAGGTCAAGATCTTTAATGTTATCATAAATAAAAACAAATTGGAGTTTTCAGGTTGTCCAGAAAGGTGAAAATTTCTGATGAGCTTCTTTACAAACTATATGATAAGGTCTTTCACAGCACATCAAGTATTTTCATCCTTGCTATATATAAGACTTCTGTACAACAGGATAAGTTGCAATACCAATAAATGAAGAGCTATGAGATGTGACAGAGCTAGAACAGAACACAAATAATGGAGGCTGTGCTCTTTTCATGGTTTATGTTGAGCTAATTTCTGTTGTACTGGACTTATAGGTATGCTGGACATTTAAGCGCACTATTACTCTCACCTCTTGTAAAAAGTCCTCCAATAGCCTGTTAAATTTGTCCACCAGCTCATCCAGCAGCTGGGAGCGGGCTATGTCCACCCTGTTAAAGATTGTGAATTCCTCATTGCAGAGGGCGTGGTACGTCTTAGAGCAGGACTCTAAAACCTCAGTGTCTGTGTGCTTCTCCACAATTTCTTTGATCTGACGCAGCAGGGATTCCAGGTGCTGGAGGAGAGTGGGAGATAGAGATATCAGCATCGTGTGTGTGATAAACAATCACATTAATATGTTAAATACATTAATCCGATTTGTTCTGATCTGATTAGCGCTGTCCGACAAGTCAATTTGTCTTACCTTCTCCAGACGCCCTGTGGTATAAATTTCCAGGTCAAAGAATTGCGGAAGCTGCAACAAGTTAGTCACCTTCTCTGCATCCACGGCATACTGTGGAGCACAGAAAGAGCACAATGATGCTGTACTGTTAAAAGTACAACCTCCTTAGGAAGATTGCTTCTAAGAAAGCTGAGTGGATATGACATACCTTTGCCAGTAGAGGGGGCAAAGCCACAGCAAACAGCTCTGTTATTCTGGTTCTGTCATCCAGCTGAGTCTTCTTCTCTTTAGCCGTCATCACCTGATGTGTGATGCAACCAAATTAGACCACACAACTAGTCTCCATTCATCCATTCAGAAAGTCTACTCTGACTTCTTAATACTGAACACCACCATTTGGGGTAAACGTAAACTACATTAATCTTTTTTTTTTTGGGGGGGGGGGGGGGGGGGCACATCTGGGGAATATTTATTTTTAACTTTTAACTAAATTTCCTAAATAATTTAAGTAGTAAACTGATAAACTTTCTTTAGAAACCGATATGTTGTAAACAACTCAGTGGGGCTGCATAAAAAGGCCTCAAAGCAGCTGTGGTTAAACTCATTAAAATAAATGAAGTATGTAAGTGCAGCAGAAACATGTCAGAAAGTACATGTTTAGTATCTACAATTATGCAGAGCGAAGCTATGCACCAACTTGCAACTGTTAACAACAACAACAAAAAAAAAAAATATCCCAGAACTGGTCTTGTCTCCAAAATCAAACACCACGACAATGAGCAAAAGAAAG
Organism: Oreochromis niloticus; assembly: GCF_001858045.2. Lineage (NCBI taxonomy): Eukaryota > Metazoa > Chordata > Actinopteri > Cichliformes > Cichlidae > Oreochromis > Oreochromis niloticus. The sequence continues at coordinate 30,975,602 of NC_031966.2, read as the reverse complement.
TATATACATTAAAACAATCTTAGCAAACAGTCTTATCCTCTAATGGCCTACATGTTGCACTTCAGACAGCAAAATTATAAAAATAAAAAAATAATCAAACAACAAGTTGGGTGACAATTATTTGAAGACCTATGAACAGATGTGGATCTGTAGATCTTTTAAGTGGCCGTGTTTCAGTAGGTTCATAAAGAGTTAACCAATTTAACACAATTAACTCTATAATATTACTGTCACCAAAGATATCCCAGGATAGTTGGCCAATCAGGAGAGCAGCACAAAGACAGCGCAATCCAACAAACAGACGTCACTAGTGTTGGCTCATGATTTTTAGCGTGTCAGCCACTCTTACCCTCTTCCCTGTTCCTCTTCCAACAGGTGGGTGGCACTCAGCAGCCTGGCGTACAGTGCACAGCATGATTTCAATCAAAGCCGTCTCTTGTCTGTCCGTGAGAGCTGCAAAAGAAAAACCAAACAGAGAAATCAATAAATCACAATAGTGCTCTCAACTGCATACCAGTATAAAGAAAAAACAAAAACAATAAACAAAAAACAGTGCCATACCTTCCTCTCCTGGCAACGGGTCATCTAGCAGTAAGCTGATCATACACTCCCAGTCTTTCAGTAGCTCTGCACCACATTCCCAGAGTGAGTCCACTAGGTAAGCCGCATGCTCGTGGAGCTGATGGAATAAGTGTTCAAACAGATGAGGGATGGATCACTGATACTGTTTACAAAACAGTACAGGAAATAAAGACAGAAATGTGAGAACAGAAAATACAGCATAATAATGTACCTCACTCTCCAGGAAGAAAAAGACAGTGGTCTTAATGAGGTTGGCATTGGGACTTTGTCTGCCTCTCCTTTTGGGGGCACCTTCATCTTCCGGTTCTCGGTGGCTGAACAATCTTTGAGAATATTTTTCATTAGTTGGGAATCACATGGAATACATAACTCAAACAGCTGATATACTATTTATCTGGAACTGCAAATGTTTACAAACAAAAATCACTACAAGCCTGAAGCTAGAAATCTTAACTTATGTCCAACATACTTCTTAAAAAGGAATTCTCCAGCTGCAACTGCAACCGGCCTGTGTGCCGAGTACACCAAGTGATAGACGCTCTCACAGTCCTCAGGAGTCAACACCTCATCTGTACTACTGCAGAAACAAATACAAAGGAGGTTACAAAGACTTCAAGCAGTAGCACAGATGTACAAAATTTACAAGTGCTCAGCCTTGAAGTATAAACTATGTCCCAATCACTTGTGCTGAACAACATTAGATATTATCAAAAACAACCACTTACTTCAAAACAAGAGTAAGTAGCTTAATAGCTTGTACTGCTACATCGTATTCTTTGTCAAGTGTCATAGAGACGATGCGGTCCTAAACAAAAGGAGAGATAGAAAACTCAATGAGTCATTTTGCCTTGGAACCTCCTGAATTACTGAAAGCACAGTTAAATAAAGACAAGCCCATGAAGTTTGTTTCTCCGAGTATGGAACAAATACAGCTGTTGTGTTTAAGTTGTCCAGCAGGTGGTGCTGACCTTAAAGCGACTGGTGAAGAGCTCCAGTCTGGCATTGAGTTCTCTGTTGTAATAGAGGCCCTGCAGTGCTGTGAGACACTTTAGACGTACTTCACCTTGCTGGAATAGAGTAAGAAAGTATCCATTACTGGTTACTGCAGTTATCAACACACTTTTTTTTAATAAATAAGTAGACCTTAAGAGGAACTTTTAAAAAATTCAGAGTCCTTTGTATTGCCCACCTTATCGTGCATCGTCCATCCCACATACTTCAGATAGCTGTCGTTGAGGAAGGCATCACTATAGAGTTTCATCCACACTCCAATCTCTTCTATACAGATCGCCCTGATTTCTGCTATTGAATCCCTGTTAAAACATTATTTAACAGAATGTTTAACAAGAATGAGGGCTGTTAGCAGTCTGTAGAAAAGACAGTGATAACACAGTTCAAGACTGGATGCTGATTGATGTAAGGCCATACCGATATCTGTGAACAAACACTCCTTTGAATATTGCATTCATCATGTTTTCAATCTCGTCCTGATTTTCCTGGAGCTGAAATCAAGAGCAGAATAAACCATGTCAGCACATTTTATCACACAAACACAGCAACTGACCAGACTGCAACAATAACTGGTGGTCAGGATGCATTGTTAACATAATAAGACTTGTGTGACAGTCAACTATGCCACCATGCTGTGGTGTGGCTGCACAGTGAACTAACAGATGGATGCCCTGTGGGACCTGCTGTTATATAACCAATAAACTGGCCATACAGGCTAAATAACACTTGGCATTGCGGGTTCATCACCTACAGAGGAGTAGCAGTTACTATTCTCCCTAAACCAACAAATTTTTGCTCACAAGCTACAGTAATTCCTATTTACATGGTTATATAGGTTCTTTCATGATTTGGGGAGAGTCTAAGTTGGTTAAAATTTTGTCCACTTTAATGTCAGTTGTTGATTTTGCAGAATACTGGTTTAAATTCTTTTTTTTTTCTTGGTCACCTCAAAGAACAAATAATATACTGTGCTCATTTATTGTTTTTAGGACATGAATCTTTCACAAATCACCTGAGATTTCTGGTATGGTCATCTCTGATTCAGAATAGAGTCCTTATGTTGAAACAAAGTTCAATTCAATAAATACTCTAGCTCAGCAGAATGTACTATGCATGCATGACTATCACCCAAAAAAAAGTTCTGAGAGAAACTGGTCTGTCTCCTCCCACTTTATTGGGGAAATTGGTATACAAGAAGGACCCTCCCGCTGTGTTTTTGCCAACACAGTCTCCAGGTGCTGAAACATAATAACCACTTAAGCCCATTGTGTTCCACAACTCTGCACAGGCGCAAGCTTTTATAAATTAAACAGATCAAGGACCAAAGTAGTTTTCTTCACCTAAACAGAGTAGGCTAAAAGTTATCTGTACAAATGCGTTTGGTTACCAGGGATGGAGTTTGCAAAGCTTATTACTAATTTGATAAATCTAAAATGGATCCATTCTTTACAGTTCAACTTTAGTGTGTGCTAGGTGATGCACATTATTCTCAATGCTACACTTTTACCTCATTTACATAGCTACACTGGCAATATTTAAAAATCTATAGCTGCTTTCAATTAATGTAATGGCATCTGAATGTGTTGGCTTCGTGTCTAAAGGATTCTGGTCATTTCTCAAAAACTGGAGAGAAAAAAAAAAAAATTTCTGAGTGTATGTGCACTAGGGCAGACACAGTAACATTTGCAAATCTGCTTGAACAGAGCATAAATCTGAACTGCATGCAGTCACATTAACAGGCAGACCTTGAACAGCAATAACATTCATCTCACCAACTTCAATTTTCATTCGCACCAAGATTGAAACATTAGTCATTTCTGTTACTTTCAAGCTGCAAGAGACATCTTCCTCACAGCCTGTGTGGAAGGGACAGGGTAGAGATGCCTCTCAGCTACAGCATTATGCAGCACGTGCACACAGACACAGAATTAAACTTTCAAGTGTGGCTGCACTTCAGCAGAGTCGACACCATGCTTGCCAACACAAATGCAACAAGTCTTTTAAGGCAGGCCTTTCTCATGCACCTCATCTCTCTGAATTAAGCAATTTGCTGTAATATTTATGAACTTATAAAAAAAAAAAAAAAAAAAAAGTACATATTATTGAAAATTTTCTCCAAATATTGTGATATATTTTTGCTCCTGTTTTTGTCTAACTGAAGGAGAAGCAGCATTTAGTGCAAATAAATGAAGGGCGTTTTCAGTCTTTCTTTTCCAATAAGCTACTGTCATGGATGACACACTACAATGGGAGTTAAACAGCATTATAACCATCAACAGCATAAATAAAATGCGAGCACAGAAGTAGAAGTCTAGTTAGCGTTTTTCCTGGAAACTTTAAGTTTCATATAACTGCTTAATACTTTAACAAAAGCTGACGTAAATCAACCTTGTAATTAGTCAGAAACTTGTACAACATTTTCATACATGTGGATGATTAAGTTTTTTCTTTCTATTTGAGTCGAACATCTCCGGCTGCAAACATCTCCTCCTTTGTAGCCTGGTTTTACTCAACAGTGCATTTTTGTCTCAAGACGTGAAACACGTGTTGTTTCCACCTTTATGGGGAACAGTTGTACATGTTGTAAAGTTCAGTGCTTTGTTGGAGGTTGTTGAAGTAGCTCTCTTTTTAGGTACTAAACTGTCATTAGAGGCTGACACACTGCTCTTACTTTCAGACATGCCTGGGTTTGTCTCCTTGTTGTACGTACAAAGGAACATAAACATATGGTGTTGCTACAGTAAAAATATTGTGATAGGATACTTTTAATGTAAATATTTATACCGGTACTATAGCTGATGATACAATGTGGTAGAGCCCTAAAGAGCGGTCACCAATTCTTTTGACAAACTACCAAATCACTGCTCAAACAAACCAGTTTTCAATGTGCTTAGGTGTGATAAGCTGCATGATAAGAAACAAACGCAACAAATTGTTGCAATGCTTACCTCTTTACGTTTTTGCAACAGCAGCTCCAGCCTGTCATTTGCCCTTTTAGCGACCATTTTATTTCTCTCTGCCTCGTACTGGCGCTGGGTGTTGTCCATGTTGATGCTCAAGTTTAGAGCTACATTCACCAGGGCTGTCATCAGCTTCATGGCTGTCAAAAACACAACAAGGAACACGAAGAAATAAAATAATTTCTGTAATCTGTAGATTATTTCAGAACTGTCTCTCATCAAGTTATGTGAGCTTATCTGACATTAGTGGGTGTTTGGTATTGCAATGAAATTTTGTTCTGAATGCACTGAAGAGCAAAATAACAATATCTTAACTTTACAGGATGGTTAAATAGTCACAACTGGAACAATATTTGTATTTTAGAAAATAATAAAATACGTTTGGGTTCCTTTAATTCTGACTAAGTAGACCCCTTGAATTCAAGTATACTTTACAAAAGAAGACAAGTCACCAAACTCAAAGCAAATAGATTAAGTATAGATCCAGTTTTAGCTACACCTGGGGAACACAGTAGCTTAGGTGCAGAGAACAATCATTAACTAGTGTATTATCTAAAATAACTGTCCACCAGCTGAAACAGGCATATCTGCCAAGACCAACACTCACACCCAAACAGATGCACAACAAAAGCATACTGAAAGTTCAGGACAACAACTTTCCAGACAGAAAAAACACCTATATGTTTTATAGTCACACGTGACACGTGACAGAGAAAGGATTAAGCCTAACAATATCGGATTGTTGTAGAGCATATGATCAAGATTCTTCTGCATTTTTAATGTGTTTAAATCCCCCTTTACTGTTTACATGAATCCTAAGAGTTCATGTGTACACGACAAGCTCATGATAAAGACTTAAGTTGTCCTTGCCTTGGAAGTGCAAAACCATTTAAAAGGATCTAATCACGAAACATAACTTAAAACATTTGTGTAGGTGACCCATCTAGGTTGATTACTGGGGTTAATAACTTTAATACTACTATGAAACAAAATGTGCAAACAGTATAAACGACTAGAGTTCACACTTGGTGTACCTAGACCGATGAAAATTTCTGACCTCTTTAAATATCAAAGAGCACTAGAAATGAGCTTGCAGTTTTAACACAAGGATACAACAAGGAAGAACCTTTAAAACACAACTTTTCCTGGCTAGCTAACTGTTGTATGCTTGGAAAAGAAGCCATTATTGTAAATCAGTGCAAACATTTAAATATAATTCATAAACACACATGATCTTACCTGCCAGTGTTGAGGTGTGTCTGAAGGCTCGGACTTGGGAATCCGATAGTCCGGTGAGAAGGGAGATGACTGTGTCCATCATATACTCATCATAGATGATACTGTATTGACACTGGCGCACTAGCACCGAAATGAATTCACAAAAGCTTGTTTTGAACTTCTTCCACTGGGGCCCGGCTATGGTTAGAGGGTAGTCACCGCTGTCCTGTACACAGAGGAACAACAGTCCTTCATTACAATGACTAGTACTAACAGTAGTTATCTACCACAAATGAGCAAAGTTTATTGTCTTTGGTACGTACAAAAGTTCTGTATTTGGCATCTGAAATGACACTTAAGTGATTTATAATGAATATGGTGTGATTATTAGTCTAATGTGGTAACTTGCCTCATCAAATTCCTCTGTCATCCGTCGGATGATCTCAGAGTTCTGCATGTTGCGAAACATTTCTCCAGTAACCACACCTGACAGGAAGAAGAAGAGGAAGAAGAAGGAGGTTAGACAGAAGACAATTTCCTGAGTGGAAAAGAGGAACTACTGATTCAGATGAGTGGAGGGAGGTTCTGCAGGACAACAAAGCCTACATACTTCCTCAATATAGTTTAAAAAACAGCCAATCATGTAGTATTAGTATTGAAGCTGAGAAACATATACCTTTGCATCCTGAGCACTGGATGAAGAAATTGATGAGATCCAAGAGTGCAACATCTCTGTCATGTTTGTAAGATTCAATCCAGTCATCAACAACAGACTGCAAGAAGATGGGGACAAGCAAAAGTTGTGTATTTTTTTCTCTGAGTAAAAGAAAAGAACAACAACAAAAAAAAGGTGGCACTTTCACAGGGCTGTTCATACCTGCATTGCACTCCTTCCCAGCTTCACAACCTCAAATAGCATCATGTTTTCCATGCCATTCTCTTGGTGGTGGCCATTTATACGGCCTGCTCCCTTCCCTCCTTTTCCTTTCTCCCCTGCTGCCTTCTTCCCCTTCTTTCCACCCTGGGAAAGTAGCGAAAAAACAAATATAAGCCTGAGAACCACTGCAGAGTGTAAGGAAAGAAAAACATGTATTACCAATACTTGTGCAATGGTCCATTTGTTGCATCTATACCTTTCCTTTAGCTGTATTTGCACTCCTTCCATCAGGATCCTCAGAGAAGTCTGTGTCTGAGGAGAATCGGGTGTCTGTATCCCTGACAAAAATAAATAACTGCATGAGATATCATATCAACCTTAACCTTACCAATAAATGTAAACTAGAAGTAGATACTTACTGAGTATAGGAGAACTCTGATGGTATTTCTGGTGCTATCATTGTTGCAACATCTTCTGGATAACTTTAACTTACGACTGGCTTATAATCCTCACAAAATACAAGGCAGGAGACGTTGCATGTGACCTAGGATATGGAGCAGAATTGTTGTAGAGTGCTACACATGCAGTCTTATTGCACATTTCACCAGCAACACTGAAAACTAAACAAAATAAACACTTTGTGTTTCCAGAAATCACTGCATCTGTAGTGAGCAAATGTTACTTTGATGTCTTTGAAAGAGAGAGTGAGAGAGGAAAAAAGAAAAAAAGGTTTCACATGGTAACAGGGGGCGGACACAAACGCTCCTGTCATGCTCACTGCCCAACCATTGGCTCCCTCCCTTTCTCTGCTCTCCTGGGTTTACAGACAACGTCATACAATCAAGACCGGAGTGTCTTCCTCAATGTCCAAATATGGCACTGCCCTATCCGCCCCATACATATCTCAACCAATCAAATGGCAGTATCAACATCAACAAGATTCTGCAGGCCACAGGGAAACTATTGCATGGTTGTGAAGTGTAAATTAGTGGCACACAGATCAAAGTAGCAAGCAGAAGCAACTTTTCAAATCAGGACTCATACTATGCCCATAATTCTGAAGTAAATGTAATTTTTTCTTTAGTAGTCAGTGAAATCAATAAAAGCCTTACCGAGTAAACGATTCAGTCTCAAAAGACAAACTCCACCCATTATACACCAGTTTGGGTGCAGCGAGTCCCTCTTTCAGTCCTAGTACACTTAGAGCTAACATACACAACGGTGTCATTCTTTCATTAGTAAACTAGACACAATTACTTCGTAAACTTTAAGGCCGACTATCCTATTGAAATAGAAAGTAACGTTAGCAAATGGATTCTTACTCACAATTTCACGCAAAATGAAGCCCCACGCGTGCCAAATTACAGGTTATTACTGTTTACTGTGAATTAAATAGTAAACGTAAACGTGAAACTGGTTAACATCAGCTAACAACAAAGCAAACATAGGTACTATATGTGATGTAGTTTCTATGACTGTGAGTTTCAGCTTTTCACAGTTAATTCTTAGCTTGAGAATTTGGTACCGTGCCCATTTCCTTGATAGTGAGGGGGATACTGCATGACAAGACGACGGGATTCGTGCAGACAGAAAAAGTGGCGCCAAATCGGGGAGTGTATCTCATAAACTTGTTAATGCGAAACGACAGTAAAGAATGCTATATTTAAAAAAACACGCTAGTGTGAAACTCAACTGTGTGAATTTCTCAAGGACAACTATGCCACCAACTACCGGCTCCGCTCGCCCCAACGCCGCCGACAAGGAGCCGCTCTTCGTCGGTTCCTGTCAAAATTGACGCCGGTGCGCTGCTGGTGCTAGCGCGAGTAGCTAAGTAACCGTGGATTTTTTGGCGTATTTTCCCCAGCGTCAGCTAGTTGAAATTTGATGAAGTAAGCACGCGCTACTTAGGGAAAACAAACTATGAATAGCCAAATAAGAAGAACGAGAAGCGCATACAATGCAATATCGTTAGATTTTCAGAACATGCCAGCGTTTACCATTGCTATACTAGTTGGACCATAATAACAAAACAACGCAAGCCTTTCTGTACTAGCGTGAGCTAATATTAGCCAGAACACAATAAGGCTAGTCAGAAATGCTGCCGTGAACATTAACTAATTTCTGTCTACGTGTCACTCGCAACCAGTCTTCGTCCGAAGATAAAGCAAATAATAGCAGATAAACTCCAATGGACGAGCTGAAAATAACTCCCACTAGTTAGCAATGCTAAGAGCTACTGCTAACGTTACCTAAAAAAACATCACGTCCTTGCGTCCTCCATCTTGCCTCGGGAGTTCCAGTGCCGTATTGCATAAGCAACAAACACTTTGTTTACAAATATATAAAGTGCAAGTAAGTCGGTTATGGCAATAAAACGCTCCTGTCTGTTCTGAGCTACGTATTTTGTGCCGCTGTGTAAAAAATCCAGTTCGTTAGCCTGCTAACAACCGAAGTAGCCATGTTCCGCGAGCTAGCGAAGCGACTTGGTTCAGGCAGACATCCGCGCTCTGCGCTCATCTAAAGCTAGCCTGCTAGCGAGACGGCTAGCAAAATACAAATCAACTAAGTTCCAGATAGCTCTCCGCCATTTTACAGCTAACTTACCTTGTTGTGAAATGTAGTCCCGGTACAATCGTAACTTTTACTACTCGTATACAGCCTCCGTCTGAATTCCGCCACAATTCTGTAAAAAGAGTTTAAAAGTCGCGGTCAGAGGCGGTTTCGGACGTTCTCTCACCCCGCTTGCTCCGTAGTTCGGTTTGTTGTTTCGACGACCTGGGAGGAGGAAATCCTGGTGCAGAGCTACCACCTAGCGGCCACACTACTCGCACTGAATGCACGGTTTATAGCCTGACATCTAGTGGTAACCGACGAGAACTGCACCGTAACACTGCCGCCTCTGTTTTTTGTGGGCTAGCTTTTGTAGCCATTTGTTCTGTATGTATAAAAGGAGCATACAATACTAACCAAGGATGTTACTATTTGAAGTATCGTATCAAATCGGTATGGTTTTCGTCTGCAGTTCCCTCCCAGTTCACAGTGACAACTTACACACAAGCAAAAAAAAAAAGAAAAAAGAAAGAAACATGATAAGGAGCTCAGCAACATATAGACAAGGTATTTTATTTAGCACATCAGATAAGACAATTCTCAGATTCTGCTGTAAGGGTTAAAACACCCTCCCCCACTGTACTTTAGGAAGATACTTAATAAAACACAGATCTAATTCCTACAAGATCATTACTCTACAAGAGTAATGATTATTACCATCAGTGAAACTAAAATGCAGTAAAAATTAAAAATCTGTTTCTAAAACTGATAAATTTGGGTCAGTTCTTGTATATTTTACCATCTGCCATCACTTCAGTTTATAAGCAGTCAAATGTTACATCACTCAATACTTTCTCAAACATCATCTGATAGAAATGTAACTTTCTAGCTAACATTGCACAATCAGTACACTGGGATCATCTCTGCAAACACAACACAAAACTCTTTGTTTGGTGATGAAATGAAACAAAACTCCAAGTCCGCATAAATATTTATTCACACTTGATTAAAGAAACAATTAAAACGATTCTTACATTACAATGGTTAACTCCAAGCCCTTAACTTGAGCTTAGAAATGTAAAGACGCAGAAAAACTGGTTCTATACAATAAAATCCAAGTCAGTTTATCTGTGGTAAGTGATGCATTAGAATATACAAACCAAAAGAAAGGCACTTCTGGCGAAATGTGTTTCAAAATAGGAACGGCCCTTTAATGTGTATTTACATCTCAGTACTCATTATCGGTCAAGGAACTATTTATAAAACCATCTACATCTATACAGATATTTACCATTGTAGGGACTAGGAAAATATAGTTTTACACATTATCATTCTAAGATTTATTTAAAAAAAAAAAAAAAAAAAAAGTGGTCCATAAATATTATAGGTATCTACTCTACAATTACAATATAATTACAATATTATAATGACAGTGTAAAAGCAGCATTGCTTTTGAGCAAGCATATATTGTTCTCAAGCAATATAGGTCTTGATCTTCTGTGTTATATCTTGACAGCAGATCGGACACTTGTTGAGGGCCTGTGAACAATTCTCGCAAGCAACAAGGTGAGCGCATGGGATGAATACAATGGCAATATCTCTGTCCATGCATATTTTGCACTGTTTTTCCCTCTGCAGCCTCTGTAGTTTCTCCAGTGGGTCCTCATCTGACAAAAAAGTAAATAAATAGAAGTCAACACTGCTCAGACTTTGTTTCATGATGTATCTGGGGCACTGAATTTAAAAAAAAAAAAAAAAAAAAAAAAAGACAAAGAAAAATGTACCTTCCATATCTTCTGAAACTGGATTTTGATGACTTGGAGCCTGGAAGCAAACAGGGAAAAACAAAATCCTGTGATTGAGATCACTGAAGACTGTAAGTCCTTGAATTATGACGCACCTTTAAGTCCTTGAATTATGACGCACCTTTCACATGCTGAAATTGAACACTAACTAAGCTTATTTTAACTAGAGCCCAATCTGGGACTACTGATGATTTTTCAGGTGTAGAAAATTAAAATACAAATATTCATATACACCCATTTATACACATAAAGTATGGCACATTTCCAAAACAAGTTAGTGATTGTCTGTGAAGAACAATGTGAGCCTTCCTGCTTTGCAATCCATGATGAAAGCCTTTCTAAACTAGCCGTAAGATTTTCAGCACTGTTCAACTTTTCATTTGGGCACATACACCAGACCAATAGTGTTGATATTGACCATGCTCCAAGTGAATCTTAATTTGTAGTTTACGCATCCACAACTTGTGGAAAAAGCAAATACTTACAGCTCTGTCATGTTGTGGTCTTTGTAGGTGGATGCTGTTGACAAATTCTGGCCCTTTGTTTGCCAAAAGGAAGCTGCACCTGTTTTAAAACAGCATGTACTTTGATTAAAACAGACACAAATGCCACAGAACAAAGAACAAAGTGTGTGTGTGTGTGTGTGTGTGTGTGTGTGTGTGTGTGTGTGTGTGTGTGTGTGTAAAAGCATATTAAGAAGAGGGAGCATAGTCGTTCTTACCCTGGGTAGTGTTTGGCATGCTCCACCCAAGGGTCTTCCTCAGGCTGCCAATTGTTCAAGCCTCCACCGCACTGGAAACACAAGACTGCGTCTCCTCTTCCTGCAAGGATACAAATTACATTTGATTGCATTCACAGCTACCTACTAGAAAATTTCAATCATACAGTTTAAAATGTTGCACAATGTTTCTTTAGTCTTAAACACCTGAACACTACCTGTGCTATAGAAGCCAGCTCTGGCAAGCCTCTCGTGGTCAACAGGGTGCCAGACACCAGCAAAACTAGCACGCCTTGCCTCAAAACTCTGCATTGAGGCTGGGTCATTTGCACGCTGATTGTTGCTGGCATCCTCCTCTACACCTGTCTGGATTGGGATGTTCCTGACGTCATGCCCAAGGATAAAGTAGCAGTTGGGATAATGCTTGCTGTGCTCACTCCAGGCAGTATCTCCTGGTTCCCACCCATTCAGCCGACCACCACAGCAGAAACACTGAACCTTGTCACCCTGCCCCACGTAAAAGAAACCGGCTTGGGCCAGATCTCTGGGTCTCACCGGAGCACTGTTGGGCCAAGAAGAGAAGGTCCGAAGTCGGGCTTCTTCATTTCTCATGTGAGGAAATATAGGGTAGGTGGCCTCATCAACCACTTCTCCTGTTCTCAAACGATATTCCATGTCTCCTACTTCTTCACTGATTACTGCAGTATTGGAATTCTGGTTAAAACTGGTACGGTGGACGCAGGTAAGAAACATGCATGATGGAGAAAACTGTGAGAATGAGAAAAGTAGAATTGGATCAATGTGGAAGAAAACCAAACAGACAAAAAAAAGTGAAATATTAACCACTTCGACTTTTTCATGTTACAAGTTTGATTACCTGCATGTGCTTGTCTACAGGTCTGTCTCCTCTGTACCAATTATCCACAGTCATATTACAGCTGAAACAGCGGACACGGTCAGACTCGCCGGTGTAGAAGAAACCAGCCTGTGCCAGTGTTTCCGCAGGCACCTTGTTAGCAAGGTTGGAGCCACGGAATGAGTCTATGCGTCTTTTCAACGAGGAAAAATCAGGCGCATTGTCCGTCTCCCAAACGCCATCTTCACTTACATCACACATGATTGAAACAGGAAGCTGTAGGGATTTGTTAACTTGATGGACAGATGATCTGCAAATAGAAAGAAACAGAATATGTTTGTTGGTTTTTGGTTTTTGTTTAAACGGTACAGTGTCCTCATTTGCTTGTTTGTTTGTAAACAGACACTTCAGTGGTTAAATTCCCGCATTTCCATGTCTGGCGCCAGAGAGCCAATCTGCACATCTGCAGGGTCTCTGTACCTTTAAGAGAATGCCAGCCTGTTATCACATGCAGGAACTGAATGTTCCATGTGAGGGATGGGCACTGGAGAGGCAGGTTTGTCTACAAACACAGTGCATATTAAACCACGTAAAAGGTTATACCGCTTGAAGATACAATGCAGCAGAGACCTCAAACAAAAGGCCCAGGGGCCAGAAACAGCCTGGCAAAGGCTCCAATTCAGCTCGCCGGACAGCTTTGGAAAATGTGAAAGAAGGAATATATTTTGGGCTTTTGACTGTAGTTTTACTGCTTTTCCTATTGACAGAGACCTCCCCATTCATAATACACCAAAGTAATTAAGTAATAGATAAACAATTAAATGACAGAATAGTTCCTGTTTTTTCTGTCTACAATAATAATAATAATAATAATAATAATAATAATAATAATAATAATGTCTGTTTTTTCTTTTCAAAAGGTCTCCAGAGTTTTGTTTTGTTTTTTAAAGAGAGGAGGCAAGCATTTTCTGTGAATTAACAGAAACTTTCTCCTTTACAATTACAGTACAGTCTGAGAAATGAGCTGCCAGAACTTCTGAAAGTTTATGCATTTATCCCTTACAATTTAACCCTGGAGAGCTGTGCTGACAGATTTTGTTTTTTGTTTTTTAAATCTACTGCAGCAGTGTTTCTATGGCCTGAAGAAAATTTGAGAAGTACTGTTGAAATCACCCTTCTTTGATACCTCAAGGATGAGATTTTGCAGTTAAACTTCTTAAGGCTGAGAGTAAGGGCAGTTTCACTGGGTTTGAGGTCTAAAGTTAGCTTGTATGTGGCCTTAGAAGAAAAATGAGTTTGACATCCTTGCAATGCAGAATATGAGGAAAGAGAGCAACCTAAGGATGATATGCAGCAGTTTAAAGCACAAGCCACAAAATAACACATCAGTATTACTGCTGAAGCAGTAGAGAGGTGTGGTAATTTAATTTAGGAGCTCACCTTGTGCATTACCAACAAGTAAATCATGTAGCAACACATCATGAGAAGCACGCCTTACTGCCTCTTATGTTAAGGGTTTGACTTGTTAACGCCTTCGCATTGCTGTAACATAACTCAATGCTTTTCTGCGTGAAACTATGATTTCAGAATCTTCACATTCCTCAGCGTCATTCAGTGTCACAGCTTGACGCAAAATGGACTTATCATCCAACGACAGCACACAGTCGCCGATTAAACAACCGTTTAATCGGTGACTGCGTGCTGGGTCAGTTGCTTAAACAGCTGTTTATCAGCTGATCCGTTGCTGTATTGATGGGATGCGATCTTTGAACTGTCTTTACGTGTCTGCATTATTTCAAGTAAATCAATCGCCAGCGTCATCCCTTTATTTATTTATTTTTTTTTAACTTGAGCCAAGACTGCATCGTCCCACGCATTAAAATACTCACTTTTTGACTGCGCACGACATCTAACCGAAAGTAAGCGACAGGGGAGTTTTCCCCATTAGCAGTTCCACGTGTTGCTTTTAGTATGTATTAATGATCAGATTGGCGACGATTTGACCCCCCAGCAAATTCCACAAAGGCCTCACAGCTTTGCTTCAGTTGAAAGCGACACAGACGCCGTACTGTTTCTGGGAAACGCCGAGAGCAACAGCGCTGATGACAGCAAAGACCTCGCTAAACCCACACCGTGTTTTCGTTCAGTTAGAAATTAGTCAATACAGTTACCTAAAGGTGCTTTTATATGTAAAATGTAAACACCCAAGACGACAATCTTGGACTCTGACCTGTGCTTTTGATCTGTACTGCTAGGCTCGTAAGCGGAATCGCGAATGCTAGCTTCAGAGTGCTTGGTAGCTACATTAGCTTAGCCTTTTTACGCAACGCTAGCTAGGTCACACAGTGACATATCGAATATAATAACATTTTAAATGTTTACCTTTCAACACAGCTCCTCTGTTTTCTCCAGTCAGTGTAGAGTGTGAACACCTCGGAAAGGAGACTCCGGTGAAGTCTTTTGTGACCTCCCTGTCAGGAAGTGAAAACCACCTAATCAGGTGACGTCAGGAAAGGGTTGTGGCCTGGTGGTTTTCCAGCAATATCTGTGTTTGCCCAGATATCTTGGAAAAAGAAATTTTTGATGTTAATTATTTTTTTTAACCTGGATTACTTATATAAGAGTCATCTTGCATTTAAAAATGCAGCTTCTACGTTCTGATCAGAATGGGGGGTTTTTTTCGCTCAAAATGGCTTAGGAGAGCTATGTTTATAAGCCAACAAGCTACATTTGTAGTCCGTTTTCTGATTTGGTTGCATTTCAGCTGTCAGCTACGCTGTTTAATTTAAATGTATCTCCTATCTAATCCGCCAGTCACAGGGCAGCAAGTCAATGCACTTAGGAAAATGGCAGAAATGGTAAAAACGACCTCAAACTGAGCATCAGAATGGGGAAGAAGGGTGATTTAAACACGGCTGCTGGTGCAAGATGGGCAAATCTGATCATAAACTGCTAATCTACTAGGATTTTCCTGCAATACTGGTATTTAATAAATAAATAAACAAAAAAGAAGAAAAACTATTCAATGAATGCCAGTTCTCTACACAGATTGTTTCAAGCTGCTAAGAAGGTACACGCAAGGTATGAAGAAGCGCATACTCTGGTATGAACGCCACACCTCGGTATGTTGTTCTTTGTAATGTATTGAACACACAATGAACTTTGAGGTAGATGAGACTCAGCAGTAGACTACACCTGATGGCACTCCTTGTCAGCTGAGAACATGTTTGTACATTTGGATTAAACAAGATAAGATAGTGGATCCAGCCTGGCTTTTATCAGTGGTCCAAGCAGCTGCTGATGATGCTGAAATGGCACACTTTTGGCCTCTTAATACCAAAGGAAAATAATTTAAATGGCACAGCCTACTGAGTATTGTTGCTCTCCATGGCCATCCTAAAAATACCTAAAACTATTCATTTATTTTTAGGCAATTTGAAGCATCCTCAATTTATAGGCTGGCCAGATCCCCACAAACTCAACGTGGAACAACATTGGACCTATTCCTAACACTGAGAATCTTTTAGCATGTGCTAAAACTTGATATTTTTGTTACGTGACAGTCTTTTCACTTTCATGTATTCTTCTTTTTGTCCTTTAAAACTATTATTTACTGTTGTTTCAGTTTTCTCCAACAATTATTTGGCTTCCATCAACTTATCCATTTCTTTTGAGCCAAGTTTCATGTGAGACTTACAAGTAAGAGTTCCCTTCCCACTAGTTTCATGTTTATTCTAGATTTATTTCCCTTTGTGGTAGTTCCACAAAAACCTGCATAGCTTGTGGGTTTGTGGGGACAATTTTCCACTTCAGTGTGGACAATTAATTACCTGTGTAGACACCCTTTGCTGCTTCCGTCACAGCCATTGAGTAAAAGGCAGACTATAGAAAAGAAGGCTGAAAACTAGCGCCAATAAAAATGTGGGCCGTAATCTCAACATGTGGAACAGGGAACAAGAAACAAAGGCTTTGCAGCACTACGTCAATAGGGAAAACCTGGTCACTTCTGTTTTCCACTCACTGTTCCTTGTGTTGGCAGTACTATAAATAACATAACATATATGGCATATGACTACTACAGGATTTAAATATCTGTTGTGGCTGGGTTAGTTTTCAGGTTGACATGCTATATTCAAAGATACGCATTATTTAAGATTTATCTTAAAAACAATGAAGCTGCACAACTTTATTTGTTATTCAGTTAATCTGAAACCTGAGAAGTCCAAAAAATTAAATTACTAAAGACAGCAGTATGTCATTCACGAACAACACATTTATTAACAGACTGAACTTCATGTTTTACATTGACAATTCAAATTTAATAGAAAATAGCCTGTAGGGTTTGAAAACCTGTGCTCAGACTGGGTTTCTGATCCAACAAATAAGATCTGTGCAGTCTCAAAGCACCATCTGAGTCCATCATCTCATCTTCCACACCGCACCGCTTAAGGAGGACTGAGCGGGATGGGAAATCTTAGAATGTAACTTGGCGGTTGGTGGTGGGGATTTAAGCTGGAACAAGACGTGTCGGTCAGACAAAGCATCATCCCTCCACGATCCGACGGAGTATGTTCCCAAGACTGCCCTTTGCTATCTGGAGCGGGGTCTTCTCCTCCTTGTTCTCAATGTAAATGCTCGCTCCATGTTCCACCAGCAACTTGGCTGCTTCAACACGCTCTTCATCGCATGCAAGATGGCTGGGAGAAGAAAAAAATAAAAATCAATGCATAGCTGTAAATACAGAAATGCCTTTTCCCCCTCCCTAATGCTAGTCACACTGTATAGCTAAAGTAATGTGGATGATAACTTCTAGTACTGCTAGGGTAAGTAAGAAAACATTTTCTATTTAGGTATAATTAGAGTTTATCTTTGTATTCATATTGCATGATATTAAAAAAAGTTGCATTTGACATATATGTAAGCATACAGAGGTGTGTTGCCCTGTGAGTCCTGAATATTTGTTGATGCACTCTGTTTGAGAAGCAGCTGGATGAGCCGGTAGTTGCCCTTGGCAGATGCTCTGTGAAGAGGCGTAGAGTCCAGCTTGTCAGTAGCATTGGGGTCTGCTCCATTTTCCAACAGCAGCAGGGCAATCTGCAAAGAGGTAACGATGTTTCATTCATAAGCTGAACACCACACTTTTACATCCAGTTATTTCTAGTTTCTGTGAAATACCCGTTTTCGGATCTCGTCATTTTGGTTACCACAGTCATGTGGAAGTTTCACGTTAGGAAGTGAGACTGAAAGTTAGGACAATCCTGACTGGAAAAAAAACTGTGGTTGAAATAAAACCCCGTAAATGTCAAATGAAATCCATTCATGTCATGTGCAAGTCCTTGTGAGAGAAGACGATGAAAAAATTCAGTTTCACGATCTTTTATATGCACATCTGATCTAACAAAAAAATGCATCTTGATTGTTGCAGTGTGTTGCTTGGACCCCATTTCCCACCACCTCAAGTCTCCCATATATACATAGGTCTTTATTAAATCTTTGTAAACTTAGCAATGATATAGGTATAGGCAGCATACATGCTACAACAATGTCACAATATTTGAGATTGCTCTGTTCTTATATTGTTATATTATTATCAGTTATACTGAAAAAACATTCTTGTTATCATAAAAATAAAGCTGCAGGTAATGATTTGTTGTATTTTTTTTAAATAAAGCTGACAAATCAGCCTTTTTTATATCCAAGAGATCCTTCTCGGAGAGCAAGAGGGGATGTATTGATGTATTGGTGATGATGGTTCAGAACAAATAAGAAATATTCAGGAAAACCTTCTAATACTCCAGATAAAAACAAGTACATAAATAAAACTTCATTGCATGTCCAGAGGAAAGGTTACAGTCCAAATGAAAACTGTACAGCAAACAGTGAACACAGTGGGAACACATTACAAGCGCGTGTTGACGGTATCTTTGTAATACCTCTATATGCCGCAAGGGGGAGACAAATATTCAGCACAACAAGTTTATTCTTAAATATAAGCTGTTTTGTTTTGTTTTTTTTACATTTGAGAAGTATAAACAACCCATATTTATATTTTACTTATTCCTACGGGGTTTCCTTAAACGTAGTAAAGCTCATATCTACAAGTTTCATTCTAAAGAGAAAACTTTATGCTCATCTAAGAAAAGACAAAAAGGCACAATCGAATCCTGGTACCCTGGATGAGAACATGTTTCAAGAATTTAATAGCCTGTTGCGTGTACAGGGCTTGACTAATAGGTGACAGAGAGTGGTTACTCATAAGCCAAGCCCTGTGTGTATAGGGTGCAGCGATAATAAAGGGGTGGTAACATAGGGGTAATGAGATTCCGAATCCACAGGAATGCAAAGCCAGTACAAACCATGGGAGAAAGATAAGGGAAATAAGAAAAAAAAAAAGATAACAAGAAACAACAAGACAGTTGTGAGTGTAGGTGATGGCATTGCTGTTTATCTTGGTGTGAGGAAAGTAAAAGCAGCAAACAAAGGTAATACATTAGTCATTCTATATGGGAGAGAAAGAAAAAAATGTAATGAAAATGATCCTAATAAGAAGAGGAGGGCTTTTAGACATTCCAGCAAAGGCAAGCCACAGAATAAAGGCATGCTGTAGGGTCCAACACCTGCCTCCCCCATGGATGCCCCTGTCTCAAGCCGGCCTCCTGCCATGCTTACTCTATTCGAGTGCATACATTTGTTTTTCATTTATCCCCCTTTCCTGTGTTCTGTTGTACTTTATATATTTGTGTCAATACTCAGTTAGTGTGACGCACTAGTAGAGCTTGTGTAGAGAACAAGAAACCCACCGGTGTAACCCACCATTCAGCACCCCACCTGTAGCATATTACAGGAGAGGGGCGGGGAGCAAATTTGAAAAAAAAAAAAAAAAAAAAAGAACAGCAACAGATAAACGATTAATTTGAATTAATATGTGATTATTCCTAATGATTATTACTATATTGAGAGCCAGTGTTATTGTACTAATGTCAGGTAAACTGGGCCCTGAAAAGTCCTACTTTTCATAATTATCTTTTTTCAAAATGCTTAGGACACGTTAGCTCAGATCACATGACCACAGCTGACTGAAGTCTTGGTGTGTTTCACTTCAGCTTTGAGTGGCTTACCCACTGTGTCTAAGTGTAGAACAAAAACTGATGACATTGCAAACTATGAAAATACCAGCAGGCACCAGTTCTACCCCTTTATGCCTATAGTAGAAATCTGAAAATACCCTATCAGGCTTTTAAGGTTGTGGGTAAAAAAGCTTAAGAGTCATCAGCAACACCAGGAGTGGCAACAGCAACCACAGCCAGGTTTAGTGTCACCCACAGTATTCACAGTATAATTACTGATGGCACTGTAGAAGTCAAAAGATACATACTTCACTGATGCATTTGTTCTAAGGGCACATGATGCACTAATGTATTTGGAGGAATGATGTGCTGTTTATTCAAACTTTTACATCTTGGAAAAAAGTAAAAAGAACAAAACAAAACAAAACAAAAAAAACTTAAAACCAATATATACCCACAAGAAGTGTATTGTTTGGTTGTAGTTTTTCCAAGGCTGAGGAGGTAATTTGTATAAAAAATAAAAATAAAAATAAATAACTAAATGCCGAGTCTTTAATATATTAACACGTGTGTACATGCGTGAGACACGCTTTATCAGTCTCAAAGTTTTTCTGGCTTTGGTGTATGAGGATTTCTCCAAATCATGCACTGGTCATAATTATTGTTAGCCTGGTATAACATATAGCTTTGCTTAGAACTGTGGAAAACACGTTTGTTCTGTGTTCACAGAGTAGACATCATCAAGACATGACAATAGTAAAAGTGGCCAGTGGGTGTCACTGTGGAAATTGTTTTGTAACCTCAGTACAGTCCTGGCACAAATGCTTCATATGTATAACTACTTCACACAGCTGCGCTTTGCCCATCACTAGAAGACACTCACAGCGGTACCTCTCCCCTGAGCTACACCACTGACAACAATTCGAACCAATAATTTCACATTTGAATTCATAACTCCATCAGATGTGTTGCCACCGATTTCAGTCCAGTTCTTGTGTAATTTGTCATACTTCAGCCTTTTGTCCCTATTTTCCTTCCTTAAGAATGGCTTCTTGACAGCCACCCTTCAGCTGAGACCATTTCTGAGGCTTCAGTGAACAGAAGATGGGTCAACAGAAGTGCGAGATGCATCTTCTCAGGTTGTATGTCAGGTCTTTCCTTGATTTTTCCTATTTTTTGAGAACATGACTTAAATATGTTGTTGCATTTGTTGTAGATTGCCTGCCACTTCTTTTGTCTTCCACTTGTCCACTTTCCTCACTTTCTTTTAAAGGACATACTGCACACCGTGGTGAGGTTTGCCATGTTTTCGGCGTACAAGACATTTTATGCCTGTCAATCTTTTTTATCTCTGGCATTATTGTAGATTTAACTAAAGAAATGGGAACGAATTGTGTTTTCATGACAAGCTGCTAGTAACAAAGTGTCTAAAGATACAATTTAAAATTGGTTCTTTGCTAATTTGTCTGTTATGTGCAGCCAACACTGGCTCATCTCTTGAGTTAGGTGCCTTTTTTTGTTTGTTTGAATGATTCATAGGTTAGTGTATAGTGCTTATGTGGAAAAAACACTCCTCTGAAAATGGTGAGGTATAAGAACTGGACTGAAGATAAGTGGAAAAAGCAGACAAATGTCCAAACTCTTTTGCACAACACTATATAATTAATTATGTGCGGGAACAAAGCACCACTGAACTAAAGGAAAAGATAACACAACTGTATTAACTGACTGCAGAAGTATGGAGTACTAATACTGCGACCTGTGGATGTTACCTCATATCTGTCTTTGGAGGCTGCATAGTGCAGAGGGGTGCATCCATTTTGATTAACTGAGTTGAGCTGAGCTCCTTTGGATATCAGAGATCTCACGATGTCTTCTCTGCCTGCAGATGCTGCAATGTGCAAAGGGGTCCACGAAGCCTGAAAGGGAAAACCAAAACAAAACACAGACATCAGTGGCATCACTCTGAAACAATGTGTTCATCAGTATATCTCTTGTATGAATGGTCACATGGCATCTTATAGGGAAAAGTCTGCAGAAGAAAACAGTTAATGTACCCCAAAACAAACCTACATCATCTTGCAGGTTCACTTCAACTCCCAGGTCAAGAAGAAACTCCACAATATTGGTGTGTCCAGCAGAACAAGCCCAGTGCAGCGCGGTTCTCCGGTCCTGAAATCACAGAGAGTTGTGTTGTTTTAAAAAGAAAATTATTATTCCGATTTACTGCAGGAAAAAAAAATGAATTCCCGCAGGCTGTACTGGTGGGTCATGTGTTCTTACCTGGTCTGTTTTGCAGGCAAGCGTTTTATCTGACAGGATGCACTGTTTTAATTTCTCAAACTGCCCCGTGTAAGCAAAGTTACACACCTCCACATTGGACACCGACCCCTCCATTCTTAAAATAAATGTCCAAATAAATATATTAAAGCTTACTGAGGATACTCTTTAGTTATTTCGTTTAATAAACCACAGAAGCAATGACTCAGGAAATTATGAGCTCTTCTTCCGCGCGGGTCGACTTTTTCTTTTCAAACTAAAACTCCATCGCCAAAATGGTACTGACTTTGCCACGCCACTTCCGTATTATTATCCACACAGTCAGCATTTACTACCACTATTGTTTCCTTAAAATGTAAAAAAAACATCACATGAATGTAGAACTCGGAAGAGAGACGCTTGAATGAGTCTGAAAGATTGTACTGACATTTTATTTTGATAGGCAGAGTTGGTGCCCTGAGGAAGTAATACCCAGTGTGATAGAAATGTGTTGGTTGCTAAAGAAATTATAAGAGAAGAAAAGAAGTCTGAATTGTTAAGTTTTACCAGTCGTTTTGTAATATTTTTGTTTTGAGTTGTTTCCAATAATTTATCCGTTCATATGGCAACCACCCTGGTAAGCTTTTCTATGTCGTTTCCAAAAAACACACGTTAAATCACCGTGTCCAGCTTTGAGTAATACGTAGTTATCTCTTCAGGATTTCAGGACTCATGCCGACCAGTCATGCAGATATTCAGAAGAATTTGTCAACATTTATTACGACTGTATGGATAAGAAGAGGCGGGTGAGTTTTGTTTCTGGAATTTAACTTAAATTAATTTGTAAGACCAAACTACATACGGTGGCCTGAAAGTGCCATAAATACGCCCCGTATTACCTTATTTTTCCACATGTGTGGCCAAGTCAACACATTTCTTTGTCTTAATTCTGTAATCCCTAAATGTGAAGGACCAATAAGCTTTGAATCCGTAAAAAATAACCCCCCTCCCGGCCTTCCGGTCATTCCATGAGGCACACATTTCTAGTTGCGCCCCTCCTTTTCCTTCAGCCCCGTCTTAATTCTTCATGGCATTGATTCAACAAAGTGATTTGGGGATTTTTGGTGCTTGTGGACATGACAGCATCACAGATTTGTCAGCTGCATATCCATGATGTAACTCCTGTTCCACTTTGAAAGGCCAAGTTGGATTGTGATCTAGTGACCGGAGGCCATTTTACTACAGTGAATTCATTGTCATGTTCAAGAAACCAGTCTGAGACGGCCTGAGCTTTGCGATGTGATGGAAGAGCTTGTCGTAGTAGTCATCAGATGATGAGTACACTGTGGTCACAAGGGGATGCATATGGTCAGCAACGTCAGCTAAGCTGTGACATTTAAACAGCTGGTACAAAGGAGCCTAATATGTACCAAGAAAATGTCCCATTACACCAGTCATTCCCAAAGTCAAGAGTGCTGTGACCGTTTTAAAAACCAGAAAATTATTTGGGACCCACCCAGTTCTAAATCTTAAACTCTAATAAGAAATGTTAAAGACCAAACGAAAATGACAAACCACATTAGCTATAAATTGCTAATGCTGTGCAGTCATACGAAAAGTGTTAAGGCCAATGTGTGACCCACTCCTTCAATACAGAGTTTAAGTTAGAGTAATGAGTAATATCACAAACTAACCACCTCCAGTTACCAATTTTAATTTCTGTTTCAGATAAATGTATAGATGTATATAAATGTTTAAGTGTACATGTGAGTACATTAATTACAAACTGAATTTCTGTTATCACTGTAGCCCACCTGCAGTACCTTTTGTGGCCTGCCGGGGGTGGGGCAGCCCACACTTTGAGAATCACTGACCTACGTCATCACACCTCCACCATTCTTAACTGTTGATACAAGGATGGATCTGTGCTATCACTTTGTTTACACCAAATTCAGACCCTGCCAAATGTTGCAGCAGAAAGCAAAAATCATCAGATCAGGCAACACTTTCTAGTCTTCTGTATTTGGTCAACTTTAGTGAGCATGTGTGAATTGTAGCCTCCGCTTCCTGTTCTTAGCTGACACGAGTGACAGCCTGTGGTCTTCTGCTGCTGTAGCCAATCTGCTTCAAGGTTTGAATGCATTCACAGATGCTCTGCTGGGTGTTTCATCTTTATGTTTTTCATTTTCATCTATGGCCATTATAAATCCTGATATATCTGATATATTGGTCAGTACATTGGTTGGGCTCCAGCTTGAATAAGTACCTAATAATGTGGCCAATGAGTGTAGGTTATATAGCATGTTGAAACTTAACTTTAAAATGCCGACTCTTCTAAGTAAGAGATATTGTGAAGGCTTCCATATTGGCGCCTGTGATGTAAATTTATTAAAGTGGATTCAACTGTGAGCTAACCCACAGCTCCTCTGCAGTGAAAACAGTCTTATTCTTAAAGTGATAGATTTCATTTTAAAGATCACAACTTTTCAGTTTCACTATCTAGAGCAGGGGTGTCAAACTCCAGGCCTCGAGGGCCGGTGTCCTGCAGGTTTTAGATCTCACCCTGGGTCAACACACCTGCATCAAATGATTAGTTCATTACCAGGCCTCTGAAGACCTTCAAGACATGTTGAGGAGGTCATTTAGCCATTTAGCCATTTCCAGCTGTGTTGGATCAAGAACACATCTAAAACCTGCAGGACACCGGCCCTTGAGGCTTGGATTTCGACATCTGCGATCTAGAGCTAATGAGCGTGGTGCTCTGCTACAGGCTGATGTCACTGTTGCTGTTAATGTTCACCATTTTCTGGCTCCCATGTGCTAGAACTTAATCCGGCTCTACCTGGACAAGGCCACCTTGGTGTGGAACGGGAATGCGGTGTCAGGACAGGAAGCTCTGGGCGAGTTTTTTGAGTCACTGCCATCCAGCGAGTTCCAGGTTCAAACACTGGATTGCCAGCCTGTGCACGGTCAGTGGGTCAATCCCAAACTCAACACATTTGAACTATTGATCCCTATTAATCATATTGTCTCATTAAAATGTGAATGTAAACCTTTATTCTTCTATTGCTGCTTTAGAAAATTACTGTAACCTCTCCTCATTCACAGAGCAAGCAACCCAAGGCCAGACAACACTGCTTGTGGTGACCGGTGGCACAGTCAAGTTTGAAGGGAACAAACAGCGTTTTTTCAACCAGAACTTTCTCCTAACAGCTCAGGCTTCACCCAACAACGATCAGCCCGTGTGGAAGATCGCTAGCGACTGTTTCCGCTTTCAAGACTGGAATAGCTGAGGCTCTGCTTTCCCCTGAAGTGTACAAAGGCCTCAGCAGTGATCACCTTAATAATAATAATCAATATTGCATTTGTATATTCAGTTTTTTTTGTAATAAAATAAAGTGTCATACAACACTGAGTACGAAAAGGTGTTTATTCTTGAAACGTTGAACAAGGTATGTGACTGCAATGATGGGAGTAATAAATACACGTAGGTTCACCAAACAACTGAAGTGACTGCCATCGTCTGTGTACTTAAAACTTTAACAATGCAAATCCACCAACATAACAGTATTTGGAAAAATACATAGAAAACATTAAAACAGAGTTCAGAGGATCCTTTATACCAAATCGTACAATAACCTATTAACTGAGGTAAAGTACACACAGTATTACAGTATGCCAGTTGTGACTATAATAAAGGCTAAGCAGTTTAGTAGTTAATCATGCTTTTTAATAAGGTGCCTACAAACATTTGTCAAAATGTTTCTATACCCCACATTTGACAACTTCATATATTAAAACATTTGTCTGTCTTCCTGAGTCATTTAGGCCAACACATTTTGGTCTTCCTTTCTTAATAAACCATTAAAATAACATTAAAGCATAAATAAAACACAGGTAAGAAACAAAAACAAAGCTAGATACACAGACACGAACAAACGACTGCAGATGCTCTTTATCGTGTCGATGTGTCTGCGGTGGGGAGCATTTTTCCTTTCAGTCAAGTAAACACGGCAATTCAGCCTTTTTTTACTGTCTAGCTACCACTTTTGCTCGACTACATGAGAACTGCAGACTGAAGGCACCTTAACATCAGTACTCCAACTTTACAAAACAGCATGACATGCCTCTGTGATCATGGTGACATTTTTTTTCTTTATTTTTTGAAACATTTTCAATGAAAGCAGCAGCAAGGCTTAAGCAACATGTGGACCGAAGGTGCCGTTTCTAACAGCTACAAAATTAGAGTCCCAGCAATTTCCAATGGATGGCAGTTGAGAGCTGCAATAGCCTTTGACCCTTCTAATAACAAAAATTGACACTTTAGTGCATCTCTTACAAACACAACTTCTCACACTCACTCATTCTCTCTCACACACTCCACACACACACACACACACACACACACACACACACGTGGATAAACGGCTACAACTATGTACAGCTTATGCTTTTCTCTGTGAAGCTGTGGAACACAAACTACAGCTTTGTAACCAGACGAATATTTACACATCAAAATAGTGGTTATGGTGAAAATGGTGACTCCTGGGTGGTGTGGACCTGCTGGAAGTTACTTCCTCCCATACATTCTCTCTATGTGATGGAGATAGTGGTTCTTCAGCTCTTTCCTCTTCAACTTGAACGCATCTGTGACTAGCCCGGTTTCAGGCGTCCACGGCTCTGGACTCAGATGCACCTTCACTGGAATCTCAAATCGCTGGAGTTTAACTACAAGGAAGGAAAGTGATGTTCAGGCACGTTTGGACAAAGTATGGATGAAAGCAAAACTTGCATAGCTTCTATTATCACAATGCTGTGAAAAGACATAATGGACTCTTACTGTTAGTGGCGACCTCCTTGATCGCCTTCAGGACCTCGCTTTCCATTTCAGGATTAGTGCAGATCTCCTCCCATGTTCCCTCTATGCCCCTCTGTTTGGCCAGTTCTGTGAGCTTTTTCTGATTGGGAACCACGAAGCTGATCACATAGTTCTGATCACTGCAAGGGCACACAATTTAAAAAACAAAAAAAAGTTTAGAAACGGTTCAACATTACGTCGCATGCCCATCACTGAACAACTACAGACGAAAGAATTAATTCAAGTTGCAGCTGTAATCACTTCAGTCTTATTAGGTGCCAAATTTAATTGTTCCGATATCGGCTGAAGTCGAAGTGAGCCCTACATTTGGCGATTCAGTCGTCATTAAAACACTTAAACGTCAATTGGAGTTCTCATGTCAGCCAGAGTGCAGGTGACACATCTGAAGTGGGAAGAATTTCGTGACGGTTTGAGTGTTCAAACTGAAAGCTGTCAGTTCAAGTGTGTAGGCGCTAAAGCCTGTCAGGTAATTATGTATGAACAGTAACAATTTGATTTTATTGGAGCTTTGAGAAGAACTGAGACTGGAAATGATTTAAAGTGTAGGCATGAAGGTATAATAAGCACAGGAAAAAAACAAAAGGGAAAGAATGACTGCATGAGCGGTGTTGACTGATGTGGAATGATAAAAGGAGAAAAGAATTCAAGGAGTGGAGCTGTGATACAAGCAAGTGCTGGCAACGTTGAGAAATACTGCTACTGCTGGGACATCCTGAGTAACCGTGTCTGTGTAATATTATGCAATATACCATGTTTAAACAGTTATGACAACATGTCAGTACTGCTGTAGCTAAACCGGGTGCCCCTTTTCAGAAGCGGAACTAAACCTGCCTGCATAATTGTAACAGAACACATGTTGAACAGACTGGACTGAATTTAGGTTGAAAAACATTTTCCTGCACATTATGTTTATATTAAGACCCCAGAAATAAACACTTGCTTAACTCTATATTTGGTCAGGAAAACAAACAAACAAACAAAAACAAACACAACACCTACCCAATGAATTAAACCTTAGCTTGCTGGATGACCTACACGAGCTGCTCAGCCATGCAGACCCACACCATGAAGCTCCCCGTGCACAGTGTTTATGCTGATGTTTGAAACTCCGCAGTTATTGAATCAGCAGATCGTTGGTGACTTTGTAAAACCCTGCTCTGCAACTTTACATGCTCTGAGTTGGTGTGGTTCTAATAATACGTTTATAGTCAACTGTAGAATATCTAGTAGGGAAGAAATGTCCCACACCAACTTTGTCCTATTAAAGCACCACACTCAAATTCAGTGAGCTCTTTACAATGACCCATTCTTTCACAGATCTTTGCAAAGGCAGATCGCATGACTAGGTGCTTGATTGTATATGCATTTGGCTAAGAACCGAAAACAATGATTGCAAGGTGTGGCCCAATTCTTTTGTCCATATACTGCATTTATTAAACTAATGATAAAAATGTGTCAGTCACTTTTCAAACGGAGATCATCATCTCAAATCCCAAGTGTGAGATAAGTGAAGGAGCAGTTGTATAGATATGCACTCATGTATAGTACAGACAGAAACAGCCTGTAGCTGCTGGATATACCATACGTACAGTAAACAGTTCATGGAAATGTCATCTGGGTTGTTTACTAGTACCTTTATCTTCTATTTCCCGGTTCATTTGCATCGACTGATAAGAAACCCTGACCCTGAATAACATTTCCTGTAATTCTAACTTTATGCAAGTAACTCATGAATTAATATTTGTTTGTACCCGTCGTATGCAAATCTGTGTCAGTGTTTATTAGCACAAAACTTCAGCTGACTTAACATGCAATGTAATATACTGAAATAGTCCTGACATTAATCTGTGACTGATCGCTATAACGTAATTTTCTCAAAATTACCAAAGTCAAACGTGAAGAGTGAAAAAGATGTTTCAAGAAGCACTCGTGTTCTTAGGTTTGGAGTAAAAACAGATGCCTGCAGCAGTTGAATATGATGTTTGAACTGTAAACAGCTTATGGAAAGGTCACCATCTGCAAATTCATTTAGCTGTTTCCCCATATCGTTTATAATCTGCCATTATACTCGTTGATCCAGATGTAAATCATATATTAGGATATGGAAAAACTTTGCCTCTAAATTGCATCTCCTATCGTTTTAACTTTCCCTGAATAAATAAAAAAAAAACAGTAGGTCACTCACCTGTTTGCATAAGCACAGATGTTGTCTATAAGAGGGCAGTTTTTCAGAGCAGATTCCACTTTACCGAGAGACACGTACTCTCCAGCCTGCAGTTTCACCAAATCTTTCTTGCGGTCTTGATAAGAAAAAGTAAATGATAAATGGACTGATTTTTATATAGCACTTTTTAAAAAAACAAAAACAAAACCACACTCTACTTAAGCACTCAAAGGGCTTTATACAACATGTCATTCACAGTAGCATCCCACCCCCACCCAGAAAAAGAAATATACACACCAACAATTTGTAGACAGCCATCTGGGTAAACCTCTCCTACATCTCCGGTGCAGAACCATCTCTGACCATTTTCATCCACGAAGAAGTCCTGATTGTTGCCTTCGCTCCTGTAGTAGCCCATGGTTACATTGGGGCCACCGATCAAGATCTCCCCTCTTGGATTTGGCTTGTCTTTACTGGTGTAGCCACCTGGGTGAAAATAAAAACACATGATTACGCTGCAATGGAAAGATACTTTCCATTCTGCACAAGCGTGTCCCGGCATGTTTCCCCCCCAAACATACCTTCAGCCCAGTCCCTGAGTCTAATCTCACAGCAAATCAGAGGAGCTCCAACACGACCAGTGCTGATGTCTTCAACTGTAAAATGAAAAACATTTCTTAAGAACAGTCATTTAAACATCATCTACAATTTAGGCCCATCTGCTTCTATACTGAGGTATTTGTTTATCCTGTGTGACTATTGGCCAGGCTCACTACAGAAATGACTGCTTCCAGTCAGCAAATCACTAGGGAACTGAGGCACTTTAGTTAATCCATCTTAAAATAAAACTAAGTCAGGATTTGTTTCTTTTAAATTAAATAATGCCTAAATTTGAACTCATCAGTCATTTTTTTGGGCACTCAAAATGTTATCTTACCCTCTG
This sequence comes from Oreochromis niloticus, assembly GCF_001858045.2. NCBI lineage: Eukaryota > Metazoa > Chordata > Actinopteri > Cichliformes > Cichlidae > Oreochromis > Oreochromis niloticus. Next base: position 30,945,713 of record NC_031966.2, on the reverse strand, counting down.
TGATAGTGCCTGCTCCACAGGTCTCAGTGAGGCCATAGCCCTGGCCCACTGGACAGCAGAAACACACATTCATAAATCTCTGAGTGGCCGGGGACAGGGGGGCTCCTCCAGACAGCATCATCCTCACTCGCCCACCCAGCAGTTTCTTTACTTTCCGGAACAACAACCTGCAAAGAGAGATCATGCAGTGTTTTGATTTTAAGTTAAACAACCCAATCACGTTTTAGTGCAAGGGTCACAGGAAAGCATAGGAGGTTTCTTACGCATTGCAGAGCGGTGCGTCATAGCCCCTCCTGATCTGCTCCAGTTTATAATTGTAGCCCAGTGTAAACAGCATCTTCTGAACGAAACCCATTTCCTGCACTTTGCTCATCACGTTCTTGTTGATGCGATCCATGATTTCCTTTTTGGACCAAACATATAGGATTTATTTAGACACCAGTTGGCAAACAAAATAAAATAATGAAGCAAGACACAAACAGGATAAATAAAAAACAAAGTTCTTACTGGCACAGCTGCCATCAGTGTGGGCCTGAGCACAGAGCAGTCTCCTTTACTTCCCTTCTTTATCCTGGTAGACTAAAGAGGAGAAGGAAAAAAAGATTGAAATAATTATTCAACATTTGTAATGCAGCTCCTCCTCAATCTGCCCTGCTTCCCACTGATGTGGCTATTGTGGCCAGAGACTACAGAATCTAATCGACAAAGGCAAGATCAAGTCACACTGGTTTGTGAACAAACTCATGCCTCAAGTTTTAATAAAACCAGACATTATTAAAGTGTTTCTTATCATTTCCAATTGATTTGTTGCGCAGTTAGCAAAACTTCCAGTGGGCTAAGTTAGCCATTTCCTTTCAGTAAGATTAAAAAATAAATATAAAAAGCTGTCTTTTTGGAGAGCTACTGTTCGCCATGATAAACATGATTCACATCTGGTTTTGTGAACTCTCGTTTCCTCAAATCTTTACAATGTAGATAAAGTGTGGACAGGTGCCACGGCACAGAGTCACAATGACCACTTAAACTGTGAAACAACAGGTTGAAATAAGCCAGAATTTTCATCTAAATATTAACAGCAACACCACTAAGAGTCAATTAAAATAAAGACTACAGTGACAGAAACAACCTGGCGTCGGAGCTGCTTACCTGGTCTGACAGCGTCTGTGGGGACGAATAGCCAATCCGACAACCATATGTGACACAGGAGATTTCAGCTGTCATTTCCAGAACATGAGCCAGGGGCAGATAGGCTATGTAGGTATCATTAGGCCTGCCACAGTAGAGTGAGAGAAAGTCTAGGTTAGGACCAACGATTAGTTGACGTTTTCAGTTCCTCTTTCCAATGTTACACTGAGGATCTTTGACTGTACTTCCTTAGTTCCAATTTGAAATAAACTTTCTTTTTTTCTTAGATTTCTTCACATCTCCAAGTAGCCTTACTAAAATCCTACAAATCAGCCATTGCTGCAACTCACCCGAGCCCAGGGATGCGTTCACACTGGCCTGTCATTCCTGCAATTAGGTTACTGTGGACAATGACCACTCCTTTGGGTCTGCCTGTGGAACCGCTGGTGTACATCACAACAGCCAGATCGGATGGCTGGGGCTCAACAATTGCCCTAGCCACTGTAGAACAAAGGAAAGCGTTACTGTCTTGTACTGTGCCTGAAATAGGACAAAAAGCACAACCAGAGTGAGTCAGAAATACACACCATTCTCCGGCTGCCTGCCCATCTCTCGTACGGACTGCATGCTGCGGATGGAAAGCCCTGCTGGGTAGCCTTCTGTGTTCATTTTCTTGTCATCCACATAGATCACATGCTTCAGGTTGGGGATCTGTGGCAGTACAGTCTATGCAGAAAAAGCAAAGAGTAAAAATGTTACAGGATGCCCAAGTACAAGATTTCCTTCTATAAATAACATTAAAGAAAAGGCATAGTCCTTTTGGGATTTTCTTTGTAACATAAAGCCGGTAAATGCATCATCTTCTTTTTTTAAAATTGCTTTAACAAATCAATTCTGTGTTCCTTATTTCATCCATGAAGCTGTGGACAAAAATATTATTCTGGGTTTTCCAAACTTTAATGTTAACAATTTGCTACATCTTAAATTATAATCATGTGATGATAATTGAGGCTGGTTAGATGGTAAACAAAGACATCTCATGAGAATAATCATATCACTGCTTCTCTTGTTCTTAGGAGTGGTGGTTGGACCATGTGCTGTAAAGGATTAACTCACTTTCAGCTTAGTCTCAAGGAGCTCCACGCTGGTGACCAAATGTGAAACATCCGTCTCATTCAGTCCGAAAGCAATTGCATCCTCCCCCAGTGTTGCGTAGAACGTCACCACTGCAATAATAATATTTTTTTTAAAAGGATTTCAGTGAGTGAGAGCATTAAATTATGAAACACTTAACACAGCATTCACGCTATCTGACCCCAAAATCTTGGATTGAACGCGCTGAGATATACTTACGTGGGAAATTGCGCCTAAAGCATGCCTGAGCAGTGATCATCCACTCTGCTCTGGTTTCACAGAAGATCGCAATAGTGCTTTTGGGTTGCTGCCCCAAAGCCGCCAATCCACTGCCAAACTCATTGACTATGGAGTCGAGCTCATTGTAGGATAACCATTTGTACTCCCCTAGGATCACCTAAAAGGGGAAAGGGTCACATAAATAACACCGAACATCTCTGATCACTTAAGCATCTGTCAACAGAGCAGTAAACTGAGCAACCTTACCTTTTTAAAAACTTTGCCGCTGGGCTGAGTCTCGTTCTCTTCGCTCAGAATCTCTCGGGTTCCTAGACAGTCAGCTTCGCCGAAACGCTGCACAGCATGCTTAAACAGCTTATCGAGTGTGTCCTTGCCTGGGAAGTCTTCCCTGGCCAGGGAATCAAATTGGTCCACGGAGCGGTATGGTCCCTCGGCACAACCTGATTTGGAACGGGCTTTTATCCTCTTGGACAGAGCTTTTCTTTGGCCAGCTCCGGTGAGGTAGTACCAAGGCAGGAATGATACTATTGAGTACAGCCATATGATAAGGTGGATTGGAAAAAGGAGGATAGATTGGAGGACAGAGTCTGACTGAAGACCCATGCTTTTCTCTGGAAGGGAGCTGAGCAGCAGGTTATCAGAAAGGTGTCGAGCTTGCTGGTCCCAAAGATGTTTGAGGTGCGTCAGGAGAATTGTGTTGGACGGGAAGAGAGAAAAAAGCTCTTAAACTCTTAAGAGTCCCACAGTTGTAGTATGTAAATATTTGGTCCACAAAATGCTTAAGCTAAAGTTGAGACAGAAAAGAAAAACAAACAAAAAACACAATCAATTGATACAGTTCATTAATCAGCTGCCTGTGAGATCACTTAAATGACTCAAGTTAGATGTCAAAAGCAAGAGAGAGTTGATTTTCACCCAAATATCTATCGCATGCCAAGAGATGTCACAAAAGGGAAGTTGGGTGGTTAACCAAGTTCGCCTGGCGGTTGACTTCTTGCTTAAAGGAAATGACAGAACTCTGACAAAACACTAGATTGAAAATAAAAAGTGAACCATTAACCATCAGTATCTCAGGCTTATCTAAACCCTTCCACCACTGTGCTACCTCTTCTTTACAGACAGGAAGACTGCACTACACATGGCAAGTATCCACAGCCTCACCACCTCCTCGCTGCGTACCAAACCGCCTCTGTATGTCTGAAAGCTTTCAGTGCTCAGCTCGTTATAATGTCCTCTGTTGCACTCAAACACCTGCCTGCTTTTAAACAACAGGTTAACTGAAAGGTCATGGAGGGATGAAGTAGTGCGGAGATGTGGTCACACTGACCAGACTGGCTACTGTCCAATGAGGATCGTGCTGCAGACAACCAATGACAATACTCTTTAGGCTCACCCCACTTGGTGGTCAGGGAAGGGTCACTATAGAGCAAGCTCAGCTTGCTGATATCCTTAGAGTGCAGAGGCGGTAAAGTAGTTAAAACAAACTGCGTCTCATAATTGCAAAATGTAGTCAATATCCACATGTTTGCTCTGTGGCTGAACCCGTTTAGCACGTGACAAAGTAATTGTAGCCTACGGCAGTCAGCTATTATGTGGAAAGTTGCTTTATGGCACAAGACAGACACCGGTTACCTGTAAATAAAAGAACAGTGTGTACTTGGCTACATTAAGACATTTATGCAAAAAGAAGGTCAAACCACGTAACTGGCTTTCCCAATCCTGAAAGCTTACACACTTCATCGTGAGTCACATTTCAGTGAATCATATCCTCCGTGTACGTCACATCTGTCCATACATCTTAAAGAATGATAGTACACCCACACATGAATCAAAGCGGCGGAGATAGAAATATTTATATGTCAGGATCTTTTTCTGGGCTCTTACTTGTGGAAATAAAAATACCCTGAAAACATTCCTGTGTGATGACAGGACGTGGTGATGGTGATGATGATGGAAAAGCCATGGTTCACTAGCTTAAAACACTAGTTTTTCTCTCTCTCTTGGGTGGAATTGAATAAAAGTAAATTAAAATCATTTTACACGGGAATACGGGAGTGAGTGGTTCGATGCAAATCTCCTCACACGTCTATATCTAGTTGTAAGTGATAACACGTTATCTAACGGTAAAAGCCCAACACTGCATATCCGTTTAGGGCAGATATTGCTAACAAAAGCGACAGTTTAATACCGGGAAATGCTAAAGTTGTAGCCGGGGTCTGCGGTTTCCACTTGTAACACGTTACCCTAAAACACCATGAAAAGCAATACGAGCTGTAATTAAAATTAAAGCGACTTTCTCGCCCCCTTTACATAATTGGTCTGCTTCAAAATAAGGCGAGCTGGGAAGCAAATCTGACCTCCTTATCTAGCAGTGAAACGACAATGGGTCAGGAGCGGCATGGCAGACGAAATGACGACAAAAGCCGCCGCACGTTGCTGGCACGGCGAGTCTCACTGGCAAGTTGATTAACGTTAGCTGCTGTCGCTTAAACCCGCTCAATATTAGCAGCACACATTAACTAACGGATAAAGGCTCTAATGAGATTACAGCAGTCAGATAGAGAGTGATACCCTGCTGTATTGGCAGACTGGCAGCATTCTTACCTTCAGCTGAAGAAAGCCCGGTCAGCCGTGTGCCGCTCTTTAGCAAATGACCGAAAGTTACCTTTTGTCGGGACCTAGAAACCCGGAACCACTACGTCATCTGATTCCATATTTCTCGACCAATGAGCAGCCAAAGCGGATTTGCGCTCTTTTATGCTACGTCCGCTTAAAAACAAAAAGAAAAAAAGAAAAAGAAAAAGGTAACAGGAAGTCAGTAATGCGTATGTTCTCTGGCTCTGTTACAGCACCTGTATTTTTCTTTCATCATGTAATGGTTATGTGTGTATTTTTCCGAAGTTTACATCCAAACAAAAGCAAAATAATAATAATAATAATAATAATAATAATAATAATAAAGTTACCGTACTTGCACTCTTATCTAATATATTTTGCAGATAGATCTGATAATTGAAATCAGATCATTTGTTTACATATTATGCAGCTTACATAAATCCAGTTGAGATCTGATAATTTATGTTTATATATAATGGAACTCACATAACCTCGTATAATATTAGACTGAAACCTGGTTTTTACATTTATGAATCTGCTTTGATGTGTGCCTGATTTGGTATTTATTAATGTCACTGAAAATTCTACAAGCACCATTCCCCCTTGTAAATAGATCGATGGATAAATAGGTACGTAAATACAGCACAGACTGATTGCTGATTACTGGACTATGGAGTCCTTAGCCTGAACAAGATTATTTAAAATCATGTATCAGTAGCGAGTTTACCTATGAAACATGGAATAGATCCAGAAAAGCTCAAAACTGTAGGAGTTGGAGAAGTAAATCCAAGAAAAACAATGAAAGCACAACGGCATATCACTCTGTGATGTAAAAAAAAAAAAAAAAAAAAACAAAGAGAGAGAGAGAGAGAGAGAGAGAGAGAGAGAAAGAGAAAACTCTTTTAAAGCAAATAAACATCCCATCACTGAGGCACAAGTCAGCTGTGGAAACAAGGGATGTTGGATTTTTATTTATTTTTTTCAAATTCAGTGCATGAGAGCACTCATCCACAATAACAATACAACAACTTAGGTAAGATTCATCATCTTTATCACCACATTCTATTGTAAAATCACTGAGTTGACAAAATGACTCCCTACAGTACTGTGCAAAAGTTTCCGGCAACCCATGATAAATAGGCAGCTTCCTTGTATTTTGTTAGGGAAACTGGAAATGGGTGCAGCTATTTATTGAAACAAGTGCACATGTGGAAATATGAAGTCAATCTTGGCTACATGCAAAATCAGTATACACACATACATGGTAATAGAGCCTATGAATTGAAAGCAGAGATTGTATTTTAAGCTTTAAAGTCAATATTTGACATAATCACCAAAACTCTCTTAGTCAGATTTCTTGACATTTCTTTAAGTAGTCTTCAGGAATAGTTCCCCAGGCTTTTTGAAAGAAGTTCAAAGTTCTTCTTTGGATGTTGACTGCATTTTGTTCTGTTCTATATAAAGATGATCCCACACTGCTTCAATAATGTTGAAGTCAGAGCTCTGGGGAGGCCAATCCATGTCTGATATTGTTCATTGTGTGTTTTTCTATCCAGATAAGATTTTACTGCATTGGCAGTGTGTTTGGGATCATTGTCATGCTGAGCAATGAAACTGTTGCCAATCAAATGTTTTTCAGATGGTATTTCATGATGGATCGAAATGTGATGGTACTTTTCTGAAGTGATCATTCCACCCCAAGAAGAGTGCCTGACATGTAGCCCAAAACCATCATAGAGCTTCCACCATGCTTTACAAATGGCTTGAGATACTTATTGTTGTACCACCCTCCTGCCCTCCTCTGTACATAGGGACAACAATTTGAACCAAAACTTTCACATTTGGAAACAGACCTGTTGTCATTGATTTTCAGCCTACTCCTTGTATAATTTGGGATATTATAGCAGTCAGACGTTGCACACGGATCCCACAGGCTTGATTTATTTTTATTTTTTTCCATCAAGGACATGACTTTCAGGTACTGCTCACCTGCTGTAGTCTTTTTTTTTTTTTTTTTTCTGTTGGAGCCTACCACTTCTTCTTTTGTCCTCTGCATTTCCAGTTTCCTCAGATTTTCTAAGGTCAACATATGCAAGGTTTTCAGCTAATAGCTGTTTGAGAATGACCTTACTGGTCCAAAACATATTTGTTAAACTGTGTTAACTTTGATGCTCTATGCTTAGATAAGTTATAGGTCAGTGTTGAGTGTCTTAACAAACAAAAATTATTCATTTGAAAATGGTCAGATACACAAATTGGACTGAAAATGACTGAAAAAGCAGACAATGTCTAAAGAAAAATGTGACAAAAATCCTTCAGAAAACCTGAAGAACTATTTTTTAAAACTACTTTAAAAAATTGTCTAACTCTTTGTAATTTTACATATAAGATATACTTTTGTGTTTGACTCTTTTGTTCCTCCAAGCCACAGGTGTCAAACTCTAGTCTTCGAGGGCCAGTATCCTGTAACTTTTACATGTGTCCCTGCTGCAACACACCTGAATAAACTTAGTAGGTCATTAGGGAGACTATAGAACTTGACTGCATGCTGAGGTAGCAATTCAGCCATTTGATTCATGTTACAGCAGCTAATGAATGAATGAACATGGTGCAATAAAAGTATTTTTAAAAGTACATTTTTCCAAACACTTAAAATTTATTTAAATTTACTTGAGTAGGATTAGTGGTTGCCACCTCAGCATGCAGTCAAGACCTATAGTGTCTTGCTAATGACCTACTAATGTTATTCAGGTGTGTTGGAGCAGGGACACATGTAAAAGATTCAGGATACTGGCCCTCAAGGACTGGAGTTTGACACCTCTGCGTCTAAGCAGTTGCACCAATGAGAATGCACCACGTTCCTGCTTGTAGTTCCTTGCGAAGGCTTTGGAAATGATACTTCCAAAACACCATTCAACCAGAACGTTAGAGCATACATGAGTCAGGCTGTTTCCACAACCGCTCAGCTGTCGGGGGCTACAAATATGATGTAAACAGAAGATTCTGAGCAATCCTCCCTTATGATAAGGTCTGGAAATCATGAGCTGCACCTTTCTGTAGTATTTCGCAAGAATGAATGAAAAAACGTACTGGAAAGCGCATATACCTTGGAGGTTTATGCAAACCATAATCTTGTCATTCCTGTTCTCCTTGGTACCTGGAATAGAGGGATGTGTTATGCAAACATGAGTTCCATGTGTGTAACCAATGAATCATAGAATGCTAACACATGCTAACCTAATAGTTAGCACGTGTTGTCAGGGAAGTTTGTGTAATGTTAATTCACAAACTCAAAGTCAGTTAATGAGTTTATTGTCGGATCACTGACACCACACAAAGCCCCAGTTTCTTTGTGACAAAAACCTTAAAGTAACAAGTGCCCAGAGATAAACTGGTTCAGGCCATCCTCTGCAGGTCACAGATGAAAGCTGGATTTCAAAGGCGTAACAATCTCCGTAGCTTTTCCTTTAAACATTCAAACAAAATCTCTAAAAGTGATTTCATCAAATTGCTGCTAGGGTCACTTCATTAATGTGGTCAAATTAATTTGACATCCTAAAATTATTCTGAAGTTAAACCTGATTCCTAGGATGTTTATTTTAAGCATCAATGCAATACTGGAGTAGCGCTAAAAAATTTTTCAGTTAAAACACCCAGACCAGTCATTGAAAAGTTCCACACACATTTAATATGAACAAATTGTTCATGTTAATGTCGCCCTCAAGTGGTCAGTGAAGTAGCAGATGGGGTTAATGAGGTTCAGCTGCTTTGGTGTTAATGAAATTAAGAGCAGCAACAATGACACAAACCAGACTTAATGAAATTAAGAGCAGCAACAATGACACAAACCAGACTTAATGAAATTAAGAGCAGCAACAATGACACAAACCAGACCTGGACCCTACAAAGGTCGCACAGATAGGCCAACTCCTCCAGTGCAGCTCATCAATAAATATCATTGGTATGTCTCCTAGCACAGACTCAAGAGCGTGGAGGAGATCCCAGGAAACAGGCAGTTACTATAAGAAAGATTTTTTTTTTTTATTTAAAAAGTGTTCTTTGTGTTAACGTCAATGTCGCCCTCAAGTGGCTGAAAAGTAGGAGAAAATGTTTTAAAACAAAATAAAACCAAAAGGAAAGTCAATCTGTCAAATAAAACTACAAACAAATAGGTTACTTTAAAGGAGTCCTGATTAAACCGATTTAATGCCAACTTTAATTCTCTCTTTTGTGTACATATTCTATTGGAAATACAGGTTTATTTATGCATCTGTTTATGACTAACTGGCCAAAGGCTAGAAATTTCCAGACCAATGGGAAATCTGTTTTGCTTCTCTATTTGCTCAGTTAATCCACTCCACGAGAATCTTTATTATTCATAAATGTAATAAAATAAAACGCAAGCAACACAAGTGGGTAAATAGACAAATGTATAACTATATGCATCTAATGTATCTCCCAATTACAGAAAAAGTAAATCGCGTAACCCTTATTGATACTTACTGCTGGGATTGATCAGAGCTCTGCTGATTCGTGCTAGACGTGCACACTTTGTTCCAAAACACTGAAACGGGTAAATATATCTCCACATAAACCTATAAATAATATAGGACATGTTTGGGTAAATGAAATGTTGGAGAGTAATAATGCATTTCCTGGTTAAAGGAAACTTAAAACAGAGATGACTGTAACCCGTATAGACGGTGCTGCTGTTATTGATCAGAGATCTGGAGGTGCCACGTGAGAGACGTGCACACAGTGTCTCTACTCCAAACATGAAGGCATGGTACTAACACACTGACACACATGTAGGGGGCAGTGTTGCCAAGTGATTGACAACCACGAGGTGGATGCGTGGTTTGTGAACCAGATGAGCCCTGTCCAGGTATTCTCGCGGGAACTCGTGTTATTTCTATCCAGTATATGGCTATTTTAAGACCATTCGTTTACAAAGAGAAACTAACGCCATTCATTGGTAATAATACAATTCCCACTATTTCCCCCATGGGGTAAACTGACAGCGATAGAGTGTGGGATAAATCGCTCTTTTTACTCATTGTCACCGCCCTCGCGGACTGTCGTTTGGGGATAAACATTCGTACCCAATACACGTTGTCCCACGTGCCTGATAGCTACTGCACAAAAACATGACGGCTGGCTGCTGCAGACTCGGGTACCACAAATGCAGAGCGTAGCAGCGTTTAGAAGCTGGTTGTCGTGACAGACCTTAAAACTTTGAGTTTGCTTTAACTCTTAGTTTGCAGGTGAAGCTTGTAAAACTTTACGGTATCTTACGTAGTTTTGGCCGTGAGGAAAGCTGTGGGGAAACTTGTATTTACGAGTTTCGGGGCTAAAGAAACAAAGAAAGTCGCTGGCACTTTTTAAAGCAGTAGTCAGGCCAGAATTAGCATGTCGGTCGACGCAAATCAGGTTAAAAGCCGTCCTATCCCCACCAGGGTGCTCACCCTGAAGGACTGGTCCCAGCTACCAGACTGTTACAGCCAAACACCCGGGGGTACCCTGTTCTCCACCACGCCTGGAGGTAAGAAAACTGCACTGTGTTGTGTTTTTGTGTGTTCTCAATTAATGTTTTCAGGACTGAACGGGCAGAAAAAGGGAAAAACCCTCCAAAAGTTCGACTTTTGCTGGAAACGAATGGCTTGTACCTACGTCCAAACAGTCACGCATCATCTCTCGCGATAGGTTGCACGCGACAACAGCCGATAAAGTGTCTGATGTAATATTGGTTTCCCCTAACGTCAATAAAAACAGCCCTCGCACTTGCTCGAGACCAAAAAGTGGACAAAGATGGGGCCCCTGCCTCGTTTGTAGATTGAGTGCATGCTCATAGCAGGCCACAGCCCCGTATGTTCACGAGTGTGTTTTACCTGCATCGAGTTGGTTAATACTTTAACGTCGGTGTTTGTTTGTTTTTTTTTATACATGTATAACTACATACCTATTGGGTTCTTAGTTGGACTTGTATTGGTAAGGCTTGTAACAACAATGCCCAATGTGACAAACGCAAACACGGTGGTCTGATCAGTGACTTGTTGCAGCGTCAAACTTGCTGATTGTTGTCTCAAACACAACACGCCCAGTCTTAACTCGTGACTTTTGGGGTGTATGTGTCTCGCTGCCAGAAATGCAGAGTGATTGGCCTTCGCAGTGGTGGAGGAGCGGGAGGCCGTCCTATCCCTGCTCCTCTCTGTTCTGCATTTGAGGAACAGTAGAGAACATTCTGTACGTTTTGAAGGGGGAGGGGGTGAAATGTGTAATGCATGGTGGAGTGTAAACATTTCAAGAAAAAGGCCTAAAAATGGATGCCAAAGGACATGTGATAGGATGTTGTTACTGAGTTTTGACTTGAGTTACACTTTGTATAGTGACACATTAAATTATACACACCCTATCGGGGTCAGAGCTTGTGTTGCTGACCCCCTTTTTCACATGTAGCTGCACGGCACAGTCGCTGCTTTCACTATAGGTTGCATTCCAGCCCCCTTCCCCTGCCCCATTTCCCTTTGCTTTGCTTCCCTTTGTCTAGGATGAATTGCCCGCAAGTCTGTTATTCAACGTGTTTTTCCTTGTAGATGGTGCAAACTCCATTTTAAAAGAAAAATAAGTACTTTTAGGTTCATTCATAAGCATTTAATGTCTGCTGCGTATGTAACCGCTTTTACTGAGTCAAAATATGAAACATGTGGGTTTAATCTGAAAGCATCTTGCTTCAAAGTGAGAATGTTTTGTGGTTTGATTTCTTAGAATTCCTAGAATTACTGTGACGGCTCTAAACACTCCCCATTGTGTGCGCACAACACTTTCCTCTCTTAAATCCCCTCCAATACAGAATAATATTGTCCAACTCTCCAGATGTGCAACTTGGATCACTGTAAAGGGGCTTGAGTTATAACTAGGCTGCAGTTTGAGCTTGCAGAAGTCCAGCCTTTGTTCTGTTGTTTGACTCTTTGTTTTGATTTTACCCCCCCCCCCAAAAAAAACAACAACATAGGTACCCGCATCATCTATGACAGGAAGTTCCTCTTGGATTGTCGAAATTCTCCTCTTGCTCGGACCCCCCCATGCTGTCTTCCCCAGATCCCAGGGGTAACTATACCAGCCACACACTCTACGGGGAAGTTACAGGATCTCAAAGAGGAGGAAGAAGAGGAAGAGAAAGACATTGCAGGTAAATGTCTTGTCTTCTGTCTTGTACATATAAGATTCATTTATGTCATCACAACTTGTAATGTAGAATTTTACTTGGTACATATTGAGTCTCCTGAAAGTCCAGAATCCTTATTCTTCCCTTTATCTGTGAGAATGATGTCAGCCAACACAACTTTATCAATCTGAACACTCTGGATAAACAGTGTGAGGAAAACAAAAGCTTTGCATGTGACTGAGGTGTGCAAAACAAATAGAGTTCAATAATTTGTTTTGCAATGTGCACTATGGACAGAAGACAGAAAGTTGTGTGAGATGATCATATGTTAAGGATATCGTTTTCTAGGCCAGGAGAATAAAACAACTCTAGAAATGAGCATTTAAACGAGTGTTAAGCCTGAGCTTGTGACTCACTGGGATTACTTGTACAAACACAGCCAAAGATTCAGATAATGAGGTCAGTGTTTAATGTGAGTGTCTGCCACTGTAACAAGATGAGGAAAAGCATCATACGTCCACTTTCTTTTTTTTAGTTTAATGTCTTTTGGTAAACAACTTGACTTTTTTTGTTGTTGTTTTGTTTTTGTTTTTATTGATTTCCGATTAGAATATTGTGACTTGCTAGAGATAAAGTCCCTTATTTTGGCAACAAATCCTCTAGTGGGGCTTATTGTGACCAAAGGTTGGGTTCACAGATTAGTCATTTGTTATTGAGTGAAGTACATGCAGCTATCAATCTGCCCTCCTCCATTCCTCCTGTCAAACTAAAGACCATGAGGATTACACGTGACCCCTGCCCACTTGTCTCCTTGTTTGTGTTGGTAAAAACACCCAAGACGTGCCGTGGGTCTTGTTTTTATGTTCTACGTCCTTGGTTTGTCCGTGTGTTTTCGCCCCCTTGATGGTTTCCTTTGCAGTGATAAGAGCTAGTTGGTTCTCTTCACCATTGTCGGTTAAGGTGTGGCTGCAACCACACAAATAAGTTGATGGCAGATTGTCAAATCTCACCATTTTTAATCTCAACTGTTTTGTTTTGTGCTTCTTTTTTCCCAACAGATGACAACCAGTTTGAGATGGACATCTGAGCCGCAGTATTACCTCCTGTGGAGATATTTGTTAAAATGCCTCCAAGGTCATCACTGACCATAACACATTACAAATGAAGCTTTTTCACTTTTTTTTTTTTTTTTTTTTTTTTTTTTTTTTTTAAACATAAAAGCTTTTGTCAGGAATTAAAGAATGAAAGCATGAAAGTAGGGTGCTTTTAACCCTACAAGTGTTTATTGTACTAAATGGGTTGTTTGGTTGCTGATTCACTTCAGAACTGTAGCAGGATTTAAAAAAAAAAAAAAAAAAAAAAAAATCCATTTTGATTTCACTTTTTAAAATCTTTGTAAATAAGAAACTTGTACTATGTTGCTTTTTTTTTTTTTTTTTTTTTTTAAAGTTGAGGGACTATAAGATGAGTATACCAAGACATATGAAGTTGGTATTTTCAATGCATGCATCAGTTATGTTTTTTTTCCCGCCCCTAAAAAGAAAGGTTAACTTTCTTTGGTTGGTAGACGGGTGTCACCTAACATTGTGGGGGTGACTGCTGAAATTCAGGTCCTACTTTGTTTTGTATTGAGGAAGTGATGGAATGTGAAGAAATTCAAATAAAGGCTGTGAAAACTGTCTTTGCTTTGTCTTTGCTCATGTTTTAGCTTTTAAGCTGTACACTAAGTTAAGAGGCCTTTACAGTCTTTATGTTAAACTTGTACCATTTCCAGTAAAGTATGTATTTCTCCAAAGAGAACTGGTCTACGAGGGTTTTAAGTGTTAATGTATTTTTATGGCCCCAAAGGGACGGCTCGTAAAGTTTGATAACGTGTACTCTGAGCAAAGTACAAGTCTATGTTGTGAGGTTTTCTCGGGGCTCAGAATGGACTTCAAGTGGGAGGAGCCTGTAAGTATGTGCTGCCTTATGCCACAGAAATCTACTATAGCCAGTGTAGCTAAGACAATGACCCTATTACACCTTGTAAGAAAAAAGCATGTTGCCATGCAAAATGGATATTAGGCAGTTAGTATGTTGCATGAATGTGTGTGTGTGTGTGAATGGGTGGATGACTGGTTGCGTAAAGCGCTTTGGGGTCCTTAGGGACTAGTAAAGCGCTATACAAATACAGGCCATTTACCATTTACCATTGCATTACTTGTGTACTGATATTTTTGTATTCTTAAAAGGGAAATCCACGTGTGGATAGAAGCTGAATTTTGCTGATCTATGTGAACAGGGCCAGACTGAATATGATTTTTCTAGGCGAAGGAGGTGGGAAATTAAAAGGAAAAAAATAAAATAAAAATCAGTCCTTCCAGTCAGAAGGTTTTGTGGATTAATCCCCAGCTATTCTAATCTGCATGCTGAAGTATCATTGTCCAAGATGCATTTATCAGTGTGTGTGTGGGAAAGATAAATGTGGGTGAGGTTGGGTGAATGAAACTTAGAAAGCATTTTGAGTGTTCAGCTTGAGTAGACAGGTGCTATCTAGGCACCAGTCCATTTTCACTGAAATTCACTTTTTTTTGTAATTAATAAATTGCGGGATGTGTTTCATGAATATTTTTCTTCTAAATTGCCAGAAAACGTATGAGAACCCCAGCTGTAGTCTTTATCCTGGTATTACGCACTCGTTATGTTGATGGGAAATGCAATCTTGAATTTTCAGACATAGCAAAAAAACCATTGAAAAATCTATTAAGTGTTTTTCTCTGATATTTAGCAGGAGTGGCTTTGAAGCACAAGGCTGCCCAGAGTCATGTACACTGTGTCTCCGGCCTTGGCCACTCAGCAAGGTCAGTGCTAGGCATGCTTGCTTATTCCAGACGCTGACACACTATAGATCAGGGAAACTGACTGTGGAAGTAGGTCTGGTCTTAAGGAATGAAAGCAGCTGCACCTCAGAGGCCAGACACAGTAAAACTATACCGCAGTATGGGGGCGGGGGTATGACACCTGCTGGTATTTGACCAGACAGTCATTTCAAATATGTAATTGTGGATTTACTGAGTATTTTAGCTAATAATAATGAGAGAGTCTATTCTGAATGGAGTACTCAAGCAAAAACAGAAACTCAAACCCCCGACCCACATTATTCATGTGTAATTTTGTGACATCATTCTGTTCAGATGTTGAAGACATATGGTTTTGCAGATGTTATTAGCAACCACCTCTAATTGATTAAAGCTAGCAGTGTAGTAACTGTAGTTCTTTTAAGAACAAGCAAATTAAACGTGCTCTGTTACCTTGTATTAGCTCACCTTACAGCAAATACAATGCTCAGACAGCAGGTTAACATTTTGCCACTGTAATAATACATCAGCACACAGTTTGAGTGTTTTGGAAAGCATGTGAGGGCAAGGCCAGGTGACTGTGACAAGCACCATATGCTCATGCCATAGTTTTAAAGGGGTTCCTCTCTGCCAGAGGGAATATGATGTACTATTAAATTTCTCTGGGGTTTATCTAAGCATGATCATGTTCTTATCTGGGATCAAAACATCTCACTAGGCTATCGAGGTCACCATCTATCAATTATATTTGGCTGAATTCTGGTTTTCTCACAGACACGCTGCATTGAACTGATTTTACAGCTGAATCCAGGCTAAAGTAAGCTACAAATGTTAGCCAAGATTTTCAAACATATTTTGATTTATTTCTTTATTTTTAATAAAGTACATAAATGGACTTTGCATGCTCTTGCCAGCTCTGTTTTTTTAAATTCTTGGACTCCTCTAGAGTGGCTTTACATGACTCACAGTTCAAAATAATCCCTGTTTCTTACCGTGGACTTCAGTGCAGGCTCTCAGCTTTTAAACTATCTGAAACAAGCTATTTTGCATCCAGTATCTGTGTATCCATTATTGCAACAGCATATATAAACCGAGGGAAAGGATGATGGGTCGACTTCAGAAAAATGATAAGAAAGGTTTGTTGCAGCAATAATAAGTCTCAGAGTGAGAGAGATTTACTTAGGCTGTCATATGCCCTGCAATAGAATTCCTTTTCAATAATTCCAACATCTCAATATGACAAGATATAATAGCACACATTTCAGGAGTGTAGTAGGCCAATACAATGCATTTTCACTGCATTGCATACATTACACTGTGTCCAGCAAGCAGCTGATCCTGAAATGTTTTGTGTTTTCAATGAGTGGACTACTAGTCTCTGGTCTGCTGCACATTTGTGAAATGTTATTTTGGAAAAAATATGTCTGTGCTGTTGAAAACAACACCACAGATGACCACCCGTGCCATATGAGTTCAAATGAACCCTGGTAAACTTCCTCCAGTGCCCTTTTCCAAAGACTAAATATCCCCTCTTTGCCTCTTCGCCCCTCCCAGTTTCCCTGTAAGAGGGTTGGGTAAAGCTGGCATGGCCGATGAGGATCTATTTTTATCAGCTGCTCCTGTTAAAGCCCAGCAGTACAAGTTCAGGATGAATTGCCCTGGTGACGATGTAAACAGACACTCAAACACACAGCCTACTTGGTGACATTTATCCTGACAGGAAGGGGCCTGGATGGGTGGGAGTGGGCTGATGTGGGCCGCATGTTTGACACATACACGCACACAAACTCCATTTCACATTACTTAGATCGCAGGAAAGCCAGCCAGCTGTTTACCAGGATTCCAGTTGAGCACATGAGTAAAAGAGTACACTGTAAACTCTAATTCCTCGATCGCTGTTACACTGAAGTTAAATATGAGACACTGTCAGATGTTTCTTGGATTACATGAGACTCATATGATGCTTGAAAACATTTCATTGTTAATTTAGTTACTATATTCCCTAGAAGTGATCTTTGAAAAGTATTTTTGAATGGTTTTTCATGTCTTCAGAACTGGTCTGCAATGTTTACAATGCAGGCTACACCGTCTTGCATTTGGCTCAGTAACGCTGACGATTTCTTCGCTGTTTGTTGCACAATCTCTGCTGTTGCCTAATGTGTCACCGGTAACTTTCATCAACAGACTTTCTGCGCATGACTTTACGCTTCCGCTGTAAACATACTGTGCTTAGTGTGCATATGTCAGAGATCAGGGTTTCGATACCCAGTGGTACCACCGGTTTACAGCTCTGTTTGTTGATACAGGTGTCCTGTTATACATACTCAATGTGCAAGCCTCATCACATGTTGCTACATGGAATTCTTTGCAGAACAGAAATCATTAGCTTTTAAATTCAACTGTCAATAGCAGCGGTCACGCTGTCCAATTTCTGGTATGCTACTCATTCATTAAACAGAATATCGTGTATTATCAAACATCCACCATACCTGCTGCTGAAACAAGCGTGTATATACTGTATATATAGTAACCAGTTATCCATCCCTTCTTTATTTCATAATTTATTCAAACATCTTTGCACTCTCCACCATTGCACATACAGTATGGATATGCCATACATGTTGTTACTACACTGGCTGTTTGTTCATTCTGTTTACACTGAATGCAAAGGGAAAAAAACAGAGCCCAGTTCCTTGTATGTGCACATATACTGATTCTGATATATAATAGTGAACAATTATATTTTGGTTTAACATCTACCAGTGATAAAAAAAAAAAAAAACCCTTATATGTGAGATATGTGCTGGTTGGTTTGCATTTGACAGTTACTTTACAATGTAATAAGATAGATATAAATGTGTTATTGTCTTAGAAAACATGATGTATGTTAATGAATTTGTAAATATTATCCAGCAATATGTATTGATGTAAGAATTACAGATCCTGTTTTGGTTTCATAATGAGTACTTACAGCTGGGAAAACAAACTTATATTTGTAATGGGGCTATTGACCCTTCATTACCAGATGATGGTAACATCACAAATAATCTGCCCATACAAAGAAACCAAGACAAATGAGTCCTTCAATTAAGCCATGTGTAGTGACGTGGAATGACACAAGGAATAAGTTTTGGACATATGAAGAAAAGGAGGTGTGAAAAGGCATTGAAAGCCTTAGAAGTCAGCTGAGATCTCTCTCTATTATGAATACAATCCTGCCCCCTATCAGTGGAAATGAGTACTAGCTGGTTCAGTCCTAACTCATGGCCTATAAGAAAGGTTTCTCATTAATAATAATAATATATACTTTATTAATCCCCATGGGGAAATTACTCTCTCTGCATTTGACCCATTCCCTCAGTGAAGCAGTGGGCAGCAGTGGGCAGCCACTAAGCAGGCGCCCAGGGAGCAGTGTGTAGGGACGGTACCTTGCTCAAGAGTACCTCAGGGTAGCCGTTCAGTGGATTCAAACCCCCGACCTTCCGATCATGGGGCGACCACACTACCTAGTGAGCCATCCCTGCCCATCCCCATCCCTTACCAAGGTGTCACAGAAAATGCAGCTTATGACAGGTAAAAGCAAAGGTCTTGCAACTTTAGTGTCTTGCAACAGTAAGGTTGCAAGACTGTAGCAGCCTTACTGTTGCAAAAGATACTGATGGCCTCAGTTACGGGCATATTTCTGACCTTCAGGATGTTACAGTGAATTAGGGAAGTGGAAAGAACATCGTTCCACCACAAACCAGCCACAATTAAGCGTTCCTCACAGGATTTCTGATAGAAGAGGCAAAAAACTCATCAAAAGAGTTGTCCAAGAGCCAAGAACCACTCTGGGAGAGCTTCAGAAAGAACTGAGGTCTATGCTAAGCAGCCAGACTTGGCTGGCTTATCCAGGTAACTTCTGGGTTAAACCTGGGTTTTCTTTACTATGAAATGATTCGCTTCTTATCAGAGTAAATCGGCAGATTAAGGATCAACAGGTATGAAATTACCACCTACCTACCAACCAATTCTCCAGAAAAGAGTGTCACCATCCCCAGGAGATCCTTCGGGCACCTGCGTGTGAACAGTAAAAAAAAATATCTAAAGTTTAAAAAAAAAAAAAAAAATCCTGTCTAATGTCTTTGATTCCCTGATGAGCATTATTAATTAACACTTACATATAATTAATTCATACTTACATATTTTTCTTTCAATTTTATTGTTCTATAAACATTAATATATTTTTCTAAAACAGGACAGCTACACTGTACTTGCTGGTCTCATCTCATATTTGTACTAAGTTGGAATTCTGTTTTTAAATGTAATTTTTACTCTAAAACTGTAAACAGCACAGAGTCTGCAGCTTAGAGAATAAACACTCAAACTGTCAGGAGAAAGTTATGTTCAGAGTTTGGGCTTAAAATAATCTGGAAGCGACACGTTTTCACTAATTCTTTTCTTTTAAAGCACGTTGTAAGTGTGATATAGATTCTCTACTGGGACAATACATAATATGTTAAGCTGTACCTTACTAAAATCACAAAATGAAGCCAAACTTTGTCAGTTGTCAAAGGATGCCCTTTAACAGTGTTGCATTTTACTGGCATTTTATGTTGTTTTGAGATTTTCATCACCATTTGATAACGTCTCTGGAGTAGGTGACACTCACAGGGATCATTTTCTGTGGAAGAAAAGTCACATGAGTCTTGAAACCTCCCTTCGTGATTGGTCAGATGCTGACGTCACCCCTTTCATGTGATAGCGCAGGGGAAATACTGGGTTAACTTAGGGAGTTGATAGCCAGCGTTGTTTTCCATTTATCCTGATCGCCAATGTTAGGGTAGGTGAATCTAGGTAGGGGAAATAGCTTCTTTGAACTCGCTGTGTAGTATAGAGCCCTGAGTTAACAGGTACAGTTGTTTCAAAGAAAACTAATTCACTCAACCGCCATGGCCTCTCTGCGCGTGCAAGACATTTTGACAAGCCAATAAACCACTGGGAGAATACGATCACAGATAACAGGGTTTTACACGATAGCAATCAGCCTATAATGAACACAAGTGCAGCCATACAGCCCACTCCACAAACCACTTTGATGTAGTTTGTTTTTCTTCTCTCGGATCTGTAAGATATACAATTGAAATTTGCCAAAGTGCTGCAATTAATGGGACTCAGAAAGATCGGAAGTGTCTTAGATTAATGCCTGAATCTTACAGCATATATTGTTAATAAACAGCTAACAACTCAACGACACCGTGTCCTGGTGTGCTCAGCAACTTACACAAAATTAAACACACGCATTTGGCTAATATACGAATTGTGTATCTCATATAAACACGAGAAGGTCTTATGATTACAGGCTGGGGCTAGCCTGACATCTGCTGGGACAAAACCAGCAATGCAATATGATAGATAAAACAGCAAATAATAAAAAAGTGCTTGTTCATACTTACATATATAAAATCATATTTGACTATAATGTGTCTTTGATAACATATTTAAATTATCCATTAACTTTATGAGATTTATGAGAAATAAGGTCATCGATGAATAATTAACCAGTTAGTCACTCCTCTGAGCTATTCTTGCTCCTCGTGTTAATTTCGTCACTGGCTGGGTGATGTAGACCCGTTTAATCGGTTATCTGTTCAAACGATCAGAAGTCATTGTTTTTTCCCCTGACGAACGGCTGGTCATCGCTCTAGCTTGTGATTGGACGCTGGCGAGCGGGTGGCCGTCTCAGCAGCTAATCCCGCCCTTCGGTGGCCCACTGAAACGCCCCCCGCTTGTCGCAACCTTTAAATGACGTCACGCCCAGCGAACGCGATACGCACCAAATATCAGGACAGTGGTCGGTCATTGCGGTAAAAAGTAGTAACAAGAAGAGAAGACAGACGCAGTTTCTAAGCAGACTTGCTGCCGTCTCTAACCGGAATAGTGGTTACTCAAAGGTAGGAAGCCCAGCCAGG
Organism: Oreochromis niloticus; assembly: GCF_001858045.2. Classification (NCBI taxonomy): domain Eukaryota; kingdom Metazoa; phylum Chordata; class Actinopteri; order Cichliformes; family Cichlidae; genus Oreochromis; species Oreochromis niloticus. The sequence goes on along the minus strand of NC_031966.2, from coordinate 30,924,645 downwards.
GCCGGACTGTGTATATTTGTGTGTACGAGCCTTGTCACTGTGAAATTAGAGAGGGGTCGGACTGGGTTGTGGCCTGCAGGTGCGACTTCTGTTTGCCTTATGTAAAGGCTATAGAGTTCTTTTAAAAACAACTTAATAGGCTAAACTAAATTCTGCTGACTAACCCTGATAATAAGTGGGCTAGTCATACTAACAAACGCTCATTTAAAATACAAACGGATCAAATATTAACAGACTAGCTTTAGCTTAACTCAAATTAATTCAAGGCAGCGTTGCTGAGCAACAAAGGTTCCGGTTATAGTTTCTGTTCTTTCTTTCTTTTTTGTTTTCGTGTCTTTTTTTTAGTTTAGAGCTTTTTTTTCTCTGTTTCCTCCAAGCACCTGTTTATGTGACAAAGGTATGGTTCTGATTGCTCTTAATTGGGTCCAATGGGGTGTCTTAATATACACGGAGTCTTGTCTTGTCTCTAGACAAAGACAAGGTAAACATGAGCTGCCAGGCTACCGAACTGCTTTGCCACAGCTCAGCTTGTACAAACATGATGTAAATATAATGTAAGCTCATTCATTGTGGGGAATATGGGCTTTCCCCCCCATTTTTATATTTTTTTATATATATATATATATATATATATATATATATATATATATATATATATATATATATATAGCTGGTCCTTTTAGGCTCTGATATTTAGGTAAATATGTGTATTTTCTATGAACAGAATTTTTAAATTGGCATCATATCTTAAGTAGTTCAAGTCCTATGTACTAAAAAAATTGATTTTTTCTTTTATTGCTTAATGCTAATTATTAACACTTCTTTTGGCTTTGTGAGGTTATATTTTAAATATTCTATGGTTGTGCTTCCATGTTCTTTTACCACACAGTTTATTTTCCCCATGTTAGTGTTAAACTCAAGGATAATACAACTGTTAATGAAACTTCTTGCTTGTCATTATTTAACAATGTCATTTTTAGTGGCATTTAAACGATTCAGGAAGGTCTAGTGTTCAGTGTCCAGGTACTCCATGCGCCCTGTTTGTCTGTGATATTGTCATCATGATACTGTTGTGGAAACACATGTGATCTCACTTTACTCATTTATTTTTGCTTTTCGTCAGAGGGGAAAAACAAACACGTGACACATGCAAGTTAACACACTCGGACACAATAAAGACTGAGAAAACCTTCATAGAAGTCAACGTCTAATAATAACTTCTCATCAAAACTTAACCCTGTACCAAAGTCTAGTAAGAAATGTATGTGGGTATAATAAAAGCCCATGGCCTTCAAGGTGAACTTTGACAGTGTATGCAGACATCCTCAAAGGTGTCAGGTTACCGATCATTTGTTTGGCCTCTTTCTCAACCTTCAACACGTAATCTTACACAGGAAGAGAGGGACAGAATAGACCTTCATCACAGGGGACACTTTGGTGTCACCTCTCATTGTCCCAGCAGGACAGGTGAGCTTATTCCAGTGTTTTTTCTGCTGGTGAGTGTGCTGGCTTACTGTAACTTCTTAAACAAATCATCAGGAATTGTTTTGTCCCTCTTAGGCATCTTTAGAGGGAGTGCCGTCTGCCAGTAGCTTGAAGAACATATTCAGGTGGTGAAATGCGTGAAAGCTGTGATGGAGCTTATTGTTACACTTGGGCTGATAATGTTAACACTCCCACAGCATTTTGAAATTGGTATGAAACCAACCTCGTAGCTTATCTGCAGGTATAACATTACCCAAGAGCCACAATCAAACATGGTTATTAATGCTGTTGGGCAAAAAGACGTATGTACTTTGAACCCAATAAGAGATTTTCCATAACTGATAAGTACAGAAAAGTACATTGTTAAATCCTACTGTGCAGATAGGGTAATAACACTTTTCAAGGTCCAGTTTGGAGGTACTGTGTGTGTGCACATTTTTTAAAATTACAGATGGGAGATTGGATGTGGATAAAAAGATGAGCAGGAAGGAATGAAAGCCATTTGGATGTTTATAGTGTACATATACAAGGTCCCAAAAGGATTCCAGTGACATAAGCACCGCTACAGTTTTCCAGCGATCAGCCTTTTTGCTTTTCGTGGCTCTTCTACGTGAAAGCTAGCACATGTGCTTGGTGCTGGTCCCTGATCAACCTTCTCAGAAACCACTGGTTGTGAAATACACTTGAAAGAAATGACTTTTAAATGCCTGATCTCACACGGTTTATTTACTTTGATAACGGCTTTGGGATCATTTTCTTTCCCATGTTTGATTCGCACACTGACAAAAAGAAGACATGAACGTGTGATATAATGTGATAAGTGTGAAAATGCAACTTGTACAGGCCTTGTGGTTACAGAGTTCTTTCTTCCTCTCTCTTATTCACGTGTTCTACTGGCCTCACCATGTACTCTGTGAAGCCAATCTTTCTGTGTGAATAGTAAAATAATTATGCTTGCCTCTGGAAGGGTTGATGTCTGCTGTGACTGACCACTGAATCATAAGATATCCTCTGCAAACATTAGAGTAATGTACTGTGCTTGTCTTTCCTCTGTGGCTGAGTGGAGATAATGGCCGTTTGCCAAAAGCATGGAATAGTCAACAGGTTTAAGAAGTAGAGTGAGTGAAGTGTGTGATGTACACAAACTAGAAACAGTTTCTCTTTTTTAGAACTTTGGCAAATTACTGCCAAATATAACTTTAGACTTTCTGAGTAGGAAACTGGAATATGGAGCAAGTGAAAAGGTATTCTGTGTACTTCTGTGTAGCTTCGGTGTATCTGCTTTCTAGTCAAGAAAAGCGCTGTAATCACACCATCTTTAACTTTTTTTTTTCTCTCCTTTCCTTTGAAGCAATCGTTTGACCTACAGCCAAACATGGAGAACCCGCCTCCATACCCAGGCAATGGCCCAACTGCTCCTGGTTACCCAGCCCAGGGCCCACCACCTCAAGGCTACCCAGCGTATCCTCAGCAGGGATACCCTGTGAACATGGAGCAACCTAACCCAGCTTACCCGAACTACCCTCCCGGACCAATGGGCCCTGGTGGTCCTTATCCCGGACCAGGACAGCCTCCTTATGGGTACGCTGGACAGCCTCAGTTTGGTTGGCAGGGTGGACCTCCTCCCGGGCCCATGTATGGGGAAGCTCCCAAAAACACAGGTGAGCACTGTGACCCACAAGTGCTACACAACACTTGTGAGTCCAAATCGAGCAGTACTAGCAGGACTTAAAATTGTGTAAGGACAGTGACAATTTGAAGTCCTGTGCTGAATTACTTATTGACTGGATGTTATGGGGATGCACTGGGAGAGTCTTGCAAGTCTGCATTCAGCTGCAAAGCAGCAGGTCACATGACCAACAGGATTAGCAACTCTCATTACTCATAAACAGTAGGAAAGCTGTGTGTAGCTACATTGTTGTCACACACTGGTTTTTGAAAGGCATTTTGAAGACATTTTTGTGCTAAGAATGACCATATTTGGGTGAGAGGATGCAGTGCTACATTGTCAACTGGCTACTAAAGGAGCTGCAAGTTTTGGCACCTGACATTGGTTTCAGGTTTTAAGTCTGGAGGTTGCCCCTTGTTAGTACTACTAGGAAGCTGATCTATTAGCATAAGCTGTATCTTTTTAAGGTGGTTACATAAGTACCTAAAACACGCATTCTTTGTAATGGCAAGAGAAGGGCCTTTCCGCTGCTCTAGCAAATATGCCAGATAGGCAAATTAGCTTATTGCTCACTTGATCTTAGACCTTAAACATTTTCTTGATGAGTTTATGGTCATAGTTGAAGTAAAACTGGTGGTATACTTTAGGACTGGCCTGCCTTGTGATTAACAAATTTCTTCTGAATGAACTGTATTGCTCAGTCACATCCTCCCAAGGCATGACATGACAAAAAAAAAAAAAAAAACTTCTTAAACAAATAACTGATGTCTATGTTCGTGACAAGTGAAGTGGACTATATCTAAATGTTGAAGTGGACACATTTCATTGAGCTCCTGAAACACGAGTTCCTGTTTGGGATGGGTGTGTAATTTCTCTTAGCTAGTTTTAGATTAGGCTGAATATTGAATCGAAGCTTCATGAACAGGAAGTCATTACTTTAGTTGTTACCCCCCCCCCCCCCCCCCCCCCCCCCCCCCCCCCCCCCCCCCCTAAGTGTGTGCTTAACACAGTAAAGTCAACATTGTTTAACAAAGTATACAACACTCTCAGGCTGAATGAAAAAACAGGATTTCATTTAGATGCTTGGCTTCCTTAAAAAAGTCCCACTTTATTAAAGCAAGCATTGGGGTTCCGCTGCTTTATAGGCCATCACTCTGTTCCCTAACAACATCAACAAATACCGTGTTGTTAAGTCGTGGTACTCGATAATCTAATTGCCAATTTGACAAATGCCTGTGTTTCTATCAGGAACCATAATGTGGTACAACTTTAAGCATCCCGAGCAGGCTGCTAAGGTTTCAGATGTGTGAAGTCAAGCCGGGTTTTAGATGAAAGGTGTGTTAATGCAGCTTCAACTCCCCACTGAGCAGCCAATAAAGTGTAGCGCAAGCTGTGAAACAAAGGGCACGTTTTAAAAAGAAATATTCAAAGTGAGTATGCAAAGAGAACAGCCTTGCATGAAGAAAACACAGCCAATCCTTCTATTTATGAAAGCGAGCACTAAGGTGTTGCTGCTTTTGTCGCCTAAGATAAACCTGATCTGGTCGATAAAAGGTAAGTGTGCTGTGACTGAGATTCTCATTGCAAGCCATGTCGATTAGCGGCATAAAAATAAATATTGGCCAAACATTTATTAACCTTTGCCACATCGTTATCAGAGTTCAGTATGAAAAGTGGTAAGCCATCTGTCCTTGCCTATTGGGTCAGTGGCATGTCACCTAGGTAACTTGCCTCCCAGCTGAAGCTGTTAAAAGCTGGATTAGTGTTTGCTTCCACATAAATGATTAATCACAAACACAAAGAAGGCGAGATGTGCTCATTCAGGCTGGAGCAGCTGTTGAAGCTAATGTATGGCTAACACGATCATTTGATTCGACAAGTTTCCACATGTTGGCGAGGGGTGAAATAAAGCTACTGCTACACATGTGAAGTAAAGGGAGACGTCTTGTTGCCACACCGAAGGCGAGCTGATGTTAGTCAAGTGTAATGCTGTGTGATCATGGCTGTGCGCTGCTATGGTATTACTGTAAAGATTAAACTCCTAAGATGACTGTAATTAGAAGAAAAGTGTATAAACCCCTGGTTACACTTGAACTCCCTGCTGGAGATTTGACACTGAGAATCCTATAACTGGGTTTTATGTTGTTTTAGAAAAATCACTAATTGCTTTCTTTCCAACCTCTTTCTTCCATCTCTTCTCTTTGTTTCGCTGTAGTGTACGTGGTGGAAGACAGGAGAAGGGATGACACAGCAGACACATGCCTGACAGCCTGCTGGACAGCTCTGTGCTGCTGCTGTCTCTGGGACATGCTGACATAACGTCATTCCCCTACTGATTGACCCCCATTACCCTCTTGCCCCTATTTCTGTGCCTCGAAGCCCATCGCCCTTTCTCCCATCTGCCTTAAACCTTGCACTTCCTCACAAACGCCCCTCTGTTCCCTCCAGAAGTCCCATATGCCTGTAAAGCTATTAATGACTTCTATAAATGAAGTCCTCCCTCCCACATGGAAGCTTCATCCCAGAGCCTCGTACTCTACCTTAATGTGAAACCCTCCACACTGACTGACTGACCTATCCACGGTTACACAGTAGCAGTTTCTGACCGAGCCTGTAAACATGACCAAAATCTCAGGTTCCTTACTAAAATTGTGCAACAGCACACAAGCTACAGATTTGCACACCCAATATGGTAGATGCCAAACATACAGCATACTATGATCTCAGGCTCATCCTGCGTGATTCACTTGGGCACTTTATAATGATTGCCTCTGTAATATACTCCTTCCTGTCTTCATAACCACATAAAAGCTTTGCTTACTCCTCCCCTTCAGCTATGCTATCTGCAAAACTTCAAGGACTTTTACCCAGTATGATGATACCCAAAGGCTGTGAGAACCCCGCTGCAGACAGGGCTGATGCTTGAAATGTTTCCCATCTCATTTGCACACAAGTCATTTTAACAAATGTACGTTTGTCCATAGGCGGTAAGACAATAAATGGAATGCTTTTATTTGTTTTAACAGTGATTTATGTTTGATTAATGGCAACATTTAACGGCCACAATGGTTTTTTTTTTTCTTCATATACAAAGAAATGACTATCAATATTATTTTTATTATATTAGCTTTTCAGCTTTATTTCTCACTGAAACAAGATGTTGTGATTGCTATACAGACCGATCCAAATTACCCATACGATGCCTTTTTGCTGTAGATGACTCTTGCATTAAAATAATTTATTGCCATAACAATAAAAGGCTCTGTTTGTTTAATGGGCTGCAGACTGTGAATGAGGTGTGTGTGTGATTTAGGCAGGGATGACAGTGCAGATTTATGGCTGTTGGTGACTGGGTTTTCAACTATTTTTAACACCAAATATCTTACAATCAAATAGAAGGAAGAGGAGGGGGGGGGAAAAGCAGAGGAGAAAATGAGACATAATTGCCAGGCAGTAGTTGTGGAGGAGGTAAATTACAAGATGTACAGTTACTCTAGCACAAACACTTTTAGGGTACTTGTACTTCTAGTGATTTTCTTTTTTTGCCACAATACTGTCATAGTCTCAGTCAGTACATTTATTGCGACTTTGAAGCCATGATTACTTGAAATGCGGGATCCTTTAAATTTCCAGAAGAAATAATAGAATAAACGGCACAGTTGAAACATCGATCTGTTGATTATTATCCATGTTTATCGATTAAAATTCACATTACTATATATGTTCAGAATATAAAGAAGACATTTTTGTATTTTACTTAAACCTATAAGAATTTCCTCTAATTGGCCACTTGGGGGCACTGTGGAAACGGTCTGTAAAGCTAAAATTCCCTTTTAGCAACATTTTCCCAGTTACATTACCACTCTGTGACTTTTTATCAAATATAAATCTGATACTCACCTGCCTTTGTACAGCCTTTGGTGTCATGAAGCGTAAGATTTCCGGTTTACCTGCTAAATGTTTCCACTACAGTTGCCAGCTAAGCTAGTTCACTACAACTGGTGGTAACGAAAGGAGACTATTTCACCACCCAAACTGCCTGCTGTGCCAAGAATGAGCCATCACTGAAAAGTCGTGAGCTTAATCATGAAAACTATCACTTTACACGTTAAAAATAGCATTAGACCGTTTTCACAGTATTTCACTTAATTTGTGGGATACAGCAGGGAGCTCACATGTGAATCAACCATAGTTTGCATCACAGTTCTCATTAAGCTAGCCTCCATAGTATTTATAACTGTTTCAATTAAAAGACATGCAAAGCTTTTTAAAGTTATAAGTTTCACTTGTGCTTTTGCTGCTGTAACCTACAGTGACTGGACAATTTATAAGGTTCTTATTACTGCTAATATGCATTCAAACAATAACATGACGGAAACTTACAGCATTTAGGTTTGAAGACATGGCTGACATGACCTAGTTCAAACTAGGGTCAGAGTGGGAAGAAAGGTGATTTAAGTGACTTTGAATGCGGCAGTTCTGTGGGGGAAAATGCCTTGATGATGTCAGAGGCTGAAGGAGACTAGACTCCTAATAGCTGATAGGGAGGCAATAGTAACTCAACTAACGAACTCACTCTGTCCCACCGAGGTATGCAGAAGAGCATCTCTGAATGCAGGTTATGCCGAACCTTTAAGCTGATGGACTAGAGCAGCAGAAGACCAGACCAGGCATCACTCCTGTCAGCTATCAACAGGAAACTGAGGCTACAACTCATAATAGAAGATTGGGGAAATGCCATGTGGTCTTATGAGTCTTGATTTCTGCTGCAACACTTAGATGACTGGGTCAGAATCTGCCATAAATAACATAAAGAAACATGGATTCATCCTGCTTCGTATCAATGGTTCAGGCTGATGGTGGTGTAACAGTGTGGGGGATATTTTCTTGTACCAAGTTAGCACTGTTTAAATGTCACAGCTTAGCTGAGGATAATTGCTTACCATGTCTATCCCTTTATATCTAGAACCATCTTATGCTGTCATCTTTTCACAATGCTCAGATCTCCTCAAACTAGTTTTTTAAATATATGAGAGTGAGGTCACTGTATTTAAATGGCTTCTACAGTCACCAGGTCTCAAGCCAACAGAGCACCTTTGGGATGTGGGGTAATAGGAGAGTTACACTATGGACTTTGTCATGCTGTCATGCCAATTTGGAACAACATCTCTGAGGAATATTTCCAGAACCTTCTTCAGTCTGTGCAAGTCTGAAGGCAAAAGGGAGTCCAACCCAGTACTGGCAAGTTGTACCTAAAAGAGTGAGCAGTGAGCGTAAGTAGACAGTAAATTCTACACATTGTAATTACATCACTAATACCCATTAACACAAACATTTATAATGTTTATAGGAAACATTTACTAGAGTAGTTGCTGGTGGCATGGACATGTAGATGTCAGAGTTGTATTTTTTAAACTATGTTGTCTGAGCTGGCGATATATCAGATCCTGCCCTGTGCCTTATCTCGATAATTGGCAACAGTGAGAAACCCCTAAAAAAAGGGAGACCACCACTTCACCTGTCAAACCTGGCAGGTGTTTTGCTGGAGACTAAGAGTGAAAGTGCAGGTTCGAGTCTGAGGTTGTGTTTTTTGGGGGCTTTTAAATTTGTAAGCAACATCATCAAAGGCACTGCGATATCATCTGCGACCGCACGCTCCTCCTTTATAATTAAGCCTTCATTGAGAATGCTGTCACATCTACTTTAGCTTATGTAAACATGCCCGAGTAAGTGTCAAGAGGCAGCAGATATAAAAAATGTAGCCCCCCCCCCACAGAGCATAGACGAGAGGGAAATGGTAGCTCTCTGTGTGTTTATAAAACACTGCTGTTAATTACCTCTTATTTTCTGAACAAACCTAAGGAAATGATGTACAGTTAACAAAGAAAGCGGTGGGTGTGGGCTGCCCGTTTTAATTATTGGAACTTTCCAGTACCAGCAACAAGCTCAAAGATACCTTTGAAATGCATTTCAGCATCACACAACTAATACGAATGCATGTCATAAAATAATGAGGATGTTCTGTATGAGTAACATCGGTAGTCTTCAAACGGAAAAGTGGGATGAAAGTGAAGTACACGTCACTCGGCTGAAGTAAACAATTATGTTTTATTGATAAGGTTTCTCAGAAGAGTCTCGTTTTCAGCGAATGTATAAGAATCATCCTTTGATAATACTGATTTGGTACATTATGACATCCAGCACGAGTCTCTTCACAGTGAGAGGGATCCATTACTGCTACTGCTGTTGGGATCTAGGACAGCTTCCGAACAAAAAGGAAAAAAAAAAAAACAGTCAAAAACAACAAACTGGGGGTGGGGTGGGGGGGTCGATATTGTAGATATGGAGTATTAGAGTGCCACAAAACTCTAGAGTAGTAAGACCAGCTAAAGATTTTGCACATTACAAGCCACTTCCTCTTAGAAATATAAAACTTGATAATCTGAACAATATTCTACTGTGCTGCATAAAGGTAAGTCTATACACTGTACATCGAAATATATTTCGAAAAAACAGATTTCACAGTTTTAAAGACTTTATTTAAAGTATAAACTGTTTTTTTTAAAACACTTTATTACATAAATTATTCTTTTTGAGAGTGACTATTATTTGCCCTGGCAGCAAACGGAAATGAATACAAAAAAACCCCAAAAATGAACAATTTCTTACATATCTTACAAAAGAAAATAAACTCATCCATTTAATGTTCATATTGAATAGAACTGGTGACTCATTCATGATTGTCATATAGTACTAAGAATAAATAAATAAAAAAAAAGAAGAAGAAAATCAAATAAATACTAACGTAAGCATGTTGTCTGGACTCTGTGAGCGGTGTGTTTGATCGTTCTGTACAGAAGTGCCTTATGTGAAAGTCTCACAATTCTACCGCGACTGGAACGTACAAAACTACGGCATCTACAGTATACGCAACATCCTGAAATTCAGTGTAGTCGGACACATATGTAAGTAGTATGATTCTTTTCCCCGTTTCAAAATAAACAATGCCGTGTGACACCACTGTCCACAAATATAGCCATCACATTTTTTTGACTTTGTTTTTCTTAAAAAGTTTACTTCGTAGTCTGTTAACAGCGTGGATTTTTCAAGGATGCCGTTAGCCTGCGTGTTGCTTGGTTGGGTGTCCGAGGTGGACAATGGGAGGCCTGAGACAGGGAGACGACTCATAGTGTTGGGCAACTCTTAGCGTTGCCGTGTCTGTCGCTGTGCACGACGTCCTCCTTTTGATGAGCAGTTTTAATGGCGGCACTCTGGAGTGGCTCTGCCTCCACTTTGGTCCCTTTTTTTTGTTTTTTTTGTCTCTAGCGTCGATTAGAGACAGACGAGCCTCGATCGCAGAAGCCACCGCAGTGCAAACCCTCCGTGTTATCAGTAGCTGTCATGGACGCTCTCAGTGTGACCCAAAAAATATGGGCAAAAATATCACTATCTTTTTTAAAAAGGGGAATCTTCTTACTCATTAAGCAACAGTTCTCAAAGTTCTTCAGTGCTTTTTCAGTTGTTCAAAGTTTTTTCAAAAGAAAAAAAAACAGAACAAAAAATCTGACTGACTAAACTGTATTTTTTATTTGTATTTTTATTTTTTTGCCTGTGGCAGTAAAATTAACAATGTGTTGTCTGGTAAGTCATTCTTTTTTAAAAGTCCCTGCAGCGTTCCGTGAATAACCCCGTTTGTTGGTTAATTCTCCATGGGTTTTAAGAGGAGGGAGGGTAAGAGAAAAAAAAAAGGAACCGGGACAAAATCTCGAGATGTGAAAGTGGGAGAGAGTGGGAAGAGTCCGCCCTTCCAGTGGGCTGTTACCTCCTGCCCATCTCGTTCTGTCTGAGAAACTGGATGTTGTTGCTGCTGTCAGCCAGTTCTGGATACTGCTCCACAGGCAGTACGTAGTAGCCGTCATAGCCCTGTACTCGACCTGTCGTTAGGAGCTGCTGTCTCTCCCCTTCTGTCCAGAGGCGACTGCCTCCCTTTCCGTCCCTAGCCCGCTGCTGTTCCTTGGCCCAGGCCCCCGCCAGCGCCCTCTGCCTGGCCAGCTCCAACAGTCTTACCTTCTCTTCGTCCAGCACGTCTGCAGCGAGCCCGTACCGAACGCTCAGTAATAATGACGGAACTGCAAACTCCACGGTCACTCCTCTCCTCGACCGCCCGCTCACTGTCACATTGATTCCGCTCTCCAGTGACTTGCGCCCGTTTGTGAGCCCCAGGGCCAGCAGGTCGCTGTCAGCAGAGCCTACCTTCACAAAGTAGTGGCAGTCCTTTCCATCCTGTGTGTAATGTGTGCCTTCCAGGTACTGCGCACCATTGAGCACCAGAGCCACTTTGCGGCTGTCTTCGCTGGCCAGCGCCGACACACCGGCCACCACTCTCCCCTCCTGCAGTGCCAGCATTACTCCTCTGCCTATTATGGGGGTGCTGGTGCCGAACCAGTGGCCGGGCTTGTCCTTGCGCCTGCGACGCTCCTTGTTGAGCAGACGACCCTCCAGGGCCATGAAGGCCTGGTTGTGGCGCTCAGCTGCCTGCTGCACTCCGGTTATGAGCTATATAGAAAAAGTTAAAGAAAAGCTTTGTCACTTTTTTGAAAGAGATGATAATGTAATAACACACAGCTGACCGCAGTGAGTAAATACAGGGCACATTTATATTAGATTTAAAAGAAAATGGTCAATATTTGATTTAATAATGAGAGTGGGTATATATTTTAAATAGGTGTACCTGTCCGTTCTCACAGTGCTGGGTGGCCTGCAGCTCATACGGTGGCTCCACAAAGTAGAGCGAGTGTCGAGGGAACCCTGGGATTATGTTACTGAGCTGGAAGCCAAACATTACCAGCCAACTCTTCACATCTACAGCAAGCAGACGAGGGGAAATTACTTTTGCTGAATGACAAAGTTAAACACAGTAGCAAATGAATCAGTGGTTTTATTATAACAAAAAACCAAAAAACTGAAAGCGTGTTTGCTTTTGTGACTTATCTCGTCTGTGCCATCTGTAGTACATTGTTACTAGCATAAACTATCTAGTCCACAACAATCTGTTCTGCTGAACACTAGAGATTCCTGACAGTCTCAGGACATAAGCTAAGATGAGCTTGTTAAGTAAACTAGAAGCGTTATTTTCCCTGCTTTTTAATATGCCAGGAAGAAACACAGCCAACCATCTGAGACAGAGTACAAGGGCTAAATATTCATACAACACATTTCACCATTTGGCCCACATAATATTTGTAACTATCTACCTGTGACGTAGTTTTTAACATCCAGCATGTCACTGAGTGGGTTGTTGTTCTTGAACATATACAGATTAAAGGGAGCGGGATCTTTTCCTATCTTGGGCCACATGCTGTAGTCGGGTGAGGTCCACCGTCCAGCCAAGACGTCATAGTCCCGCTGGGTGAAGTGGACCAGCTTCGTCAAGGGGTCGTACAGACCGCCGTGGAAACCCACCACCAGTTGGAACTCTGGGTTAGAGTCCAGATACACCTCGCCGTAGGCGGTGTACTGGACCTGGGTAACAGAAGCAGATCAGCCAAAATTAAACAACAGTGCGGATGGTGAAGCGGGAATAAATGTGGAACGGGTGTGATTCACAGCTGGATACCTGTTTGATCATCTGTCCATTGCTGCTGAAGACTGCTAGCGGTGTGCCGGTGTTGTCAGAAGCTATGTAATATTCCTCTCCACTGCTCACCTCCATGGCAAAGAGATGACCCTGATCAATAGACAGTTACAAATTCAGATTTTAGTTCAGGATCATGTTTGTGTCGATTAATCAGTCTGTACCACAAACGTTATAGGATGATCTTATAATTAACCAACCACGCCCACCTGGAGGTCATAGTAGAGTGACGAGATGTCAGAGCTGGAGTGATTGAAGATGTGCGTCACCCTGGTTGGATGGTTGAGGTCAGCATAGAAGAACTGAAGGTGCTGCCCCAGGCTGTTCCTCGTGGACACCCTGCGACCGACCCCATCATAGTGATATACAACGCTCCAGCCTCCTGGACCTCTGTTGTACGCCCGCAGGAGCTGACCTTTGGAGTTATAGTCGAAAACGTCCGACCCACGCTGACTCAGGAAGCCGTCTTCGTCCAGGCGATACTGGACATCTCCCAGGCGCGTAATGCGATCTCTGAGGTCGTAACGCAGAGGCAAGATCCGGGCACTGTTCCCAGGATTCAGCAGGTGGAGGTTACCGTTAAGGTCGTAGCTGTAGCGCCAGGTAGACCAATCATTCACCTGGAAACAAACAATGATGTTTGTAAATCAGAGTTATGGATACTTCAGCCTCTAATGAAGACACACCGCACAGTTAGAATCCCAACCTCTCCGCTCACCTTGACGCCACTGAGCTGCCCGTCTCCATCGTAATCGTAGCGGTATTGTGTGGTGTTGGCGTAGGGCCCGATCTTAAGCTCTCTCTTCACCACACGTCCCATGCTGTCATACTGGACCGTCATCCAGTACATGAGAGAACGGAAGATCTCGTACTGGACCTCCTTGATGCGACCGTGGGTGTCAAAATGCTTACTCAGTGTCATAACGGCAGTGGTGATGATTTGATTGATGTCGTAGTAAATGACCCCAAACTTTCCAAAGTGTTCTATCTGTAAGGAGGAAAAAGCAAGAAAGGTAAGTTACAAATACTTGGAAAGGGCGTTGCTAAAACAGGAAAGTAAACCAGAACAAATCTTCTGCACCTTTCCAGAGATCTCATCATATCGGTAGAGGTCAACAGGCAGTGGCGTCTCACTGATGACCGGCTTCATGCTGGCAATCCGGAAGCTGTTGTCATGGTAGGTGTAGTCGAACCGCGCGTTGACCATCCCCTCCTCACTGAAGCGATAGATCTGCTTGTCGATAAGCGGGCCCATTTTGCGATAGCGGATTGTGCAGGAGAAGCCCCCGCTCTGCAGGTTGACCATCTTTAGCACACCGGCTGTCTCGTCGTACCCAAAAGTGACGGCGGTGCTGTCGTAAACGATCTCCGACAGCTTCGTTAGCTTGCCGTACTTGTAGAGGACACGCCGCCCGGTGCCCAGGTAATGTACAGCCTGAGGTCTGCCATCCTCACTGAAATCGTGGATGATGGAGGCGTTGCTCTCCGGAGGGTTGTAGGTGTTGCGAATATAGCCGACGGACACGTGCGTGAACATAGTGTGGCGAGCGACACTGGGCATCGTGACAGCTGTGACTCGACCCGAGGCGTCAAACTCAAAGACGTACTGCCTCTGGCTTTGCAGGAGCAGCACCATGGACTGGAAGCAGAGCAGGGAGGTGAAATACGGATTAATATAATAGCATTATCACTGGGTGACTTGTCTCCTGTGAAATAGCACCAGGAGTAATTTGCTCTCTCCCCTGACAAATCTGAACCTTCATAACCATAAAAATGATGTATTATTTCACTCAGTCCTACAATCCAAATTACTGTACTTTCTTGCTAATGCCTTCCTCTGGATGTGACTCTGTGGATGACAGTGTTGAAGATAAATGCACTCACTTTGTCAAGATAGCTGTAGCTCCACACCTTCCCGTCTACAAAAGAGCGAGACAGGATGCGTCCCTGGGGGTCAAATTCCGTCCTCTCACTCATGCTTCCCCTCTGCAGCCCTACAAGCTGTCCGGTGGCAGAGTACGACACGTTGACCACGGCCAGGCTGCTGCTGGGCAACCACATAGCTGGCCGGCCCTGAGCGTCGTACATGATGCGCAGTGTGAACTTGCGGTGATCGTCGTAAATCTTTTCCGTACGGGTGTTGCGGTCGAAATCAATGGAGAGGAGATTGCGGCCGTGAGCCTAAAGAAAAGGAAGGCGTTTCTCAGGTAAGTTAAGTGAACTGCACATGTGGATTTTAACAAAGCTGTGGACAGCTTAGTAAAATTGGTTACCCTCAGCTTCCTCCCAAACACGGTGATCTTGCCCTTGGTCTGCTCCTTGCGCAGTCGCCACTCAATGGAGTTGAGCCCATTGTCTGTAGGCAGAGTGATGTTCCTTCGGCCGATGGTTGGACTGACAGAACCCGCCAGGATGTGCGGCTCTGTGTGGAAACTGATGCCCATCCCATTGGCGTACATCACTCTTAGGGTCCCGTTGTTACACAGCTGATAGCTGTTCCTCACCTGGTCTGTAGGGGGACACCAGCAGACACGGCATCAAAGACAAGACGAGAGGCACATAAAACTTCCAGGTTCCAACTCAATAGCCAATGTCTTTTGGGAAGCTTCCACAATGAGTGAAGTGACCCGGAAATATGGGTGTGGCGAGCATAATAAGAGCTGGTAAACACTAAAGTGCTTTAGTGCTTCCTTTATGACTTCCTTAAACACAGGCTACACCAGACTATGAAAGGAAAGAAGATAATGCTTGAGAACAAAGTGATGACTAGAATGCTAAACTGTCAGTCTAATGCCACATGTGGAGCTGATATACAAATACATCGTAAACTTTTAACAATTTATTAAACCAACTCGAAGCATTCCACTTTATTTAAATCTGCTGCTGCTTCATGTGAAGTATTTTTCAGCATGAGTTTACAAAAGCGGTATATAAATAAAGCTAATTAGCCATTTTAAAATAATGTAAAAGGGAAGGTTGTGTAGTTTAGTGTTGCGTGCTTATATCCTTGTTTTGGGAGCTGCTGCACTCACTGCCAACTTTTAGGATTATCAGTACTTAATTTTGCTCCAGAGATGCTGAAAGCCTCAATAAAGGAAGAGTTAAAGTAGATTCAGCGGAGAGAGACAGAAAGAGAAAATACGAGTGGATCAGAGGGGGAGCAACATCTCTTAAGACAACACCACTGCTGTGACAGGAAAGGGTATTCTTCTTAGAAACTCCAATCTAACTAATAAAGTGGAAAGTGCTCCATCTTTGGGCAATTTTAGCTTCTACCTGGCAAACTCAGGTCAACAGCCTCCTCATATTATCAAACAGCTTAGTGTAAGTGCAGTCTCTTTGCCTACATCTTTGCAAATCCACGTTTTCCACTGAGGTGAATGAAAAGTGGTTTGAAAAAGAGGAAGTCTGACTATTTAGCTGCAACCTAAGTTCTTGTGTTGAGATCCAAATGACAGTACCTCAGAAGAAGCATAGTACCCAAATCTTAGTGAATCGAAACCTGAAAGTATTCGATTTCACAGACAAAGTCTGTGAAAAAATTATAATCTATGAAGTCAGAATAGCAAGGTGAAGGCACTGGTTTCATATAGAGGATACAGGCAATAGATAGGATATGAACACTGGTGAGGAGAATACATTACGTTTTATGACCTTTCAGGCAAGGATACATAGGATCATTCACTCTGAAAATTACTGTACGTACAGTAAAAGTAGGTGAAGAGATAAAACATAAAAGACTGTAGGTTCCATCAGAGAAGTTGTATCATTTTATCTTTGCACTGCTTTTCAACCGTACTGCATTTTCACTGTGGTCTGGGAAATGTTACATAAGCTTTCTACCGTTTGGATGGAGCTGATTCTGTCAGGCAAACTGCAGCCTGTGTTGACAGACACACGTATTTACTCTGTTTTTTACCGCACAAAATCCAAGCTTAGACCCGGCGGACCAATCAGAAGTGATCCAACAGAACGGGCACTTTAGCATCTGATGGCGATGGGAAATCCGAGTCACAGAGGCTTACGTCAGTCGGAATCAGATCGTGTCCATTAAACGTTTACGGACCTGATTTCTGATTCCTTCCCACAAAGTGTGTGCTATTCTAAATAAAAAATCCTCAGGCTAAAGAGACATCGCTCCACAATCAACATCTCTCCAATTTATCGACTTCAACAAGAATGGAGACAGATAAGCCCGTGATTAATGCAGAGGCTAAATTTTCCCTCTGATGTCTGAAAGCAAGCTCTCCTCCCCACCCTCGATCACAATGAAGTGATTAAAAGCGAGATTAAATTGTTTTCAGCTCAGAAATATCGAGAAGATGCAGAGTTGGGAGCTTTCTTTATTTCACTTACAAAAGGTGAGGGGGTAGGGGATCGGATGGTTGTCTCTTTGAAGTCCTGCCATAAATGACAGTAATCCATAAGGCCAATTTGTAATAAAGCTCCAGGCACATTTTAACAATGCCTCAAACAGACAAGTGAAGCTTTTTCCATTGACTTGGCAGCAACAGCCTTTAGATAAATCTTCTTCGCTCTCTCTGTCTGAACAACCTCGTAATAAAACAGAAGCGAGGTAGAGGGATAGTGAGCGCGCGTGAGAGAGAGAGGGTGAAATGAGAGCTGGAGGGCCAAGGAGAATTCACTGTGCTGGAGTTAATGAAGAGAGCGAGAAAGAGCCGAAAGTGAGGGAGACGGTTAAGTGAGTATGTCAGCAGAGAGCTGCGCTCAAACCCACACAGTGCAGTGGAAACCTTAAATTACTTACAGCCGTGTGAACAACTCTTCTCTTCTACCGCAACAAAGGTGGACAACTGAACATATACGTAGACGCAACGTTTTCTCAATGTTTTTGGACCGTAACGAGTCCGGTTTGGATTCTAGCGTCTGTCACACGGCGCCGGTCAGTGGAGAGGTGGGGGCGTCGGGAGAATTCTTCTTCTTCTTCTTTGTCCCCCCACCTCTCTAAACAGACCAAATAAGCTCAGGGATCATGGGAACTGTCAGTATGTGTGTGTGCGTGTGTTTCTGTCTGTGTGTAAGGAGAGAGCTTGAGGGATGAGGAGGATTCACTCTACACGAGTTAATGAATTTTGCTGTGATGATATTCAAAAGCAGGATGATCCCAGCTGGGATTAACTATATATTGGTAATTTTACTCCTTAAGAGGGGAGCGAGAGAGGGCTGGGTGTGGGTAGGGGGAAAGAAAATAATCTCCTGGAGCATGCACATAACTGAGTGAAAATTAGAAGACTTTCAATTAGAGCCGGCAGGCCGGAGCACATTCAGCATCAGAGGGCGGCTGTGTTTTTTTGAATGCTAAGACAAAGCAGTGCTAGAGCCTGCGTGAATCTCATTAGGGCGGTGATACCACATAAACAGATCTGCTGCACCGTTATCAGGATTACTTAAAAATCTACTCAGAATGACTAATGAACGATAGTTGCTTGATTTACACTGTTCCATGTTGATAAGGTGAACCCAGGATTAGCCTGTCTTTGTGCCACATCATTTCACAAGTATTTAAAAATTCATGGGCGGATCATTTTTCCGCTGTGTGTCCAGGGATGTGCTAAGCGTGTCCCCTACCTTGTACCACGGTGTATGAGGCTTCAACCGAGGACAGGTTGGTGATGACGGTGACATCGTCGTCTCTGCTCGAGCTCTCAATGTCGATGTTGATGGAGCGCTCGATCTCTCGGTGCAGACTTGTCACCATGCCCGTCGGGTACGTCACGTTGGTCAGGCGACCCTCGCTGTCATACCTGGGAAATGGGAGATTGCAGACTTGTTCATACTTGTGCCACCTGTGTGTTGAAAATCGAGCGCACACCCAACAGTCACAAAAAACACTTTGGCAAGGGGGTGGGGGTGTTTGGTTGTAGATATAAAAGCTAACACTTGGGGGCAGCAGAGCACTGTGTGAAATTCAAGGAGAAAGCAGGAATCGGAGGACAGGAATTGATGGAAATGAACCCGACAGCACTCAAAGAAGAAAATGCACACAGTGTCACACACTTACTGGTAAAATGTGGTCCATCCAGTCTCGTCAGCTTTGGTTGCCAGGAGGCCCGTGTTGCCACTGTAGCTCATCAGAGCCACTTCTTGGCCCAAGGCTGACACACTACGCAGCCCCCCACTGGGGTCCAGTCCAAGGGTCACCACTTGATTCTCAGGCAGCAGCACCAGTCTGAGCAGGCCGGCTCCTCCTCCTTGGCCCACCCCATCCCGCCTCACTTTCACAGTATTGTTGCAGTTATCCACCAGCATGGCCAGCTCGCCGTCAGGGCCATAGGTGAAGTTGAAAAGCGGCTCCCCAGTCACAAGGCTGACTGTCTGGATGTGAAGCCCCTCCCCATTGAAGACGTACAGCTCCTGCTCCCTTGGAGACGCGACTTCGTACTGCGCTGATCCCACGTACCCGACGCTCGAGAGGGCAGGGCCGGGCCGGTTCGCCCGCACGGCTCGGATGCGTATGTTGTTGAGGTCTGCGATAAAAAGAGTCCCGTCGGGGGAGACGGCCAGGGAGGTGGGGGAATTCAAGCCGGCGTCGGGGGCGTAGCCCTCGTCACCGTAGAAGCAGTTGCAGTTGACGTCGTTCTTGCAGTCGCAGTCAGAGGCAGCACCGGCCAGGAGAGAGATTTCTCCATTAGTGCTCACCTAAAAATAAATAAATGAACAAATAAATAAATAAATAAAAACACCCACACTCTGAACACAGAAACAACCAGACAACCGCATACCTGTCTCACTCGGTTAATCTTTTTCTCATCTGTTTCAGCGATGTACAGGATGCCGGTGTGGGACAAGGCGATGGCTGTGGCGCTCTCCAGGGCGGCGTGTATAGCCAGCTTACTGAGGCTGTAGTCGATGCCCGGCACTTGGCAGTGCATAGGCCGACCTGCTATAATGCTCACCTTTAGGAAACAACGCAGAAAGTATTGATGATCCAAAAAAGTAGGATTCCAACATAAGATTCCAAAGTAGTAAGTAGTATCTTCCTAGAACTAATTAATCAGTAATTTTCTTGCAAAACTTAGAAAACTGGTAGAATTTGAACTTTTTACTTCTAAATTGGCTTTAGGAAGGCTAATTGGGACGAAACCTTGTCAAAAGCCTATGGTGAGTGTGCACTCTAATGGGTTTGCAGCCTTGTATGTACAGACCTGGTGGTTCTCAGTGATGCGTAAGATGACATTGTTTTCCAGGACGTACAAGGAGTTGTCCATGGGGTTCACTGCTAAGTCTGTGGGCCACTCAAGACGCACCTGACGGGCAGAAACAGAAGTTATACGATCTGTGAGACGGTATCTATACTGAAAGGGTGCCAAGGTTCAGACAAGTCTCTTATTCATTTAAGTGACTGCAGCAGTGTTCACTTTCTTCTGATCCATTCATTTATCCATTGACTCTTTAATCCCTCCCTAAATCAGTTTCTCCCTGACCTCCCGGCTGGCTCTACTCCACAGAGTCATCATAGCTCAGCAGTAAGGGAGCTCTTAGATCATCATCAATCACACCATCGGCTTTTGTCTCTTTTTTCCCCCCTTTCTCTCCCACCTGGCTGACGTCCATGCTGGTGTCACAGCTCAGAGGCCGCACGGCGGTCAGGTCGTTAGCCCCCAGCAGAGTAGAGATGATGCCATTCTGGTCCACCTTGCGGATCATGGTGGCGTCCACGAAATACATCAGCCCGTTTTTATCCACTGCGATACCTGTCAGCGGGGGGAGATGAACACCGTGAACGACGACTCATAACTCAAACACTGCGGGGCCATACCCATAGACATTTTAAGTCAATTAAACTTCACTCTTTCAGCCGCTGAAAATGAATAGCAGCCCGGGCCGCTCAATTGCTCAATGCTTCATCGAATGAGAGGGAACACAGTGATGGAACGGGCATTGAACTGTTGAGAAATGTTAGTTTTGGGATGAGTCATCGGGATGCCGAGCTGAACTCCCCTCAGAGGGCAACCGCAGACGGCACGCAGATCATCTAGAATGGCGAGTGATCTCTTGCGCTTCTCTTCCTTCCTTGGTTTCCTCTTGATCTCTTTTTTGTTTTTTGTTTTTTGACACCCAACTTTCGACTTCTCATTTGTTTATACCTCTCTCCGTTTTATCCTTTATCACTGGGTTGGTGTCACCCCGTCAGTCTATCAGACAGCAGACGCTCAGAGAGGTGTGACTGTTCAAGTAAAGTGTGCCCAGAAATAACTTCTAGATGCACTGGGATAGAAAACAACAGATGGAGGATACAGCGAAGGGCGCACAGGGTAAATGATATGGAGATAAATAGGAAAAAGAGCGGAAGAGCTGGAGGAAGAGAAGAAACAGGAAAAGGGAGGAACTGACGCTTTCTGACTGTGTGACGGGTAAGAGAGAATCAGCAGTTCATTGTCTGCCCCGATCGTCCCATCTTATCTCATGAACCGTGCATACACACACACATGCATGCACTCTTGCATGCATATTCTAACATCTGTGGCGCTACATGTACACACATGGCAAGAAATGTGACAGTGTGACATCCTTGACAGTTTGGTGTCACAGTGTTCTGAGATCCAATGATCCACAAAAATAATCCCATTATAAGTTTAACATTAACCTGGTTTATAACCTCCTTCTGTCTCTGTCCTGCTTTAGTTGAGTCATAAGATGGGCGCATTATGAAAAAAAAAAAAAATCTCATCAGTGAAAATGTAAGCCCCCTTAAATTACACGTCTCGTGAACTGAACTGTGGATCACAAAGTGTAGGTCTCCTCAACAAAACTCATTTCGAAGGATGTCTTAAGAGTCTGTATCCACATTTTTTACTGTAATACAAGAAAATGCAATTTGAATAATATGAAGTTAACTGTGAAGTGAAATTCCCCCTAAGTGGCTCACCTTTGGGGCTCATAAGTGTAGCTTCAGTGGCTTTTCCACCGTCGCCACAGCGCTCATCGAAGGGCAGGCACTGCTCCCCGGTCCCCGCCACGACCTCAGCATTATCCGACAGCAGCCGACCACCAGTTAATGATCGGACGCGGTAAATCCGTCGCGAGTTTGTGTCTGAGATAAACAGCGCCCCAGATACGGGATCCACAGCCATAAAGTACTTATGGGTTGGGTTATTACTGAAGCAAAAAAGACAAAAAATCAAAACGGGTATAATTATAAAATCAGCCTGGATTTACATTGTAAATGATACTTCAAAACGCTTTTGCAATTTTTTTTTTCCTTTGCTGGTATGTTGTTAATTTCTCGTCCTGAGCCTCTTACCTGTGTCTGAAATCTTTGTTCCTTTAAGAAAAGAAAGGGAGACAGAAGCACAGCAAAACAAATGTTAATTCACACAGTCTGCACAGAGCAACCTACAGAGAGCAACACAAAGCTGGCAGTGGTGTGAAGAGCAACATTTAAAGATGTGTAAAAACACCCTGGGGAAATGTTATCTAGCACAGTCTATATTTCTTGCCAGTCCAAGTCTCTCACCTCACTTCTTTCATCTAACATCTTGTAAGCACTGAAAACATCCAGTCTTTATCCACAATTTTTCCTTTTCCTGCTGACTTACCTCAATATATCTGCAACATCGAGAAACCTCTAAATTCAAAACTACTTTCCTATTGATTACTATTCTGTTAATTCATAATTTACAATCCCACAGTTGATCTGGAGGTTTACCTCAGTTCCAGGATGCCGGTTGTGTTCATAGACGGGTACACCCGGCGTACAAAATTGAGGTCCCCGACATACAGGCTGCCATCGATGCCCATTGCCAAAGCAACCGGAGCCAGCAGCTTGTTGCCGTCTGCGAGGCCGTTACAGCTGGGGCACGAGATGCTGCGCCTGCGGCCGTTTCCCATGATGCTCGTGATTACCGGAGGCTGCTCTGTCACAAAGATGTTTTCCCCGCTGCCTTTGTGAAGGATGCCTGGGAACAACAAAAGAAAAACAGATAAATCAAAAGCAGATAAGGGCTCATTATTCCACAGGTAACCGTGGAATCAGCTACCCCCAATCACATCCACCCTGATGTAGAAATGGTTTCCTTTAACTCATTGCTGGAGCCATCAAGGATGCAAAATTTAACTTGTTCAATGTTTTTTTTTTTAATTTAATACCTGGAAGCTTTTAGCCTCGGCTGAATTTGTGCATTCTGAGCTAATTAGCTCGTTCAAACCAAGCGGCAACCTCTAGGGTTGAAAAACAAAGCCAACATAAAAGTGCCAAAAACCCCCAAAACAAAACTACAGTTCCCTTTAATTGGTAGCTATCAGCTAATTCAACTCACTGAACTGGACTTCACGACTGAGTGTGCGGTGACAAATATTATGTCAGCTTATGTCCAAGAAGCCGAGGTTCCAGTTTTAATGACTGAAATTCTAGTATTATTTCACATTTATCTCTGTCTATTCGAGGAAACGACACGGACTGCACCTTGGTAACTGAGCTTACTGGCACTAGCTGATCCTGCGCCAAGACGGCGATGGCCATAATGCTAAAATTAAGGCTTCACAATTGGAGTTCACAAACCAATGGGTGATATCATCTTTTATATACAGCCTATGGCATACCACTCAAGCGATCCCGAACTCAGTTTTGGCAAAGGTGTCCCTGCCAACCACACCACCTGTCTCTGTTTTAGTAGCTGCCGCTGATTGGTCGGTGCACACTTTTAGTGGATGAGGGAGTCAAACTAGGTGAGACAACACTTCCTGTGAAAATCCTCACTGACAGGTAAAGTCTGGCAACTTCAACTAGAGGAAGCGCAGTGTGGTCTAACCCCCCTCCACCATCACCACCAAGACAATAGCACATTGAGTACTGTAAACCTGCTACACACAGGGAACTGGCTAAATATAAACTGGAAGGCAAAACAGGGGAAAAACAGAAAAGGCTTTTGCATAACTATCAGTGTGTAAGTGTGTGTCTGTGTGCGTATACGTACCACTGCGTGTGTTGAGTATGTGGTGCTTGTCGAGCGACCAGCCGCCCAGATTGGTGGGATCCAATTCGTAGCCCTGCAGGAGGGCCGTCCTCTTCTCCCAGAGGATGAGACTGGCACATGACTCATACTCATAGCCCACTGACACTACATGCAGGAAAGAGTAGAGACAAGAGAAACGAGAGGGGTGGGGTTGGGTGGAGGGGGACGCGCAAAATAAAGGGATAAGAAAACATCAAAGAATCATTTAAGAAACAACAGAGGAAGAGAGGCTGTGAAACTTCATCAAAGTATAATCTCCCAAGTTCATTTAAGGTGTGAAACACAGAGAAGCTAGTTAGCACCTGTACCAAAACCTGCACTCGCACCTTACTAACACTCTGGCGTGCTGTTAAATCAATTAAAAAGCTTGCTAATTGGAAAGATTGCCCTTTAAACCTGGAGGCCACGCTGACTGCAACGGTAAAAACTTTGCTTGCGGAAAAATAATGCCCCGATTGTGTACGCGTCCTGACTGAGCCACGGTTAATTTGAGTAAATAAATTGAACAATTAAGGGAAATTAGTTGCGATCAGGTATATTTTTGAAGACTACTTAGAGAGTGTTTGTGTTACGTGCATGTTTTCTGTTTTTTTCATGGGTGTGCTGTTGTGTTCCTGCTTGTTAAAGGGAAAAAAGTGTGTTAACACATCATCTCCCTCCTGAGTCAAAGAGAGTGCTGCTGCCAGCACATTTTCGGCTTCACTACAAGCAGTAATGCAGTATACCTGTGTCTGTATCTATGCTTAGCAAAACGTAACCTAATCATCAGCCACGTATGTCCTTTATATTCTCCAGGAATTGGAAAATTGCTCCTACTCAAGGGACATTTAAGATCTTTCAGCGAATGCAATTTTCCAAACAGTGTGCCCCTCCACACTGAAGCCCCAGATGTCCACTGCATCTGTGGCCTGACAGCAGTGTTTGGCTGACAGCATCTGTGAGCGACTGTGACAGCAGAATGTAATAGCACTGAGGCTCCCCTGGACTCCTGCTTGCTGCTCCAGTAGTTAACTGCTAACTCCTCCTGATGGCTAATAACCCTTCACCACAGTTACGGCTGGCTGACTGAACCAAACGCGGCTTCAATGAAAAATAGACATATGAAAAAAAAAAAGAGCCCTTCACTGGGGCCATATTGCGAAGTGGATCCAAGCTGGGTTTCTGGTGTATTATCTCCCCTTCAGGCTCACTAATTAGCCCCACTCCCTCTGTCACAACCAGTGCTGTCTTAGTGGTAAAGTGTCTAATGTATTCAGGGTGTGCAAGGCTGGGAGAAAAAAATGATCTGTGCCCGCCAGCACAGCTTTTCCTCTATCCATCCCTTCCACTTACCGACAGCTTCGGAAAGCCCGTAGACCCTTTGCCCGTATGCATCTGTCTTATCCCAGATGTAGGTATATGCCAAGTTGGGCGAGGCGTGGAACCACTTCTGGAAGAGGTGGCCCTCCACAGCGACCATCAGGTGAACCTTCAGAAGGCCCATGGACACCACGGCTGGAGTCATGGTGACCTTGAGGAGGGAGCGATAACCTTGGGTCCTGGAGCTTAGGTAGCACAGCTTTAAACTTGTGCCAGGCACCTCGATCTGCTCATGCAGCACCTGGAAGACAAAGAGAGGATGGCGGGAGAGAGGGATTAGGGAGGATTAGAGAAAGAGGGAGTAATGGGGGTCACGCTTCCACTGATGGCTGAAGGACAAGAAATGGCAAAAAAACAATGGGAGAAATAAAGGAATAGGAAAGAGGGAATAAAATGGGGGAACTATGGAAGCGGAAGGAGAAAGAGAGCTACAAAAAGATAAGCATACAGGAGAGTGGGAAGAGAGCGAGGGAACCAGAAGGAAGATTAGCCGGCAGCCAGAGGTCAGTGGTACTGCACCTGTGTCTCCGGTATGATGGGTTTCTCCCCTGGCTTGGAGCTGAAGAAGGAGGAGAGAGGGGATGCAATCACAAGTGGGTCAGGCCTGACGAAACCGCTCAGGTCACAGCCTGGGATCGTGTTCTCTTCTGTCTTAAGCACCAGAGTGTCCATAGCATAAAACTGGCTCCAGGGCAGCCACACGGTGCGCTCCTGGCTCAGGAAGGGGGCGCGCTCGAACCGAAGGGTCAGTGATGCACCACCATTAGCTATCAGGTCAAACCTGGAGAGGTTTGCGAGAAGAGGACGGGAATGAGGTATACATGGGGAGTGCCGTGGTGGATGGACAGGCCAAGTTACTTGGACCTAAACAGAGCTTAACACAGCAATTACTCCACAACAACAAAACACCTGAAATAAATATTCCGACATTATTAATTACGGTCCAAAAAACAGTACACAGAGCACAACAAGGTGACAAGTTGAAGGCCAACCTAGCCATCGGTCTGCTCTGAAATATGAATAAGGCGATGTTAGAACACACGTCTCATAACAGAAGTGATTTTATTAGATGTTATCCTTTTACCCTTTGTCACCAAATTATGGGTAGCAGCTGTAGGTTAATGATTAGTAGAGGAAAAGGTCACACACACGCACGCATACACACACAACTGACATGTCTTATGGGAAACGGCCAGAGCTGCGTGAGGAGCTGCGAGAGCCTCTAACAACTGGAAGAAAATAACATAAAATCAGCAAGACCAAACAAGACCAGACGGAGACGTGTTCAATGAAGACCGCGTCTGGAATTCAAGGTCAATTAAACATTACAAGAAGTTCGGATATTTCTCGAAGAAAACGCTGCAAAGAAACAAATGATAAAAGGCGATTGCTTAAAGAATATGACAGAAGACACGGGGGGAGGGGAGAAAAATGTATTTTTAATGCGTGGAGGTCAGGCTGAAGAACCAGTGAATCAAATTTTGAAATAACATGTTAGAGATGTCAGCCAGACTTAAATTCAATAGAAGTTGTTGGGGGGGAAATTGGACAGAGAAGTCAAATCAAAGCGGCCGAGCAGCTGGAGTTCCTGCAGAGGAACTAAAAAGACATGTAAGATGACTTAACTAAATGTGTTTGGAAAGTGGCTATCAAAGAAGAAGAAAAAAACTAAGAAATTCAAAATTGCTTAAGCTGTTAAGGCTTTGATTCAACCTTGCTTTGATCGCTGCAGTGAAAAGGAAAATCACATGTGAAATCACAAAATCAAATCAAGTTTAACAGGAGGAAGAAGTAAGAGGTAATCAAGTAGAAGGAAGAATTTAAACCCTACATTGCGTTTTGCACTTTGTTTTTCCCTTTCTTCCTCTGCATTTACTATAATGTACATGTGTTTTGCTTTTTAGCAGTTTCACTTCAGAGAAGATTCTAGTGTTACAATCCTCAGTTGTGTTGTTCTTGTTACATACATTTACCCCTCTGCTATTTGAAATCTCCTTTTCTTTCATGTATCTAATTATTTGTTCCACCAACAGCACTGCCTTCTCGTGGGATCAGTTTTCTAACCTAATCTAATCAAATCTGATTTAATAACAGAGCCTATGTGGTGAGGTAGTTTCCATATTTCAGCAAGGAGTGCTGGGTGGCTGTTGTACATACATTCCATCCTGCCGTGTCAGCGTGTATCCGTAGTGGGGATAGTTGACAAAAGACACGTTCACCCCCACCAGAGGGGTTCCATCTGTAGTCAACACCTGACCCCGAATTAGAGATGCCAAGCTGGAAGAAGACAGAGGAGACACAAGTGAGGGGAGCGAAAGTCAGCCTGTCAAACCAGTCTTCCCAAACCATCCATCATCTGATTTGATTAATCTCTCCATCTTTCAATCATCCAATTTGCCCATTCAATTATTGCCCTGCTCTTCCACCACTCATTAATTAGAAACAATCAGCTACCCCCACCGTCTAGATGAGCTTGTGTCAATCACGTAAACAAACCATGACAATATAGATGGGCATGTGCGCGTATTGTTAAGTACGGGCGAGAGATTGCATTCTCGAGAACTAATAGACGCAGATTAACGTTTAAACATTTCAGGGTAGCGTCGCTTTGATAAGTTATTTTCTTTGAAACGTCCGATGTCAGCATGTGTAAATATATTCGGAGGAAAATCAGCACAGTGGACAGCGCTTCACAGCTCTTTTAAATCTATGGGGAATCTTGGCTTGCCAGCAATTGGCTGTGGGATTTGTTAAGGTCTTGGCTAGCTGTGCGAACCATTTCAAAGTCTATTTGATATTTGTTTTTGGAAATCTAAAGATTGGAAATGTTCCACGGCTCGTATTTATTCACTTAAATGTCAAATCTTTTAAGATTCGGCTGAAATGCAAACTTGCAGGCATGCATAGTCACCACACAATATTACAGTGTCTGCAACACCAATGAAAGACAAAGTAAATGTAAATGATCAAAGCTTTTAACCTGCATTCCTACTTTCATTATTGGCTTGTATTGCTAGTTTGTGGGGCGTAGAACAGTATCACTACACTGTATGTATAGATATTCACCGTTGACTTGATATTATGCTCATATTTTAAAATATTAGATCTGTAACATTTCTCTGAACGGCTCTTTTGTGTCACATTCGGCCTTAGTTGCTAGCGGTTGAATTATATGTATCATATGCTTTCATGTGGATTTCCTGCCATACCTGGAGTTGAACGGGTTTTCCGAAGGGATGATGTGGGTGCTGTCCCGTCCCACAAGCATCTTGACGCGGTCGTAGAAGGAGCGGACTCGTGGCTGGGACATCGGACTCTGCTGGATGACTAGCAGAGGGTCCCGGGAGCCCCGGCACAGGGGGCTGTTCTGGCAGGGACTCTGGATGCAGCAGTCTGGGTCCATGCAGTCTGTCAGTCCATCTGATAGAAGAAGAGCAATGATAAATACTCTAAGGGACGCGAAAAAAAAGAAGAAGCTTTGAATAATCTGTTTCTTTCACTTGGGAAAGTTTAATTTTGCCATCCACAGTCAGGGCTCTTCTCAGGAGACCTTAATTTTATATTTTGTTTAATTTATTATTTTCTCCATCACCCTTTATTTCTTTGAAGAAGCAGATTTTGCTCGTTGAATTCTTAAAGCACTGTACGCCCCCCCACCCAAACTCACCTCCTTCGTTGTCCTTGTTGTCGGCACAGGAGGTCTCCATGGCAACACTGCAACCAGGGCCCCTCCACCCCGTCTGACATTCACAATGCCAACTCTGCTGGCCCATGGTGCACTGGCCGTTACCGTTACACAAGTTAGGACAGCCGTCTGTGAGAAGAGGACAGGAGAGGAGAGAGGGAGGGGGGAAGGGAGAGAAACAGGGTGATGTTTGTTTTATCATTAATGATGCACAGATGAAAACACACACGCACGCACAAACACACGCACGCACACATATGCTCATATGGTAATGATAGATCAATGAGTCACACTCAGTGTGGTAACCAAATAATTGTAGCATACTGCCAGTGCTGATTGTTCAGGAATCAATTCCAATCAGGAGGTCAGTTTCCATGCACACCTTTCCATCTTTATGTCTCTGCACCTGAGGGATGGCTCCTAGTGTGTGTATATGTGTGTGTGGACCGAGGTGGATAGATCACTTTATTCACTTACTGGATGGAGCCCAACCCGATCATCTCTCTCTCTTTCTCGGGTGCAGTTTCACTCTCTCTCTCTTACTTATGATTCAGTGTAGGTAATGGGATTCTGATGGCCTGAGAGTAATGCTTTCTCATGAGAGAATGAGATTATGCTTGACAGAGTGTGTGCGTGCATGCGTGTGTCTGTGTGGTGGCAGTCTATGAACTAATAAACCTTCGCTTTAGCGTATGCAAAAAACCCTTACCAGAATCTACGACCCTGGAGCCAAGTAAGTTCTGTAACTAGCATAGCAAGGGCACCCTCAACTCAGGAGTGACTTTAAGGCAAGGCAGAGCGGACGTTTTGAGGTGCTCTGGATAAGGGAATTTGCAATTATAGAGGAAAGTGCCATTTTCTCACTTTAATATTATCTGGTAACTTTTGGAGGCTTATATCATATATACATATTTATATATGCTATATATATATATATGTGTGTGTATGCTTTATACATGCCATATTTCTCTATGTGATGCTGTAAACTGCAGCCAGCTATCTTGACATAAAGACTGGAAGCAGGGAAACAGCTAACTTGGCACTTATGTTATAATATCCATCAATCAGTTCTGCTAAAACTGCACAAAATAACATGTTATATGCTAAAAGTGAAGTGCGAAAACTTGCATTTTGTCATTTTACAGGAAGGTATGTGTGGGATTATTTCTTGCCAGGCAGCAGAGACTTCCTGGAGTGTTGTGACTGCGTGTTGGCCAAGAATCCAGGAGAAAATCCAGAAAGTTACAGCGCTATAGGGCACAAACAAGCCTCATGCATAACCCCTTGTAATAAGTTGTTTTGAATTCAATTCATTTATTTATTTATTTTTTTGTATAGTGCCAAATTACAACAATCATCTCAAGGTGCTTTATATTGTACAGCAAAGACCTTAGGATAAGACGACCCCGACAATCAGATGAACCCCTATGAGCAAGCACTTGGCAACAGTGGGAAGGAAAAACTCCCTTTTAACGGGAAGAAACCTCCAGCAGAACCAGGCTCGGAGAGGGGCGGGGCCATCTGCTGCGACTGGTTAGGGGTGAGGGGAGGAAGACAGGACAAAGACAAACTGCGGAGCAGAGTGAGACATTTTTGCACGTTGGACAGCGAAGCTAGCTTTTACCTGGCTTGATGCTAATCTTAGCCAAATGGCTGGTGGTTCATGATGAACAGATAGGCCTGAGATTACATCAATTTTCCACAAAATGTTCATTTGTTCCTTCTAACTGATTCCTATATTAAGACAATTTCACCAAATTGGGACCATTAAATATCTCCTAAATGCCACGAAATAAAAACTTTTCTTTAAAAATCACTAGATTCCATTTGATAATTTGCCCCCAAGCTGAGACAACGTACCCCATCAATGTCATTTAAAGGAAAAAAAGCCTTTAACTCCTGGCTTGACTTACAACTTTCCCGTATCTTTCTAAATCGCACCTCTCTAACTCTAACGCAAGACTGTCTGTTTGCCACGTTATAATCTATCAAGGAGGGGAGGGGTGGGGAAAAAAAGGCATGATGACACACAATGACAATGTTTTCTCCAGCAGCACAAAGAGCCCCAAACAAACTTGTCACAGTGATTTCCTCTTAAACAAATGAGGGAGCGGGATGCGACACTCTTAAGTCTACCCACGGGAGACGAAGGCAAAGAAAAGGGTTGACTGATAAAACAATACGTGCATGCACGAAAAGGCTCTCGCTCGCAAACGCACGCACACGCCCAGCACGACACACCCTGGAGATATGACCTGACATTTCTCACTCGGTAGTATTGTGCCGACAGAGTGAGGAAGGACAAAATAACCCAGTAAGAGATTATGAATATGAAATGCTTTTCACTGAGTCCTGCTCAGTAGATTAATGAACATATTTTCACTCAAGTTGCACTGTAGGATTTTGCCCTCTAACAAATCGCTGCATCAATAAAGCCATGCATTATGAATACAAATAGTGCAATCTAAACCGTGGCAGTGGCTAAATTAACAGGCATTTCACCCCGATTGGCATTTTATCATATGTCTCAACCAACAGACGATGAGGAGGGAAAGTCAACAAAGGACTTTTAAAGAAAGACAGCGCACCATCTTGTTTGTGACGGAAGAGGTGGGGAGCCGGGCGAGCTTAACAACGTTACTCAGTTCAACAAGAAGACTCAAATCAAAGGTTTTATCTTTAATTATGACCATTTTCTGCATCAGGGGACTGCTCATGATGCTGTATTAACAGTCAGCCTGGAATAGATTGTCCCCAAGTATTGAGCTCAGGGAACAAAGGCAGTTAGCAGTGATTGCCTGTTAAATGGAGTTGCCATTTAAAAGCAGCCAAATACTTATGAAGCACCCGGACAGGACAATCCATAGCGGGCATTGATTGGCTTGCCTGGGCAGGCCGGCACGAGGCTCCTCTCTCTTTAATGCCAGGACCCAGTCGATACCCCCTCATACTAACTAGAATAAAGTGGGATTTCAGAAACTATTAAGTCCACCCTCCCCAGTAATGTGGTTGGACTCTGATGAAATCCTCCTAAAAAGGAGAAGAAATTGCCTTGGGTTATGGGTGAGCACACACACACACACACACACGTTATATTGGTGTGCAGTGTCTGTGGGTGTGGGTGTGGATGGTGGGGCATATGACTCGAAAGATATCGTGTAGGACTCCAAGGATGAAGTGAGAGGGAGGCAGGCGGAGATAGAGACAGATAGAATGAGAACAAAGTGTATAAAAGAAAGTAAGTCGAGACATTGTACTGAAAAGTTCCACCTTTCTCTCCATTCCCCTTGTACCCAGCTCTGCCTCCTTTAAAGGTCACGAAATAAAGGTCACAGCCATAAATCCGCGATCAGAGCTCATAGATGGACCAGATAACGCTGTACTTTCTCAAATATACCCCACTTAGCTGCTTCTCCTATTCTTAACAAGCTACCTTTGAAATTACATTGATTGCTTTATCCCAAATTGTTCTTTGACCTGCCTCTCTGTTTCCCTTTGGCTCCGTCTCTTCCTTTTTCTTTTTTTTACGCGCTGCCTCTTGCTCCCTTTTTAACCCTGCAATTTACCTTTTCTCTGGGTTGGCTCTTCATAAAACAATGAGAGCTATTCCATTAAGCGTAGAGGGTGAGAGGACACTCTCAACGGCGCTCCAGGGACCTGTACTGTCAGGCAATCTGTGCCGCTCCGTGCAACCCGGCAGAGGTTCAGCTGCGGGGCTATCTATTAAGCATTCTTGTTGTGCGTGTGAGACAACTCACCTCAGACCCGAACTCGCCTCTGTGTGTTAACCTCAGCTGTTATTCTGTTTATTATTGAGTGATCTGACTAAACGGCATATTTTTTTGGTTTGGTTTGGTTTGGTTTTGGAGGGATGTTGAAAAATAGAAATTCTTAAATTAATACTGTAGGCCCTTTCAGTCACACAAGCATAATCAAGCACACACACGTGCACAAAATAAATTTAGCAGCCACTCTACCATGGCCACGACACTTGCCACACAAACCCAAATGTAAACACACACACACACACACACACACACTTAACAGTTCTGTATGTATTTGACACCACATTGAGGACCTGCATCATTGGGTTATGAAATACACCAATTACCTCCAAACTTTTTTACAACTTTCATTATTTTCTCCTCGTGTGAAGCATATTGTGTTGACACAACACATGAGTGGAATACCTGAGTGTTTTTTTTGTGTTTCCAGGCTCCACGTTGGAAATATTAAGGAGAACACGCTCACACGCATGCACGATCACACTTTTCACAGCACAGCCCCTCGACACTGCTGATACCACACTAGGCTCTACGGTACCCCACAACACATCAAGGCTCAATGACAGCTAACCCCTGCTGTAGTCCACTGCTGTAATGGGAGTGCACTACATGTAGGGAGTCATCATTGAGGCTGGAGCCCTAATCTACGAACAGATAGCACCACAGAGTCTACAGAGCCAAGCCAGGCCAAGAACCCACAAATGCAGCAGCTAGCTTCTACCACCACAGGCTAAGAAACAAAACACCAGAGTCAGATACGGTACCTGCTTTGTCAACCATGCTCCCATGGTCTGCAGTGGGAGAAAATGTGCAAAAGGTAAGAGATGGGGAGAGTATTTTTTTTCTGAAAGAAATGCAAGCAACATCATGCAGAGCTGAAATGAATAACAGGCAAGCTGAGATAAGCTAACGCTGAGAGTGTCTGGTGCTAGTGAAGTGTGCTTTGCGCCAAGCTGAGGCCTGATAACTCTTTCATCTTGGGCTGATGGTGCAGTCAAAGCTGCCCTACTTTCTGATGGGGGAAATCGGGAGATCATAAACTGTTATTCCCCTGTGCATATGTATGTGCCTATGTGTGTGTAGGTGTGTATATATATATTTATATATCTATATTTTGGTGTTTTGTTTGGTGTGTGTGTATCAGATTGCAATCACAGTGCTTTTGGTGACAAGGAAATGAGACTTTGTGTCTCAAAGCACTGACGGTGAATCAAAGGAATCTGGCACTCATCCATCCAAAGTGACAGTGATGTCAATATGAGACAGTGATTGACTGACAAAAACGCTCACTCACACTCTAGCGCAACTGTGTGCATGCACACACCATAAACAAAGTGAGAGTTATTTTTTGATTGCAGTGAGGTGAAGTGGGGATTTTTTTTGTGCCTTTCATCACATAACTTTGGTGTTTCAAAGGCCATAAAAACTAAAACTCCTGGGGTCTGCAGTTGAGAGGCAGCATAAAACAGCTAAATCCTGCTCTTGTGTAATCTCCCACCCCCACTTCTAAGAAGTTTGCACCTCTTCTCTCTGCTCGCCCACCTTCTACGTCAGCCCCTTCTTCAATTCCCCATGGCCTTCCTCCTGCTTCCACTTCTGATTTCCAAATTCCTTTAAGAAAGTATAAAGGAGCTGCCAGTTTAGCCTGACTGGGTGCTGGTGTTTCTGTGCACACCCACGTGTTGACACACAGGCACGCACGTCAAACACACAGCTCCAGACACACGCTCACGGGAAAACACTCACCGATGGTGCAGTGCTCTCCGTTCCAGCCCTGGTGACACTGGCACTTCCCGTCCTTGCAGGTTCCATGTTTGATGCAGAGAGGGTTGCACACACGCTGGTCACAGCCTGCACCGGTCCAGCCTTCCTCACAGCGACAGGCTCCGCCCATGCACACTCCATGGGTTCCACAGTCCACTGAGCAGACCTCTGAAGGAGAAAAGATTTGGATCACAAACAAACGGTGCTAGACTCAAAACTCAGTGTTTCCTGTATTTATTATTTTTAGTATTCTAACATTTCATATACAGTCATGTGAAAAACTAAATACAGCTCTTGATTCAAAAGCTTTTAACCAATGATGACTTGAAGTAATTGTGTTTTGTATGACTCAGCCGCTCACATTGTTGTGGAGGAATTTTTTGCAGCTTTGCTTCAGTTCATTGAGGTTTGCAGGCATTAATTTAAACTCTCTTAAGGTCTCCCCACAGCTTTTCAGTCAGCTTGACGTCTGGACTTTGACTGGGCCACTGGAGCATCCTGATTCTTTGCTTTTTCAGCCATTCTGCCGTAGATTTACTGGTGAGTTTGGATCACTGACCTGTTGCATGACCCAGTTTGGTTCAAACTTCAGCTGTTGGAAATTTGACTCTAAAATACTTTGATATACAGAGACGTTCATGGGCAACTCAGTGACTACAAGGTGACCAGGTCCTTGTCTTTTCAGTGGTGATGACAGGCTTGTTTTGCAAAACAACCTGAAGTCATCATCCCTCCATCACCATGCTTGGCAGTTGGTTTTTGGATTTGCCAAACATCTTCACATCAGTCTCATGTATCAAAGGACATTCTTCAATGGAAAAGACACAAGAAGTCTTGTGGTTTGTTCAGATGCAGCTTTTCAAACCTAAGCTGTGTTGCCGTGTCCTTTTTAGAGAGAAAAGGCTTTCTCCTGGCAATCTTTCTAAATAGGCCAATCAGAGTGTTCAGTTTTGTTAAGTCTTTTTCTATTTGTACTCTCACAAACTTTAACATTTAACATGTTAACTGAGGTCTGCAGAGTCTGAGATGTAGCTCTTAGTTTTTTTGGAATTCCTCTGAGCATTGCACGATGTGACCTTGAGGTAATTTTGCTGAGAGACTTACTCCTGGGAAGATCTGAATTCTCCAGTGCAGGAAACTGCAAAAACGTGTGCTTTTATAGACGTGCTTACACTTGCCGATGATCAATTAATCAGGTGCATTTGATTAGCAGCTCCAGGCTGCTACTTACTACTTACCCTCTTTACTCCAATGGAAGCAGTAAGGGTGCACTTAGTTTTTCACAGGAACACATGACGGTATGTATTCATAATGGACACTACTGGCCAGTGAACATGCCTTCTGTTCAGATGCATGTATGTGCTTTTTTATGAATAACATAATAGCAAATGTTACAAAGTACCAGTTCCTAACTTGAAATGCCTTTAAACTATGGTGGTATCTGAAAAAAACATCTGCAAAAACGTCATTTTCAATCCTTTTAGTCAATTTTTAAAGCTAGAAAACATAAATGTGTCTGTGTTTGATTTCAAATCACATTGGCAAGTGCAAAAAGAGAGAACCTTGAGCTTCAAAACAATCAAATCCACATTACATGAAAACGCAACTCTCTGTCATGTATTTTTAATTAAAATCAGTAGTTATAGTAGTGCGACAACAGGGTTTATTTCCTGAGCCTCTATTACAGTCGCTGTCTGAGAGGCTCAGATGTTGCAGTCGGCGACAGTGCATGTGGCGAAATGTGACAATCCCGCTTGTGTGCTCAGGACCCCCTGGTGTGCAGGGAACGTGGTATGTACAGACGTTTTGATACACACTTGCTGAGGGATCCTGCAGTGTGAAACAATGTTGTCTTTATTAAAGTTAAGCATTGCTTCTCTCATAACAAATGCTGGAGCTCTCGTGGTGCTCCTGAGGAAGCGTTCCCAGGCTGGCATGACGGAGGTGGCTGTCTTACTTTCTAAAGTGGAAGCTTAACGGCTTCATTTTATTGAGATAAAGAACTGTGAAACCTCCTAGCCCATCTTGGTAAACTGTATGTGTTACTATCCGCAGTGCAAGAACACCTCCAATACATTCTTATGAAAGCCTTGGAACTAGCATGCCATTATCTCCCCGGTACTAGAATCACAGAATTGGCTCCCAGAGCAATACATAGCCAATTAAAAAAATTCTGATAGTAATCACGAAAGCTTAACAAAGTTAGGATTCCTACCTCATTTCTGAGTAGCTCACTGAATGCAGCCTAATCATACCTCTTGGGTCATACAGTCTTTCAAGTCTACAAGATTAAAGAAAGTTTTACTTTGGCCTGAACTGAGATGTGTTACAGCTACCTTGTTTAAACATTATAAATTTCCAGTGCTAGTTTTTTCTTATTGGCTGACCCTATAAACAGCCCTATAAACAGCAGGTGGGCGGGGCTTCTGCACTCAAATGCCAGAGCAGTGTATCCGACATGACCGTATTTGGATATTTAAAGAGTTTCGAGCAGTTTGAGGCACAAGCTTTTGGTTTGTAGATGCAACTTATACATGCACTAAAAGCCCAGCCATGTTTAATATGAATATTCACCTTATTAACAGTATGTATGTGTCAGAACACAGGGACAGAGTCATTTTATTCATGTTCCTTTTATGTAAAACCCAGAGTACTGTAGTTTGCTATATAAATAAAAGTGTTCTGCCTTTCCCAAATTTGGATTTTAAGCACTACCCTGATAACCATAAAAATCTGTCATTACCATACTGTCACTGACAGTCTACTGAGAGAGATGATTTTATATAGTCTTGATAGTACAAACTTGCCACATTTTTATTCCTGCATGTTCCAATTTGGCTTCGATACTACAACAGTTGTTGTACCCTGTTTCTGAGCATGTTGTAAATTTTTTTTTTTACGATTTGGTAGATTTGGTCCAAGTGTAGCTCGAAAACCGGAACAGTATGAAATAAAATGGCAAACTAATTAGCCATACTGGGACCGCGAAATATGTTTGGACAAAGGGTAATCAGCAGTTATTTCTCTCCAACTTTCAAACCCACAACCCCCATTTTTACCCGATGTATCTGACTCTCGCAGCTGAACCAGCTTTACAATCACACTCACCCATGGAGCAGTCGGGTCCCATCCAGTTGGGGTCACAGCTGCACAGCCCAGTGTCTGGTATGAAGGCACCGTGGCCATGGCACTGATCTGGGCACTGGGCCCTGGGCAGTTCGCAGTGGAGTCCTCCCCAGCCTGGCTTACAGTGGCACTCCCCGTTCACACAGATGCCATTGTTGGAACATGTCGGATCCATGCAGTCCACTGGATTAAGCCAGCAATACACCAATTTAAAAGAAAAAAAAGCAGGAAAAAAGAAATTAACAAACACAAACTAAAAAATGTCATTACAGAGCTGATGACAAAAACAAATTAATAGTTGTTTTTTAAAAAAACAGATGTGGCAGAGGACATCATTTCACTCTTTGTGTTTATAAAAAGATAATGAAATAAAGTAAAATGTTACCAGACGTATTACTAAAGCAATTAAAGCACACGATAATGAATAGCTAAGTCTATAATTGGGGCACAGCAGCAAATGCGTTCCACTCTGAAAGAGCAGTGCGCTTCGCTGACACATCATTTGGTGTGAGCTTTTCGCCCGTGTGGATGTGGAAGTGTGTGTGGCTGTATTTGTGTGTATGCGAGTATCGTGCCAATACATGGGGAGAATCTGACACTGTCAGTCTGCCAGGTTGACAGGCAGCTCTGAGTCCAAGCAGTGAGTGAAAACCAATTTGACAAATTACCTCCTCCCGGCAATGCGCACACCCAACCCACCCACCCACTCGCTCGCCCGCCCCTTCTCAGGCCTCCTCGCATTGCTCTGTCCCGGTCACTCGCATTTTCCTCTCTCCTTCTCTCTCTCTCTCTCATCTTGTCCTCTTCTTTGTGACACCACTCTCCCCACCTCCACCTCCTCCCTCTTTTTCCACCACCTCGGGCATGATTGACCCCAGCGCACATGCAGTATTAATAAAAGCGGCCCCCGTGCACACAACCTCGACCCTCCATTTCTGTTTGCCTGGCAGAAATGGCGGATCACAGTTATCGATTTTCATGTCGCTGGCACTTCAGGTAAATTGTTTGAGGGACTCTGCTGTGATGAATATCTGATTTGAGGCTGGAGTAGAAGGGGAAAAATTGGATGAGAGGGAGATCGGGGATCGGTGGGGGTGGGGAGAAAAATGAAGCGCAGAGGAGAGAAAATGCTGACCTTGTTCTCAGGCCCCGTGTTTTGACTCCTTCTGTCACTCATCTCTATTCTTCCCTTTGCATCTCCCTCTCTGCCGATCTTCTTCTTCACCCCTGGCGTGCTGCTTTCTCTTTTCCTTCTTCTCAACCTATTCTCTCTTTCTTCATACATATTCACCTCTCACCACCCTGACTCCAGCTCCCTCCTCAGCATCTTTTTATCCCTTTATTTTTCTCTCTTGCTTTCTGATGACTACGATCGCGGCGTGCTGATCCTTCTTAACAAAGATCAATAGAAGCGATTTCAGTCCTTAATAAAATCTGTGATATGTTTGGCTGCACCATCATACTTCATCTGTATAAATGGAGGGAACGGACGCTCAGTCAGCGCAAGATTATGCCGTGATAAGCTGTCTTCACTGGTGTTAGAAGGGGTAAATCTGTGAAGTTTTTTGTGCTTCACCTTACTTTCAAAGCGATCACGCAGAACAGTTTTAAAGAAAAAAAACAATCATGCACCATTACACCTCCTGCGCTCACCCTCTGCACAGTTTGGCCCTTTGTAACCGACGGAGCACACGCAGTTTCCATCAGTGCAGGTGCCGTGGCCGCTGCAAAGAGGATCTATGCACTGTGTGACAGGGACGTCGCATTCGGGTCCTTTCCAGCCGCTGTAACACACACAGGAGCCCTTGTCGTACTGGCCGTTGCCACTGCACAGCACCGGGCACGCTGCTGTAGGAACAGAGAAACGGAGAGATTAAACCCTGCGCATAAGAACAAACCAAACAAACAAACAAAGAAAAAAACAATTAGCAAGCTTTTTAAAAGATCGCCAAAGCGGCGAAAAGTGCACGTCGCCCACCCACGCAGATCCGCATCCCACCGTGCAGGAGGGTTGAATAGAGTGGTTAAGGGGCTGGAGAGCGCCAATGACATGAAGAGTAATTACAGGCAGAGGTAACTAAACTATTCATCAAAGCTGTCTACCCCAGGTGAGCACAGAGCCAGGGAGTCGTTAGCTAGGGGAGCTGCCATTCATCATCAGTCATCTTGTCTCAGCTCCACCTAAGGCCATGCACCATCTTGCTACTCTTAATCCTCTTCTCCTTTTTTTTATTTTTTATTTTTGCACGCAGCTGAAATGTGTCTGCTCTTCTAATTAGACAGCGGAAATGACAGATTTTTCTTTCCTTTTCATCCTTGCTCCGACGGAAGAAATGCATTCGTAAACAGCTAATACCTTTGGAGCAGTCCATGCCATGGAATCCTGGGAAGCAGTGGCACACACCAGAATTACACTCTCCGTTGCCATGGCAATTGCGCGGGCACTCTTGCACTGAATCTGTGAAGAAGATGAAGTGAGACACAGAGAGAGAGAGAGAGAGAGAGAGAGAGAGGGAGAGGCGAGGGGTGAGACAGTTTGACGGCAAGCATCAAAGCCTTCCATTAAACCATTGGCACAATTCATTCTTTAAGATACTACAAATTGAGTCGAGGCGCTGCCGAGTCTCACAGTCGCACAGACATCAAACGCCCTCCTCCAAGATTCCATGCGTTTCTTTTTTGTCTGCATTTTTCATAATGTGGCAGGAATGTATTATGAATCAGCCATTTCGACGAGATGGGATCCACCAATGCTCCGCTCACAGAAAATAAGAGTATCCCTCTCCACTCTCCTTCTCCTTCCTCTTCGACCCTTTTCTATCCACGGCTCACTTTCTCACTCCTCACTCATGTCCGGCCCCACCGAGGTCACTAATATTTCATCAAGCTGCGGATGTTTGGTGCAGCTAGGCCAGATTTTAGCTGGACTCTGTGAGCTGCTCCATCTGCCTTCTAACCTACTCACCAGAAATGAGAAACAGTTTGGTGGGAAGGAACGGGGTCGGTGCTAATCATAATCACAAGGAGGACACTTGGACTTTCATCCTCTCTGTTCTATATGCTTCTTCCAACTTCCACTCTTCTTACACAAAGAATGACACAGCCAAGCCTCACTGCTTCTCCTAACACTTCCCCTACTCCATGCACCCCCCCCCCCCAAATAAAAAAAAAACTAAAGCCCCTCGCCTCCCTCTTTACCCTAATGCCACCCTCTCTTTCATTCTCCTCTTCAGCTCCTCCTCCTCCCGTCCTTCACTCCACTTCATCCCATTCTGGCTTTGCCCCTACCATTAGGCCTTTCTTCCAACTCCCCCTCTAACTACTCCACTCTCATTCTGCCCCTGCCGCCTCCGCCTCTCCATCTCGCCGCTACTCCAACTGCTGAAAGCTCTACCCCTCTGTTATTGACAGTGAAGGATTCTTTCACTCCGCTTGACTCTTTCCATCCAACCCCGCCTTTTGTCCATTTGTTCTCCTTTGGCTCGAATGCAACCGAAATTATCTGGTTACGATCCTAAGATCATTCTGTTTATAGGGCCGTGTGACACTGTGGTCCTCATCCACCTCAAAGATGAAGGTTGTTTAATGTAAGTGTGTGGGTTTTTTTGTTTTTTTGCCACACTGTTGGACATATTAGCGTGCCCAACTATGTTTTGGCAAACATACATTTTTAACTCACTGAGCAGTCTTTCCTACTTGACAATGTTACTATGGTTGTGTTGCATTGGCAACATTGTTCACATGCTGCCGGGGAGCATTTTTGCACGTTGTGAATGTGTAAAGTCACCGAGTAACTGATGGGGAATCTATTTGACTAAAATAGCAGCATTGCTCTGCCGCCAGTGGTAGAGAAAGTTTCTGCGTGCCTCTCTCTAACCAGCTCCTAAATTCCGGTGCCTAATCTCATTCTCACTGCCGTTCTGCTTTTCCCTGCCGCGCTGCCACCTCTCCGCCCACAACGACAGATGCCGACTCTGTCTCACCCATGACATTCGTGCTGAAGGAAACCGTCTCTCGCTCCCGACCGTCGTTGTAGAAGGCCAGGTGCCAGGCACCGGCGTCCAGGTACTGGACAAACACCGCCTCATTGAGGACCACGGTTTGGATGCTCCTCCTCTCCCGTGGAGACTCCACCACACTCCACTTCTCCTTCCCATCGAGGCGCTCCATATAGTCGTACTGCAGAGGAAAACGTGTGAGAGCAAGTTCACTTTTTCAGGCTTCAGAAAATGAGCCATGGTTTTACATGCTTGAGGAATTTGGTAAATAAGATAGCTGGCAAATGACAGTGAAGCATGAGGAAGGGAACACAAAGTTCCTCGCAGGGTTTTCTTTGGGTGTCTGTGTGCATTGCAGGGGAGTGTTTTTACAGTTGCCCCGACTGTGCAGTTTCACCAGCTGAAGTCAGGTCAGGCAGTGAAACAGCTATCTGGATGCAATTATCCCTTCCTACAAATCGAATCCATTGTTAATGGAGTAGCTTCTAATTAATAAGAGGCAGTAAAAGTTACATTACTGTGAAATTTAATTAAGTGTAAATCTTAGTCTAAATTAGTTTTTTCAAACAACTATTACAATGAATCACAAATGAATTTTAAGATGTCCCAAGAAACAAGCCCGTTTCTTTCTTTCTTTCTTTTTT
This sequence comes from Oreochromis niloticus, assembly GCF_001858045.2. Taxonomy (NCBI): domain Eukaryota; kingdom Metazoa; phylum Chordata; class Actinopteri; order Cichliformes; family Cichlidae; genus Oreochromis; species Oreochromis niloticus. The sequence continues at coordinate 30,882,520 of NC_031966.2, read as the reverse complement.
TTAAATACATTCTCCACTCAGATGAATATGAAGATTATTCTTTCATTATGAAGCTTTCATAATGAATGAAATAATAATTTGTGAGTACCCCATTATCTCAAAGATGCTGATGGTCCTTGTACAGATTTTACCTGCGCATGCGAAGGAGGCAAGCCCTTGCGGATGTACACCCCGAAAAGTGCATCTTTGCCGAGGGAGATGTTGAACTTCAGGAACTGTGGTTGGCTGAGGTGGAGCAGGGACCTCCAAAACACTCCCGGAGGGACTTCTTGGGTCACCCGCCTCCCAACCTCGATGCTGCCTGAGTCTATACTGCTGTTCCGGCCTGCCCATGGACCTGGAGCAAAGGGGAAAGAAACTGCATAATCTGTGATTCCAGACATTGATTGGTACAGTCAATAGTTAATCATCGCACTTTAATGGGAATAACCTGGCGCAAACATTGAATGGTATAGAGGACACGCACCATTAGCTGTGCAAACTGTTCAAAGTTTATAGTAAAACGAACGCTGTTAGGCGCGATATGCGGGATGCAAAATGACGCCTCTGTATCAAAGCCTGCACGACTGTTGACTCTGTTGTCTGGGCTGAAATGATAGAGGGCTGATAGAACTGCAGAGCACAGATTTCCAAGCAGACAGGCCCGCACACAGAAACATCCTGCAATCAGGTCAGTCATCTAACAGCACAGTGTCGGAGCCCAGAGAGGGAAAAGACAGCAATGTGAGCGCGCGCGTCTGTGCGCAGAATAGCAAAGAAATAAAAGTAACAATGTGGAAAAACAACAGCAGCATCTGGCCCAGACAGTCACACACACAGCAGTCCTCTCATTAATACAGAATACAGACACAGAGCAGCAGCCCACACGTACCTATAGTACACGCTGTGTATGTTGCAGAGCGAGATCGAGCGAGCGAAAGAAGAATAGATGGAAAAAACCGCATGGGGGCCTTTAAAGAGAGGGGGTGAGCGAGGGGAGCTTTACCTCGCTGCTGACTGAAACCCAGCTCAACACAACTCAGCAGAGTGGTTAAGCAGCATACACAGACAGCACAGCTACTACTGCGTCATGAATTATAGAAATAATTTATGTGTGCGAGGCTGTCTGGTTAGGAGGGAAAAAAAGAAGCTATTGGGCTGTTTTAGTATTTAACACAGCAGATATAGCATTTATAAGCCATAAAAGATAAGGCTGACATTCTTCTTGTTTGCAACAAGAGATGTGGCAGTCTGTCCTTCAAAACTTTCTGACTTTCCTGCAATGAGTGGTGCATTCAGCCTCAAGCCAGTTAGGCCATAAATATTCACAAATGCATAAAAAATACTAAAGTCCCATTTGTTGATTTGTTTTATGCAATTGGCATGCTAATTAGGATGCTGCTTTAGATAAATACCTCCACAATGGTATAAAAAAATGGTGGAAGCGATTTAAAATAAACTCCAGCGTCCCCCTCATCAAAATGAAGGAGCACCGGAGCTCTGTGGCACAAAGAAACGAGTAGGCTTTGGCTGCACAAACAGCACTTGTTAGGATCTATTTATTGTTGAATTTGTTATTTTCACAAGGTCTGTTGCTAGGGAAAAAAAATGCAGAACATTAGCAGCCTTAACCTTTAAGTTTCTTTTTTCTTTTTTCTTTTTAAACATGTAAAGTGCTTGCTTCTTCAGGCAAAGATGTGTAGGAGGGGTGCGTGTGTGTTGCAGTTCATACCTCTCCCTCCAGAGGGCAGTGTGGCCACGTCGCTGTTGACAGGCAGACCAGCTCCCAGTCCGTTGTTTAACACGGGGCCGTCGGATGGCTTCAGCTGCCACGTCAAACCCAGCAAGTTGATTGCTGCACGCAGAGAGATGAAGAGTGAGGATGTAGGGGAGGAAAAGGAGGATGGAAATAAATAAATAAATAAATAAAAAGCCCAAGATGAAGGCTTGTCAAGGCGAAGAAATAGGAGGCCAGGCCTCTTAAATCTGATCTGTCATTTAGACAGCAAATCCTGTAGCATTAACAGAACCAGCCACCTCTATATTTAAGTCATGAATCAAACGCACGGTCATCAGAGTGGCGGGTTTAGTTAACAGGCACACAAACAGAGGCAAAATCTTACAAATCAGGCAATTAAACCACCTCCCCAAAAAATCCTTCTCTGTTTTGCTTTCTTAACCCCCGACCTCTCGCAGGCATCTTTCACGAGGAAAGCATCTTCAGCTTTTATTTGGAAGCCTTTACACCGTCTCACAGAGAGCAAGTGACAGATTGCTCTCTGAAGAGAATGCTCTATGGCTCTCCTTTCGCTTCTCCTCTTCTTTTGTCCTCTGTTGTGTTATTGTGTGCTGGTGGTATAAGGCTGCTCGAGTGTGTTCGCTCTTCACTTTGTCAGCTCTTTACTCTCCCCACGTCTCTTCCCTCCTTAGCCTGCTGCCAAGCGTCTCCTCCTCCTCCTCTGCATCCAACTCCCCCTCCTCCCAAAAAAAAAAACGAAAGAAAAAAAAGGAAACAGAAAGACTGTACTGCAAAAGTTCAGCGGTTTATTTGGTGACAGGTATGTTTTCTGTTTGTTGTAAATGATTTGTTTTGATCTCTTTAATGCCTTCAAAGAATCTTTGTAGTGGGGAGAAAAAAATCGGAGATGAATCGCCTGCTCGCGTCTGAATATCGAAGATAACGTTAATGTTAACGGCGGAATGCACCAGCATTTTCCCGCGTATACGTGAATACTGTGATGTGAGCTTTGATGATACACGCAGCACGAATCTGTGATCGAGTCCAATGCATTACGTAGGCGCTATCGCACGCTTCTCAGCGTCGGCCTTATCCCCACCGCAGAAGCCTCGCAACACCTGAATCCGAAACCCGGGAATCAATTTCCTTCTTGTCAAATTCTATCTCTGCTTGCCGAGGGTTTGCACACACAGGGGCCGGGAGTGTAAAAGTTGCAGAGGGAAGGGGATGCGGCTTTAGGATTCGCTGCCGGGGCAGACTCATTCTCACCCCCTAAAGTGTCCCGGCGCTCTTTTTCTCTCGCCCTGCTTCTTTGTTTCTTCCTTTTTATGCTTCTTCTATTCCCCTCTTTCCTCCCTCCCTCGCTAGTGGTCAAAAGAAAGCGCTGACACCTTTGGCTGCTGCCCAGCCTCCACTGTCAGCTCTTTTTTATTTTTCATGTGTGAGGGTGGTGGTGGGGGCGTGGGGGTATAGAAAACAAGAGACGGAGTGGGAGAAGCAAAAAGAGTGCTCCCACCCCTTTCTCCTTCCCCTGCTACCCCAACTCTTGCCCTCTCCTCTTTCACTGGGCTGACCTTCATTTCTCTCCTACTTTTCCTTTTAATTCCCCTTTTTTCTTCCTTCGTTTCGTCTTATCTCTGCCTGTCCCTTCTTGTAGATAATGCAGACATGCATCCACACACACACACACACACACACAGGTGCGCGCAAAGATGGTATCAGAGGGAGCAGTCGATTGAAAGCTTGCCTATTGAACCATCTGGAGACAGTAAGCAATTGTGAGTCTATTGTGACGGCACTCTCAATCTAGGTCATCCCCAAGAACACACATAGCAGACAGGCCTATAGTTAGCTTACTGTGTGTGTCTCATCATTGTGTCGGTGAGGGTTGGTGCACACTTTTCTCAAATTTGTTTTTCCTGTCTTGCTTTTTTCCCCCTTCTTCTTCGTCTTCTTCTTCTGTGGGTGGTTGTGAAAAGCTGACCAATAGATGGCACACTTACTCCTTAGCGACAGAAGCGCAAAAGCCAACAATTTGTCAACAGGATTCTTTTGCAGCAAGACACAGAGCAGGAGAGACGTGCAAAAGAAAGAAAGAAAGAAAGACAAAGAGAGACACTTGTTATCATTCTCTTTACAAGTGCCATCCCTTATTTCAACAACACTTCTAAGTTTGTTAGGGTGTAATTTTAGCTGAAATGAAACTGCTGAAATTGATGTATTTAGCTTTGTGTTGCCATAATTTTAAGCATTTTCTTTTCTGATCATAATTGCCATAATTACTGTTTTCAAACTGGATTGGAAGGCTTTATTAAATACCATGCCAATAAAGCCTATCTGAATCAGATCCGACTGACAGACTTGGGAAGAACAAGAGCGATAGTCAGACTTGGGCTGTTCTTCTTTTTAATCTTCGTCTTCTCACTCATGTTCAATTTGACAGACACACACACACTGCATATACGCACACATAGAAAAGATCACAGAGAAGCAGGTTTAACAAGCAAACGAGTCAGATTAAAAATAGATCAGTTGCTCCGTGAGGTTTTTATGTAATCTCGATGCATAATTCAGACAGGCAAAGTGCTTGCCAGTATCATCTGCAAAAAACAGCATCTGAGGAAAACAAAACGTGATCCTGTGATGACAAAAAAAAAAAGGACGGAGGATGATGGACGGAGAAACAAGAGAGATGAAAAGAGAGAGGTGGTGGCCGGGCTTGGAGAGGGGGCAGCGGTCAGGAGCTCTTAGAGAAATTGTGCCAAACCTCAGCACAGAGGAGGAGAGGCAAGGGGGGAACAGAGAGAATACTGGAGGACAGCGAGAACTGAGAGAATATTAAAGAACACATGAAATCCCCCGAGGAAATATAAAAAAGAGGAGCAGAGAAACAGGCTACAGATGATGTTGCAGAAAAAAAAGGGAGGAAAAGATGAATAAAGGCCCCCACGGATAAAGTGAGGAAGGGGGAAGAAGATGGCAAGTGAGGAGAAGAAAAGATTTAAGGGATAAGTGGCCCTGTATTCATTGACTGGTTGGGTAAAAAAAAAGGATGGTGGTGATTCATCCTTTGACAGTAAGTGGTTCACAACACGGGCAATCAGGCAGAAATACAATGCACATGTGCATGTTTTGGGAAATATTTATATATCTCAGAGTTAAAGGGTGTAAATGGATTTCTGGATGAGAGAAGGAAAGAGAAGGAAAATAAAGAGCGAGGCAGAGATGGAGAAAGGTGACTTTGCAGCGAGTGTCCCCTGACTGGAAAATATTGTATCATCATCATTCTGTTCTCTGGAACATGTTCCAAATGTTCAAATCCTCTCCCCACCCCTCTTTCTCTCTCTGTGCTCTTATGTCTCTCACCCTTTTCTGTCTCAACTCAACCTTATCATTGCCTGCTTAAACGCCACTGTATCCCCGCTGAACCATTTGCGATGCTCCTAATTGCTCCGAAGCCGGAGAACGGCTTCTCGCATGTTGTCGCATGCAATCGCTCGCAATGCAACCAAAATTGCACAAAGAGCACAAGCTCTGGTCGGCTGCAACACTTTTTTTCCTCCCCCCCCATTTCGCCTTCTCCCCTGGCCATCCCAATAAATGCATATTAACCGTTCTAATTCACCACTAAATTAACAACTCTGACCTCAATTAGGGCAGTAATTGTAGCTAAGACCACCTCCCCCCCAACTCACCCAACCATCCTTGGTCTGCCTTTTAATTGGTTTAGGAACCCTTTTCCCAGCCTTTCTAGCCCCCCTGCGCTTTCCCCACCTCACACACTCCTAAAACACACGCGCAAAAAAAGGAGCCACCTGAGAAAAAAAAGAGGCGTCTTCACTGTGTCTTTCTCTCTGTACCTCTGCGGCACAGGGGTGCAGTGCTGCTAATATTGAAGAGACTGAGGAAAAGAGCAGCGTGCCGCCTCAGGTTCTCAATATTCAGGCCATTTGGGACGTTTTCTCAGAATTTACCACACAGTATCCACTTATGTAATCTATAAATAAGGCAGCCTTCTCTCTCGGCTAAGTTTTGAAGGCGCTGCTTGCTGAGATCATTTAGAGCCTCAGACAGAGGAACGGGGGCGGCGGTTGGCTGCTGCCCTTGGGGGTCATATACACTGAGAGACACAATTTGTCTGCTTCTGAGTGTGTATCTGCGTATGCATGCTGAAAATTGCATGGTATTAACAACAAGCGCGCACGCACGCTGCAACCCCCGACGGGACCTCCTCACCCAGCTGATGCAACTGAACTGTAATTGACTGCAACACAAAAGGTTATGCGAGTTGCTGGCAGCTCCTACCTGCACGGCTGTGTCTAGCCGAGAGAAACAGCAACTCACTCAATCACACAGCTGAAAATGGTTTCTTTATTGGCACCGAAATATTGAGACGGCCCGGCGCAGACGTAGCCGCCCGGCGCGCGTGTGCGTGCACGTGTGTGATTGGTTAAATGAAAAGAGATGTGAATCTGAGTGATGTCCTCCTTTCTGAATCCTCATTTCCTCTTCAGATATCTCTACCCTGACCCCCCCCGCCGCTTTACTCCCCACACCCCCCAGCAACATCAACCCACTCTGCCTCGTCTCACCCCTCCCTTCCTACCTCGCTCCTTTCCCTCTCATCGATCTGTATTAGAAACAGGATATGAGGAACTATGCTATCTTATCACAGATCAGAGAGTGGGAGAGAATGAGTGAGGACGAAAGACGGAGAAAAGAGTTCGCTGTGGAGGCCAAGAGACGGAGAAACCGAAAGAAAATGAGAGACGGAGCGAGAGGATAAAAAAAAGGGAGGACAGCAATTTCTTTTCGCTTTGCATTCATCCATCTCCTGTTTCAAACACAGTACCAGTGAAGCACCATAGGCCTAATTGGACTAACGATTGAGGCCCCGATAAGACCCGCACTAATGAATAAATGAATGAGGAAATAAATGAATGAAATGAGCTCGTGCACACTAATGCACGAGACGGTATGAACATCGCTCAGCATCACATCACTGAGGATGCAAATCCTCGGCTCATGCACACATGGGCGTTATTTCCTTCAAAGCATGTACTGAAGCTCAAGTCAAAGGAAGAACATCGATGTCACCACTTAAACAACTCCTGCTCCCTGCTTTGCATTACCTTTACCAGTGCATTGACCCATGTATCCCTCTGGTGCAGATGGTATAGCACCTTGTCCCTGGTCCTGGCCATGCCCTGCCCATTTTCTGGACTGGCAACGTGTGGTAAGATCCTAACCTTTATCAGTCCGACAGGCCCTGCTGCTGCGGACACACGCTCCACGTCTGATCCTTATGCCCAGGTTCCTGCATTCACCATATGCCCAATTGCGACTTCACCTCCGCACACACACACATTAAATGCACACACGGACGCCTACGCTGGCATGAGTGACACATCCTGACCTCTAGCTGTTCCACCTCAGATCAGCAGAAGGGAAGCCACATGCAATGTGAGAGGGGACTTTGGGGTCAAGGAGGTGCGTTTGGAAAGCAGCCACATTGCGAGACCTGCATGGCCAACACAACTATCCACTTGACTGTCTTGACTTGCTTTTATACTTACTCATAAAAGAAGGAGTCTTATTCAAATAAATTCAAACTTTGGCATATAACTACTTGGGAAAACAAGCATGCACTATAGAAGTTGTTCTTGCCTAAAGGACGATCAAGTTAGGAAAAAATTGCTCCTTTTCTTGTATGCTTTTATGATTTGTGCTTATTTTTAATATGACATAATGAATACTTTTTAAAACATCAATCACTTAGCCTGTTAAGAGTAGACTTTTGTATATCATGTATATCAAAAAGTGTAATTAGGTGCTTTTTCTGAATCTTTTTTTTCTTTCTCAGAAGAGTACAGTAGTACCTCCCATCCACACAAGGCTGGGAGCATAAAATTAATATAAAGGCTCTAAAGATGATTGATAAGGAAAGGGACGAAGAACTAATGTTGTATTTCTAGTCCAGAAACTGTTCAATTGGCAGAACAGTAAAATCATTAACATGTGATTATGTAAGGGAGCAGTGATATGAATGCACTGTAGTGAGACACTTGTAATCGGGAAGAATGGGCAGTAAGCGATTGTGATCACTCTGGAACAGGAAGACAGCGGTGATGGATGGAAAGTGGTCGGCTCGGAGGCATGAAGGTCACGCTCGATGACAGTGCCACTGTGTGTGTGTGTGTGTGTGTGTGTGTGTGTGGAGTGTGGTTCTGTTGAATCAACAGACAGGGGAGCTGAGAGTAAGACTAAAAATACATCGTGTGTGTGCGCGCGCCTGTGCGTGCGTGCGTGTGTGCGCTCTTACTCATTAGTGGTGACAATACCATGTGGATTATGCCACGTTGCCTGACAAATTCCGCAGATGCACACGCGCACACATTGGCGCCAAACACCCCTGCAAAGGTGACACAAGCGCCCGCTAGCAAGTTTACTCATTGCAGTCAAGGGCACACCTGTGCATGTGTGTATGAAAACAGTCCACCTGGGCGCAAGCAGTTTGACACGACCTCGATTTCTCATCCATCAAGCCAGGCTCTCCTCTCATTCCTCACTACAACGCATTTCTATCTGTTTCCCCCCCTTGCTGCATATGTTTTTGCTCTCAGAGGTTTACATCCCTTTTCTCTTTTTTTAATCCTCTCTAACTTCTCTTTTTCGTCACCCCTTGTCCTTCACAGCCTCTCTCTGTCCTCTGTCACACTCCCTCTGTTCTCTGCTCGCTGTGATCAATTAGGAGACATTAGTCCCGCAGATATTCCAGGTGACAGAGCCCTCAGGAGGCCACGCTCTCCTTCATCTCTCCTCCTTCTGCTTCCCTTCAGTTTCTTCTCTCCACACCTGGCTGTCTTGTCACTCCTCCTCCTCCTCATCTCCTCTACTTTCCTCAGCAGCACAAACAACCTCACCCGCGCCCCCCCATCAACCAATCTCACACCTTACAGTGCTGACAGTGACATACCAGCCCTCCTCTCCTCTGTCTCTCCACTGATCTATCCCTCCTTTTTCTTTCCCCTTTATGTTCCCCTCTGCCCCCTGTGCACCAACTCCATTCCACCCCGTTCCTTTTTTTTCTTCTTCTCTCACCCCTCTCTATCTCGTTCTCTCCAGGTTGCCATTCACAATGATGGACCTGTCTTCTCTCCTGTATGCCAACCGCTCACCTGTATCCTAGCAACCACCTCTCCTTTGGCTCAGGTGCTCCATGCGGAGCAAGCAAACAAGACGCCGGGGGAATGAAGAACAAGCACTCTCGTTTATCCTCCTCCCTCCATCCGTTCAGTCATTCCTTCACACATAAAGAGGAGGCCATACTCCGCTGGAGTTTGAAGAGGGAATAAAAACGCTTTCTGTCCTCCCTTACAAATAAACTCCCTTGAACTCACACAGACACAAATAACGACTCGCAGCTCCAAACGCTTTTTTCATGCTACCTGTGTATGTTTATCTCATCCCCAAGGCTTCATTCTAACGGTAGGACACAGTAAATAAGCTTCACAGAGATGCAGAGAGTCAGCTATGCTCCCGAAACATGCAAAGTCATGTTTTTTCTGAAGACGTCATCCTCAATTGGCACACACATGTGCGCGCGTGAGTTTCTGGAAGATTGTCAAGCAATTTTTTTCTTCTTAATATTCATGTGAAGTCTGAATAAAGAAAAAAGAAAGAAAGGCAAATCATTTGAAGGCCAGCAGAGCCTCAGACACACACGGAGAAGTTAGGAGTTCTCACACACACACATGCCAACCAGCACAAAAAATGAAAAAGTGCTGTTCAGGCACATGTGTCCTGGTGTAATTTATGAGTGGGCTCCTGGGCGGACGCCTCAGAGGGGTCCTCTTCACGCTGCATGGCTCTGGGTGCTCTGCACAATCCCCACAGTGAGCGCTGGGCCCCACGCACACATAACACACAAACAAGGTAGTACAAAATCCCCCTTATGAGTAGTGAACTCGCTGCACGATTAACGCTACAAAAAGCATGGTAAACACAAGGGTTTCAGGCTTGGCAGCACTGCTACAGCTTTGTTCAGCGTAGAAAAAACACCGGAGCAAAAACATTTCCTTACAACAGCTGAAAAGGGGCCACAGTTAGCAATAGTAATAATAACAATAAAGTATCATTTCAGCTTTGTTTCAGCTTACTGAATTATAGCCAGTTGGACAATTAAGTTTGGTGGTGAAGCATACACACACACACTATTTGGCATATAATAAAACTGAAAAATATACAGAAAGTGGGGCTTAGAGGGAAAAATATTACACTCTATTTTCCCTTAATCATGCAATTCCATTAAAAATGCAATATTATACAGAATACTGACAGGGTATCTGGATAGCTTGCTCTTTTGTGCTGTAAATACACCAATAATAAAAAAAATCTTTTATAATATAGCTAACAATCTAATAGTACCTATTATTAAGACAGGCTGTTGTTAACAAGCTTTATGTGTCTGCAGGTACCCAAAAATTACTGATGGAGTGGTATGAAAAAAGAAAAAAGAAAGGTAGAAGCAAAAATTAGTCTTTGAAACAAATGTTTTGATTTATTTCCCCAATTAGATGTTCATTTAACAATTATATGTTCTGAAGAAAACAAATATTTGTGTCATTAAAGCCCCAGGTGAGCTCTGCGCTTCGAGTAAAAGATGAATAACGGGAGGTCTTTGGTTCTTTCTGCGCTTCAGTGCCCTTGAGTACATATGGATAGGATTTCGGGGGGGTTAGGGGGTATGAGGGCAGCGGTTGCCGTCCTTCGTCCCTCTCCCGGCTTTTGTTTTGTGGCTCCATATGTGGCTGTCTACTGCAGTGTGACCGTGTAAAGCTCAGGAGAGAATGGATCTTACTGTGTGCCCTCGGCAAGAGGCCTTGATCTGCTCTGGAGGACACACACCACTACTGTCAAGGGCACTCCACGGGGGTTACACAAATCACACAAATACTGACACATGCACAGATTGGAGTGCACATGCATAAAATTTGGTAGGTCGGGATGCATACGACACACATATGGCTGCATATATCACAAACTCACTATGGACGGTTAGATCGATGTGGTCACGTTTGGATAAATATATTTATAAATAAAGAAAAAAATGATCTTAATAATATATGTAGAGAGGGTTGTTATTTCTGCTGATGCCACTCTTCCCCCCATCTGTTGACTCTGGTCTCTCGGGTAAGAGGCCAATCAGGGGCTCAGTGGCACATCTGCCTTCTTGCACACACACCAACACAGTGAAATAGACAAACACACAAACATGCACATTCATACATAATTACATTTCCTCATTTTCTGTTCCTCCTCCTTCTATTGTCTTCCTCTCTCCCTCACACACACACACACACGCACACACACACACAGATGCATAGGTCTGCATTCTTTTGTCCAGTGAATGAGGTCAAGAAGGAATAAAATCCATGCCCACACACACACTCCCACACACACTCCAAGCAATGTTTTGTATTTTTTTGCTCCCTTCTCTTCACACAGATTCGCCGGTAGACAGCCCATCAGAATCTCTTCCTGATGTGCTGGGTAAGTGCTCTCCTCTGAGTATCTGCCATTCCTTAAAGTATGACTATCGCACGTTGGCTTCAGATCAGTGAAAAACATCCACTTTCCTGCTGGGTCTGTTAGGATTCCTACCTTGACTGATACCTGCTTGCAGAAACAGCCGCGGTATGCTGCGGTTTGTGTATCTTCCTGCCTCTCTAACTGCCTGTGCACTGATGCTGAGTGGAGGCCGAGGCTCCAGCTGGGGTCGATTTTGACAGTGCAGCAGTCGACTGAAGTGACAAAGCTCACGCCTTCTGAATCTGCTTTGTGTTTTAAAGGCAGCGGCTACTAACTTAACACTTTGTTGTGGAGGTGTGGGAGGTTTATGCATTTTAGGTCAATGCAACACAGTGTGGCGACTGAGCTTGTATTTGTTCAGGGGTGTATATATAGACAACAAAATAAAATAAAATCTGGTTAACCCTTTTCATAAAAATGTTGCTTTCACTTACCAATGAAGTAAGACAGCAGGATGGCCAGCAGGGCAGCGGCTGCGATGGCTGTCACCGCGGCACATTTCCAGCTGCAGTACTTGGACGGCTTCTTTAGTTTGAAGGCTGAGCGGGAGAAGGTGTTTCTGGGTAGCAGGCGAGGCGGTGGAGAATACACTGTTCCCGAGGTCAGGGGGTATCCGGGGGAGGAGCTACTGAAGAGAGGGGTGGTCCCTGACGACGTCTTGAACAAAAAATGCCTGAAGATGAGAAAAAGGGGTGAAAAAAGAAAAATCAACACACACAGAAAGACGCTTTATAAAGTAAGTGGTTAAAACAAGCTCTGCTTGAGTGCAAACACACCAAACTATAACCTAATAAGCGTCTGGATGACAGGGTCGCATATGTGCAAGCTTCTGTCCAATTTACTTTCCGATGAACCCTTCCTGCCATATGGGTTTTAACATCCTTGAACTGATTGTGTCTCCAATTCAGTGCTGTTCCAGTCCGAGGTCTCTTTTTAACCTCCACCTGCTCTTCTGTGGCTTCGCTTCTCTTCTGTTCACCCCACTTATAATTTGCGTCGTTTCTACCCTTAATGGCTGGCGAGGATCGCTGCTGTCCCCCTTTTGCTGTCCTCATTGTCCAGGTGGGGTCAGAGCTCAGAGAGAGGATAAAAGGGGGATTTGAACCATCATCCCTTTGCTCATATTACCCATTATCCTCTGCTATCACTGCACCTGCTCACCCGCTCACTCTTTCGCTGCTCCCCCTCCCCCAGCTGCTTTTCCTATTTCTTGTCTTATCTTTTCTTTTTCACTACCACTCCAGTATTCCTCTTCTTTCCCCCCTTTTTTATTCCTATAATCATGTCTTTCCTCGTTTCCCTCCTACAAAAAAAGTCCCTTTCTTCTTTCGGATTTTCTTTTGTTATCTGACCTTGAAAGAACACTTTCGCCATAGCAAGGAGAAAGACTGCACTTGAAGACTCTTTTAAAGGACACAAGAAGAAGAACTTCAGTGAAACCTTTGTGACATCTTTCATGGCACGCATGCACACACACAGCTCACACGGCGAGTGAGAAGCTGCCCCTGCGCAGACCTCAGGTGGTATGACAGAACAAAGCCCTCAGGTGAGGTGAGCGTGATCTATCAGAGGAGAGAAGGTCACTCCACTGCCTCAGAGATGAGTGAACAGAAAAATAAAGTCTTTTTGTGCCAGATTTTTGTGGAACTTGCTTGTTTGTGTGTTTGCTAGTGTGTGTTTGTGTGCACATATGAAGATGCTCTCTGAATGCTCTCCTACTTTTATCTTGTGAATAATGAACCTTGGCCGCACAGACATTTCTGCAAAGAGAGGAAACAATTTTTGGCTGTTACTTCATCTAAATGCAGTGTGAGGCCTAGAGCCTGGGTTTTAAGCATTCTGTCATGATTAATGGATAATTTTGGATTATTACAAATGCTAAACTATTTCCATAACTTCTCTGTTAGGATAACATTATCCTCACAAAAAATAATTACTCTGACAGGCCAAGAAAGTGGCGAGACAATAGGACGGGGAGTAAACAAGCCAACAGTTTAGGATTTGGGTAATTATTTTACAATTTGTATGTTTTTCTCTTCCTAAATGTTTGGCAAAGCCAGGGGTTTGTTTAAAATCTGACTTCTAATTTTATCTCCTGCCTAATCTGGCCAGATTCACAGGACTAAGCAGTGACTTGGTGGAATGCATTATGAAGAGGTGGAACTAATTACTACCAAATTACTACTAAGTCTTTATAAATCATGAAAAAAACCCAAACCAACCAGTCTTGAACCCCTCATTTCTGGATGTTTTACTAGTAAAATAGGAAACAGATGCAAATAGAAATTAAAACAGAGTATATCAGGCAAAAACAGAGTTTGCGCACATCTAACCAGCTTGAAGATCTGTATATGACCACCTTTATTCTTCATCACAGCATGAACTCTCTTAGACAACTTCTTGACATTTCTTTAAGAACTCTTCAGGAATAGTTCCCCAGGCTTCTTGAAGGACATTCAAAGCTCTTCTTTGGATGTTGGCTGCCTTTTGTGCCTTTTCTCTGTCAAGATGATCCCCCACCGCTTTAATAATGTTGAAATAATCTTAAATAGAAGAATATCTGAGTGTATAGAAGCCCATGAGAAAATTACCCGATGACCCACTTGACTTATCAGCTCAGAAAACATTTTCTGGTGACTTTATGGTCTCATTCACTGGTTTTAAGTCTTCTTCAATACAGCAAAATAAATAAATAAATAAATGAATAAAGGGTAGCTTTAGCTGAGATCGGTGCTACTGTATGCATACAGTATCCTTGGTTTTCACCTGTTTTTTTCGCTAACCATTACCAGTATTTCTTCTTCAGTCACCTTTCTCACTCACTATGTGTTAATAGACCTCTCAGCAATGAATCATACTTGTTATTAATCTCTGTCTCTCTTCCACAGCATGTCTCCTCTCCTGTCTTCCTTCTCTCACCCCAACCCATCGCAGCAGATGGCCCCGCCCCTCCCTGAGTCTGGTTCTGTCGGAGGTTTCTTCCTGTTAAAAGGGAGTTTTTCCTTCCCAATGTCGCCAAAGTGCTTGCTCATAGGGGGTCATATGATTGTTGGTTTTTTTTCTCTGTATGTATTATTGTAGGGTCTACCTTACAATATAAAGTGCCTTGAGGTGACTGTTGTTGTGATTTGGGTCTATATAAATAAAGTTGAATTGAATTGATCCCAGTTAATATAATGGTGAATAATGGATAAACCATAAGCTCTACCCCGTAGTTTAAATATGATCACATGGGGTTTCAAAATTCCAAGATAATGATGGCTAAAATGCCAACAGTAGTCCACAAATCAGTGGGCGGCATCGTGACAGCCCCGTCTATCTTTTATATGCGGTCGAACAAAACACAAAAATCTGAGAAGGTTGCCGGGTTTCTCTTTGACAAGCTGGAGTAAAGCAGATTCCAAGTCCCCAGCCTCGTGCTTTCTCTCTACCTCCACACCATGACAAATGACTCATTCCTGCACAGATGTGTGTCTGAGTTGTCCTCTTTCTTCTGCAGCCTGCTCTCTCTTCTTTTCAGACTAGTCTAATGGGACCAGTAATAACCCACCACTGTTACTGGACTGGATGATCTCTGTTTAAAAAGGTGTTTCACTGCACTTTGTGGTCTTCTATCCTTTTGATCACTGCTGTTTCATAACAGCATGTCCGCTCATCTGAAAACAGTTGGCAAAAACAGGTGACGTGCTCAGAGCATGAAGATTTAGTTTGGGAGCGCTGTTCCACTCTCTATCAATTATTCAGCCAGTCTGTGCTTTGTCTCTCTCTTTCTCTCTCATCATTTCAAGCCACTGATTGTTGGACTGCTATCTTGCTGGATTTTTCCCCTCTTCCATCGCTTCTCTCCCTGTTCCTCTCTTTTAGCTGTCAGGTATGGCCCGTGACTCCAGGAAAAGAAAATAGGCAAAAGAGAGAAAAAAAAGCTGAAGACAGATAGAGGCTGAAAGAGCATGAGGCGATGACACGCAAAGAAAAAAGAGGTTATTGTCTAAAAATACCACATTCTCAGTCTCGCCAACATCAACACATTGTTATGCATTGCATAAACCTATATGGTCTGGCATGCATGCATATATGCTCAAACACACAGGCGCGCCGTCCAAGGTCAAGCGGCTCATGTGCTCGTTTCAATTCATTTTCACAGCTGCTGACTCACTGTGATGGCAAGGCCAGCGGTAATTAATGGCAATACTCAAATAATGCACGTGTGAGCACAAGGGGAGGGTGAGCTGCTGAACTGTTTGTATTCTGCGCCACACAAAGCGTATGATTCGATGTGCTGGTATGTGTTTGAACTTAAGCAGTGAAATCATTTCATTCCCTGGCTTTGTTGTTTGTGTGCAGAAGCTCCGCTGTGAGCTTGGTGTGGGATGGGAATATGTCTATGGGCCATACTAATTACGAGTAGGAATGGAAAGTGTCTAATGTGCTCTGGGGAGGTAATTGACATTGATTTATGTTGCTGAGGACTATGGAGGGGTTCTATCATAGCAGGCAGCCGGCAATCACAACTCTGTATCATTAGGCTGGGGTGTGTGCGTGTGTGCGCTTGTATTTGTGTTTGTGCTTTTGTGTGTGCCTATTGTAGGGTTTTTGACAGGGGTCCAGCGTGGAAATGTCACACATAATTAGAGAGAGCTGACAGAGATTCCCTTAACCACCGCTACCTCGCTGTCATGCATTCTGTCTTATATATGCAACACACATCCATACAGAACATTAGCCAAAACTGACTCACACACTGACACACATTTACCCGGGCTCACACACAGGCGCCCACCCACGCGCAGTAAAATATAAATTTATGTGGGTATTCTTTCATGAGATTGCCCCGTATGTGCTACCGAGTGTTTAATTTTCATCCTTGCGGAACAAACAGTGACACAAGAGGGGAAGGATAGACAATGGAGATAAAGGCTATAGATTAGAAGACAGAGAGAAGACGAGAGGATGTGTTTTCACTCCGTTCCAACCCCGCTCCCCATTGAGAGAAAAAGAGGACCTGGACAATTAACCACAGAACAGAGAGCATGCTGGGTAATTAGCAGGAAGTCAAAGCTCGCATTCCCCTTGAGCGAACAAACACACACAAGCTTTGTGCATGCCCGCACACACGCACACTCTTCATATTCTCAGCTCTCACAAACATGCGGTTGCTTAGCATAGCACTTTCAGAGTCATCATCAGATGTAGAGAACAATTAACGGAGGTCGACACGGTATGGGGGTGACTGAAAAACAGTCAGATCTGAGAATGAAACAAAAAGCCCAGGGAGAGGAAGATGCTCAAGGACGGAGTCGTGAGTATTGCTACCTGCTACGATTGTAGGAAAAAATTGTGTGCAGATGGATACAGTAGATGGGGATTCATTTGCTTATTGTTGTGCAGATGAGGAGAAAAATTCAGAGGGCTACTAATGTTCATGAAAAGCAAAAATAAACAAATCCAGCCTGATTATGTATAAATCTCAGATTTTTCTTTTTTCCTGGCAAACTAGGCGCTGTACTGGAGTTTTATCCATTTTTTAATTTAGTTAAAGGAACATTTGAGAAATCCTTTTTGAATGAAGCCAGTTAGGCGCTGGCTCATTGATTTTATATAAAAACTGGACTTAGCCTCTAGCCTCTTAAAACTGCATTCTTTCTAATGGCCAGCAGGAGGCAACTTCTGTGGGTAAAACGGCACTACTAGTGTTGGGTGGAACGTGTTTGCTATTCATTACTGTAATCATATTACATTTTTCAGAAATGCAGTAATGTTATGCATTTCTGTATAAAATTTGACAATCACATTACAGTTGCTTCTTACTTAGGATATGCTGAATGTTTTTGTTGATAAGCACTGTTGTTTTTGCTGCTGTTAGCTTCTGTTAGCTGCTATTAGCTTCTGTTAGCCGCTATTAGCTCATGTTAGCCGCTGTTAGGTGCTGTTGGCCAGCATTAGTGAAACTACCTTTGAAGTGGACTCGGACACTCAGTGATAAAAGTCATAAAACATCAAACTTGTTTATCAGATTAAAAGTCTGATTTTTAGAACACTTGAGCATAACATTAGCCGGTATAACGCTAGCTTATAACCAGCTGCTGCTGTTGTTTAGCCGACTTTTGTCTGGAGATGGTCATTTGTCTAATCTGCTGACAATAAGTAACTGTGACAACATTGGAAATGAATGAGTATGTTATGCATATGTTCTTGTCATTGAGGTGAAGAGGAAGACCAACAAATATGTTGGGGGAACAACAAACTGGTGTATGCTCCTATGTATTTTTAATGGATTGTATATATGAGAATGTGTCAGTTTGTTGGAAGATGTAATTACACACTAATCAATGTATATTTAGAAGTACAACATTTTTGTTTTTGTTAAATAACATTAAAAAATTACTGAGTGTGTAGCTTTAATGTATGAATACGAGGTCATGTCATTAATAAACTTGATGTTACACAGGTCTGTGCCTGTTACAGTAGTGCGTACAGTATTTGGAACAGATATACTGCCTCTCCTCCTTCTTCTTCACTGCCTGTCGTTCCAACAGGTAACATCTTTGTATCTGTCCCCACAGTAATGCATTTGAAAGTAACCAGTAGTAACGTCCACCCCTTCCTTTCCAGCTCCTTCCAGATAAATTGAGATGCCGCAACCCTCTCGGTGATCTTATTCCGCCACCCCCGAGGGTTGTGGCCCACAGAGGAGCGTGCCGGGGTGCAAGGGAATATCCCGAGATCACGGAGATTGAACCTGGCATGAGCCACCCATAGGAGCTCAGAGGGAGCGATTGGAAATCAGATGCTTTCACACAAATCACGCGTGCGCACACACACACACACACACACACACACACACACACACACACACACACACATGCGGTCGCATTCACACAGAGAAATGTATTTTGTCTCTGTGTTTCTCATTCACACGCACACGCAGCGGCATCAGCCGTCTATAGTCATTTATCTCACACGGGTAAATGTATCCATGTTCTGCGGGCCTCAATCTCCCTCTTCTGCCTTTCTATCTCTCACACACACTCCCCAAAACAATCTCCTTCAATCACCCCCTCTCTCCATTTCTCTCCCTCTCTCTCCTTCTTTATCTCTCCCTCCTCTACCGTAAACCATTCCTTTCCACATTCCCCCGCCCTCTCACCTCCCACTCTCCTGACTTACATTTCTTTGCTATATAACCCCCCCCCCCTCGTCTGTTTCTATCTCTCTCTGTCTCTGCCAGTCATCCAAGCCCTGGGGTGTTCTTAGGTGATCAATCTTCATCCTCTCACCGCTGTCACACTGTCGGGTCAAGCCAAAACGCATGTGCACACACACACACGCACGCACGCGCACACACACACACACACGCAATGCATAATGAGTGGACAACAAATGCCAAGATTTACATATGATTACAGTGGGGAGCAGTCTGATTTAAAAAAAACAAAAAACAAACACATGCTTGGATGCAAATACACACACGAGCGTACACACATACACTCCCTCCCCTCACATGAACAGGTTGCTCATCATTTCCTATAGCTGCAGGTTATAATGAGATGGAGGACAGGCTCTGCCAGCACAGGGATGGTGTGACTCGCTGGCTCTGCCTGGCTGGCTCTGCCTGGCTGGCTCCGTCCCAATCACGAGCTCCAGCAACTCCAGCAGCTCCAGCCAGCACACCCAGCCTCCACCATAGCCTGGACCGGAGAGGAGGGCCCAATCTGGGCTGGAGGGTGGAGCCGGAATACTCTGTGTGCTGCTCTGGGCTCCATTCACAGCGACAGGCTCTGAGCCATGCCAAACCCCACCACCTGAACATGACCAAATACTGGCACTGTAGAGGCCTCAACAGTGTGGGCGTGTGTGTGTGAGACGCTTCAAATCTGCAAAGATGGCAGTTGTAAGGCGAAAAAGGATTTATAACTTTAAATACATTTTATTTTCATCCTAGATCACTGCATCAAAAACTGCAAAAAAACCCCAAATCGTCCTTCACCTCGGGTGATGTTGTGCCAATCACGTAAACATGACAACGCAGGCCTAGAAGAAGAAACTGCTAGTGGAAACAGCTTCTTTTTAAAGGTGTACGTATTCTTGTTCCTACCCATCATGCATACAAGCACAATGTGTGAGCACAGGTTGAGCATAGACCTGAGATCAGTGGGGATGAATTAAACATCGCCAGGCCTCATAAATACTGCACAGGTCCAACGCTCTGGGGAGTTTATCCAGGCCCATCAGTGCTGGAAGCCTCAGCACCCAGCAGGAGAAACACAAGTACAGCTTGCAGAGTAAATGCTCGGAGACTGACCACGCGCATGCGAACAAGCATGCAGGCAGCCTCCCTCTCACTGCCATGCTTCATGAATAGTAATACCCTGCATGAATGCTCTGTTTTCCTGGTAAGTGTTCTTTGTGTACTGACAAACCCACCCCACATGTGTAGAGTGTGTGAAAAGGTTTGTATTTCCTGCTTCTTCACTCCAGGTTGCATGCATAATACTCTTTTGTAAGGTGTCCTGTTTGGGGATGAGGTAGAGAAGGAAACTGAGCAGCACACTTTTATGAATCACAGCCTGGAGCAATTGGCTTTTCATTTAAAGGTTCATATACTGGTTTAGAAATAATGGAGGAAATGTGTGAGATCGTGGTTGCTTTGGGAACTAAAACAGTGCAGATACAGTTAGGCCCATAATTCGTTGGATAAAGACATTTTGTAGTTTTGCCTCTGTACACCACCACAATGGATTTTTAAAGCATACAATCAATAAGTGATTAAAGTGCAGACTTTCAGCTTTAATTCTGGGGCTTTTACAAACATTTTGCATTAACTGCTTAATTTTTAAACACAGTCCTGGATTTTCAGAGGCTCAAACTGAGAAACTAACAATTTTAAATACAAGCATTGTTATTAGTACTTGGATGAAAATCCTTTGCAGTCAGTGACTGCTTGAAGTTTAGAACTGTGGACATCACATAAATGCTGTGTGTCCTCCACTGAGATGCTCTCCGCTTTTTTTGCAGCCACCTCCAGTTGCGTGGGTCTCTTTGTATTCAATTTCAATATTTATTAAGATCAAGAGCATTCTCTTTTTGGCTGAGAACAAACGACTGACTTTGCCATTGAAGAATTTTCCTGTATATGGGTCATTATCCATATTGCAGGTGTACCTGAGCTGTTCCTTACCCCTTCTACATACTATGTTTTCTGGCTGATCTGATCTTCTTCTTCTTGAGTAAAATCAGAGTTTTACACTTTATTTTTTTCTTAACCATGGAAATAATTCTGTGATTGTGCACTGTACTTGTGGTCTCTCAGGCCTTTTTGGTGCCAGATGTACCAAACTATTGATTTGGCCACCCCTAAAGTTGTTCCTATTTCTGATAGGTTCATTTCGTTTTGTTCAACCTAATTATGGCAACCATATTTGCACTGACGTCTGTTGATAGTGAGAAACTATAAAATGCAAATTCAACATTTTGAATCAAGTTCAGCTATTATGTCTGTAAGAGAAGAGGACTTACCTGGTCGTGATGATGTTTGTCACAAACACACAATTATTTCTGGGACTCTGAAAATGTCTCAAAGTTAATGCAAAACGTTGTAAAACCCTTGCTAGTGTGCACTTTGATCATATATTTGACTTAAAATCCATTGTGGTGGTATAAAAGAGGAAAAATTACAGAAATTGTATCTTTGTGCAACATATTGTGGACCTAATTATGGACGTTTAAGAGACAATAAGCTGAACTGTATTATTCAGGCACTTCATGCAGGTGCTCCCCTCTCACAGTGCCTATAACTGATATCCATGTCTCAGGGTTCCAAAACTTTTATAACAAGTATGCTAAATATACAAAACTCATCATGGTGGAGTCAATCAGTGATTTGTTGAATTAAAAAATAAATTGGTGTTAGGTGGGTGTTAAATAACAAAAAAGGACAACAGTCAAAGCAGCATTTTAAGAGCAAATACAGGGTCAGTTAATTCCAGTGCAATTGCAATAAGTGGTTTCTCTTGTGGAGGCAGAGTAGTTTGTACAGCGCTCTGAGGTAAAGTTTGCAATGAAATTTCACAGGCTTAGATCACATTTTAAAAGGTGGATTTTGGTGAACACAGCTTTGTAGACGGGAGTTAATGAATATTCGGACTGTGATAGGTTTGTGTTACAGCTGGAGAAGTGTCTACATTTTACTTTTCCACTTTTCGGTGTTAAAAGCTTCGTTGACCTTTAAAGGAATGGAGATGTCAAAGTGGACCTTTCGTTTTAAAGCTGGGATGGGTAGATTTTTTTTTGTTGTTGTTAATGGTCAAAAATATTTTAAAAAAGACAAAAGTTTTTGATTTGTTTATATGTAGATTTCAAGAAAAAGCAGCTGATGAATGGTTAAGTGGAATGTTGCTAGTAATTTGCTAAAAACCACTAAGCTGGAGCCTAAGCAAATTATTATTAATTAATTAATATTAATTGTCTCTGTTCTTACACAAGAATGCAAATATTTAAATAATAAATATTTACAGATTTTGGTGCTATTATACAGTGACTGTGAGAGTCCAACACAACATTAGTGTTTTTTGGGATACAATGACATGACAGAGCAGTTGCAGAAGTCACAAGCTAACAATAAACGGCCAATAGCCAACATAGTATTATATTGCTCTATGTCAGCGGTCCCCAACCCCCGGGCCACAGGCTGGTACCGGTCCGTGAGTTGTTTGGTACCGGGCCGCGAGAGTTGAGGCTCGGGTGTGAAACTTATAGTTTTCAGGGTTTTTATTGTTTTTTATCGTTATTTTTTATCGATTTATTATTAACTCTGTTTCCCTGGGTCTTTTCCCCTGTGTTATGAATAAATCTTCCTTTTTTTGGTACCAGTACTGGTTTTATTTTGTTGTATTTATCCGTGACACCTTAAAGGCCGGTTTGTGAAAATATTGTTGGACATAAACCGGTCCGTGGTGCAAAAAAGGTTGGGGACCGCTGCTCTATGTGACGTAAACACACATTACCCTACACATCCTCCGCTTCCTATAAGCATGTCTCAGTGCATGCTTTGCTCGGGCGATCGTGGCTCAAGAGTTGGGAGTTCGCCTTGTAATCGGAAGGTTGCCGGTTCGAGCCCCGGCTTGGTCGTTGTGTCCTTGGGCAAGACACTTCACCCGTTGCCTACTGGTGGTGGTCAGAGGGGCCTGGTGGCGCCAGTGTCCGGCAACCTTGCCTCTGTCAGTGCGCCCCAGGGTGGCTGTGGCTACAATGTAGCTGGCCATCACCAGTGAGTGAATGTGTGTGTGAATGACTGGATGTGTAAAGCGCTTTGGGGTCCTTAGGGACTAGTAAAGCGCTATACAAATACAGGCCATTTACCATTTTGCTTCCTTTCACTTCCGCAGCTGATCCGTCAAGTTATTGTGTCCCCAGAAACACTTCTGTTGTGTTTTGTGAGATTTAGTTTTTTTTATACTTCCAATGTGTAATTTGTGCATTTTTTTTTCTTAAGCTCCAGTGTGTTTGACCTCTCAGGGCTGCTGTTTCATTAACTCACAGTTAAACACAGACTAGTTAAAAGGCTCCCAAAAGCTTGCCAGCAGTTGCCACGGCAAAAAAGCTTCGACAGCTTATTACTGGCTAGAGATAGCCAGTGTTATTAAGACACTCTGTTACCAGTTAGCTTGTCAGCCACAGCAGCTTACTAAATAGTCACTTCATCACTAAGGTTACAGCACCATTTATTTCAAGAGGACATAGTTTTAAAAGTGTCCATGGCCCATGGAGTCTAATATTTTTTTTGCCAGTCTGCCAAGACCTTCCATTGATTTGTTCCCAGTTCCCTAATTGCCTTCCTTTTTAAGTTCTTAAGTATTCTTTCATTTTTAGTGTAACAATTTTTGTGTTAGTCCTAGTGAGTGAATAGTTGTTATTTTACATCATGGCCAAATACACCACAGCTTCTTTCTTTCTCTGCTAACATTTCTGTCTGACACCGCCACACTGAGCTTACAGAAATGTTGCTGAATGGATCTGACCTTTCATTCCTCACTATTGATTACTCAAGGCTTATTCAACTGCTGTGCTTACTGTAAGTGGCTCCAGATATCAGCGTCAGGTAAACCTGTCAACAGAAAAACAATCCAAAACAAAACAGAAAATATATACTCTGACCTGGTCTCCAGCGGCACGTTACTGTTAAGCACCCAGCTGTCTTGTAACTGGACAGACTCAGGGGTGGTCGGACCATCTCCCGTCCCCGGAGCGGGCGCGTGAATGGGGTTTCGTCCGCCTCTCAGGGTGTTTCTGTTCAGGCTGTTGGCAGACTGGTGGGACAAAGTGTGGTGGTTGTGTGGAGGGGGCAGTGGAGGTCGTAGCGTGGTCTGACTCTGGTGGTTGGCAGCCCCTGGAAAAAAACAAGCACAGAGACGAATTTAAGAAAAACACTTCTGTGTGAAAATAGAGTCTCAGATCAAAGGGATCAAGGACTCGGCTCCAAAATGCTACAAACCCAAAAGCAGAACAGAAATGTTATTTGATATTTGGTGATTATTTCGCAGTATGTCAAAAGCAAAGCTCTTCAGCTTGCAAATAACTTCATTATCATTCCATTATGTACTACTTTTGCCTCTGCAATCATTTGGTGCGGAGTAGGTGTCATGTTTTCCAAACGGTCGATAACTTATTTGAGAAGGAAATTCCAGCTCAACAGATACGTGGAATTTGATAATCATCTTCTTACATTTTGATTCACGTTTTTCTCCATTTTGTCCATCTTCATTTTTATCCACTCCTCTCTCTCCTTGTCTTACTTTTACGCTTTCCCTCCATATTTCTTTTTCCCCCCAAGTAGCAAAAAGATGTGTGTGAGCAATATTAGAGCACTCAGCACAGCGTGCGCCCTCATCTCTTGCTCTCAGACTTGGGGGAACATGTCAGCTAGAATCCAATACCAGCCCTTCCAACAATGAGCTAATGGACTGTTGAGTGAGAGAGCTGAAAAACAAACCCGGATGACTCAGACGAGAACACCCATTCACACATTACACTTCTCCCTCCCTCCCCCTCTCCCTCTTTCCATGAATCAGTGGGGGATTTGAGCCCATCTTCATCGTGCGTGTGTGGGTTTGCACGGGAAAATCAATAAACCACATACTATACGGTACAGGAGATCTTAACATACTTTTTTTTGTTGCCAGCTGCTTAAAAAATTACATATCATGACAGTGCAAAACCTGCATGTCATTTATGCTTCACGCGGCTTTACGACATCGTTTGCTTTTTCTTTCATCGATGCCACGCATCAGACTTTCATCATTACTGAGTATGGAGATACATTATGAGATTGTTTACTTTGTGCGTCGTCTTTCTCCAATTGATCAAAGTTTGGAGCACATACACACACATATGTGTGGGGTGAAAACAACAAAAAAGCAACTGCTTTGTCAAGCTGCGTGATCACACTTGCCCTCCTCCATATGTCATCTTCTCTTGGATTTGATAAGAAAAGAAACAGCGTGCGAGAGGAAGGGAGAAGTGTGGATGTGCTGAACTCTCCTGTCTGCTCTTCTGCTTTGATATTTGCCTGTTCACGTGTGTGTGTGTGTGTGTGTGTGTGTGTGTGTGTGTGTGTGTGTGTGGCGGAGGGAGGGGGGGTGACGACTTTTGACAGATAGAAACCAAATCAGAAGGCGAATGCATTTTGCATCTACATCATGCAAATGCATCTTCCTTTGTTCTCCTGGATGGGTGTTTAAGGGGAACCCGGCTTGCTTGCAACTCCCGCTGTAATGACAACCAGTTTGCGAGGTGACCTGATTCCTCTGCGATACCGCGGGGACGCAGGTGTCACCGCCGTGGCTGGAGAACAGATGCTCGTGAAAGGAGAGAAGGGACGAGAAGGGGGAAGGAGACTGGGGGAAAAAAGATGGGGCCTGACCTCTGCTACACAGGAGAGACGCTAAACATCTGTTTGTGCGTGCAAAGATGCTCTTGGGAGAAACAGATACACATGCGTGCATGCAATCACCCGCATACATGCAGCCACAACACCGCCCGAAAGGCCATCCTTCTCTATCATAAACTCTGCATGTAAATTGATATTAAAGCATGCGGTGGGGTTTATTTCTTGTACTTCCCTCCTCCTCCTCCTTCCTATACTGCCCCATTTCTTGCTAAGGATTGTTTCTCTCTCTTTCATCTTCCTTTTATTTGCATTTTCCTTGTGTCCCTTTGCTGAAATGTAAAGCACTTTAAGATAAACCTTGTTTGTTAAAAGCACTTTATAAATAAAATTAACTAGACTTCCCCTCCCTGCAATGTCCCTATAAATGTGAAATAACTTGTACTGCGCCCTATCTGCATAAATACTTTTATATAGTGTACGCATATCAACAAAAGCACACACACATTAAAAAAAAAACCCAAAAAACAAAAGCCGTATACTAGGGGGGGCACGCATGCAGGCATGGACACAGTCCCAGCGATGCAAAAAATACAACTAGGCAACCCCACGCTCACTAGACCAGCCTGCTGTCTCCCATGTTTAAATCTGCGTACAAAAATGCATGCCTTATGCTTTTGTTCACTTTCCCTCCCATAAATATTGAACAGATTTTTCATTCAAATTTGGATGAATAATATATGGCACACCTTGTATGGAAGAGGAATACTTTTTTTTTCCCAGCCCTACTTTTCCCACAAACTGCTGTAGCCTGGGTACGTGAATGTGGTAAAATCTTCTGTGTGTATGTGTGTGTGTGCAGACACACTCCAACCACCGGAGAGGGTGTTCTTCAAATATCCAGCCACTAAATTATGTTGCGCAGGTATCGAGTCACGCTCTGTTCTGTCTGCAGAAACTTGCATCCACCACTTTTTGTAATAAGTGCATTTTGCTTTGCAGACTCAAAGCAAAAGAGAAAAAAAATGCTAATCCTGTTATCTATCATTCAGCAGCAAATTCAATTGCACGTCTCCAGATAATGTCAGAAAAATGTAAATTCGGAGAAAAGTACTGCCTGTAATTCTATGCATTAACTCTCTTCATAGCCTACTGGGACCGCCGCGACTGTCATGTTCTGTCGGGCTAACCGAACTGAATTGTTACATGATAGAATGCGATTGTTCCTTTTATTCTTCGCTGAATCAATATTTGCTGAATAAAGTGGATAACGACTCATTACTAATGCTCTGCTTGTGTTGTTGTAGAATGTGCTGCAGAGAAAAAAAAGAACAACTTTTTTAAAGAAAGCACTATTCTTCCAAAAAGTCCCTCAACCTTTGGTAGAAGTTCAAGAAAGAAAGAAAGAAAGAAAGAAAAAAACAGAAAAGAGAAGAAAAATCTCTCTAGACGTGCTACAAAATATTTATGATCAGAGACAAATTGCTTTCTTTTTTCTGCTACAGCACGGGAGATTGATGTCAAAGAAATTTGTTCTCATGCAGACTTCAAATCCATAAAAAAAACAACCCAAAAAAACAACCCTTAGAGCTCACTGGAGAAAACACAAACATATTGAGAAGTGGGGTCTGCCGGAGGAGCAAGGCCGAGGTACAAGGCTGTTTTTTTCATACATGCAGAGAACCGAAGAAAACATTTGCGTTTCTGTTTTGGCCACAAATACACAAACGCGAGTAGCCACTGGAACAGAGGCGGCGTGCAGGAATGAGGAATCTTGAGCTAAATGGTTCTAATAAATTAAGATAGGGGACTTAGTCAGATAAAGTGTGTGGTTTCCAAACTACAACCCGCAGGTAGGCTAATAGGAACAACCGTTTTACTAGGAACCCGGTCTGATAAAAGACCAAACATGCGAAAAAGGAAATGGAGCAATTAGTGAGCAGCCAAGCAGATCACATTTTATTCCACTTTATCTTTTTCTCCTTTCTTTTCCCTCTCTTTCACTCGCCAGTGTGAGTAAACAGAAAACGTTTACTTGACAGCTCTTGGTTTTGTTTTGTTTTTTGTGGAGAAGCTCTGAGCCCCCTTCCGACTGCTGTCAAAGCCTGACCCAGTTTATTCTTGTCCAAGGTCCCCTGCGACCGGAGAGAGAGGGGGACTATAGCTGTAAGCTGGTGCGTTTGGCTCAGGCTAATCCCTGGAAGTTCATTATGCTCGCCAATTCAAAGCGGCCTCGTTCAGCAGAAAAGCATTAGCCTGTCTGCTAACCTGTAAAACACACTTCAGCCAGAGGAAGGGCCTCACCACATCATATTAATCTCACAGTGTGTGTGTTTGTGTGTGTGTGTGTGTGTGCGTGTGTGTGTGTGTGTGTGTGGCCAACTGGCAGCAAGAACCAACCAAGGCAGTTTGTTTTGCAGCCTTGGATGGGTAAACTGTTTATTGACATTTTCTGTGGTTAACAGAGAAAAGTCACGGGGCAGGATGTGCATCTGTGTGTGTGTGTGTCTGTGCGCAGGACAGAAATGCCCATTCAGCAGTTAAAAAGGGATCATTGCAGGGCTCAGCTCCCACCCCTCGCTCCCTATCGTCCCTCTATCCCTCTCACTCCCTCTGTCTACCCATCTCTTTATTTCACGCCCCATATCTCCACTGCTTCCACTTTCCTTTTTTTTTCTTTTCTTTTCTTTTTTTTTAAACTGCTGCACCAACCTTCATTGTTTTTCATGCACCTTCCCTTCCAATCTAATTGCCATGCTCCCCGTGTTTTTAAGGGTGGTATATTCCCATGTGTTGCTGCTTCATGCGTCCTCTATCTGAGAATGTCACATGCTCCTCATTTGTCATTCTTCTCAGAGCTCTGAGGCTGAGCATGGAAGGAGAACTTGAGGTGAAACACACACACACACACACACACACACACACACACACACACACACACACACACACACAGCCTGACAAAGGAGCTTATTTCTCACTAAGATTTTACTGTACACAATTGCACACACCACAACAAACACGTGCTGGCACAAAGAGGAGATAAAGTTAAAGACATACATTTATACACACATACATGCACACACACACACCGCCTCTGCCTTGGCTAGTCATCTCTGTCTAATTAGGAGGCAATAATCCGCTAGAGAAGAGTCATCAAATTCAGCCAAAAACAAACAGTCTGAGCAGAAATGCATGCGTGCATTTTACCCTGCACCCACCACCCCACCACACACACACACACACACACACACCTATAAGTCCACACGCACACACACACACACACACACACAAATACAAATGCACAAATTGTCCAACTGCTTTGCAAATGTCACCCTTACATAAGCACCATTAGGGAAGAATAACATTAGCGGAGAAGAAGGGAGTGTGTCTTTGTTGTGCCTTTGTTTCTGTAGATTTGTTTCAACAAAGCCATTAAACATTCATTGCTTCGGCAGTGACTTGAGGTGGCTTCCCTGGCAGCAGATAGCTAGCCACTTTAGAAGAGGATCGAGCTAAAAATAGCTTAGTGTTCCCCATGCATAATGAATGGCCAGAGACAGCGCTAACGCTAGCTCTTTCCAGGAGCGATCTGCTACGCTCCGTTTGGTCGTCTCAGCTCTCCCGTCGTTCCGAGGGAGCGTTCCCAGACAGGTGCTCCGAGCCAGACAGTATTCCCATATAAACATTCGCAGACCAATTCCCAGCCAATCCTCGGCAACAACGTTCCGTTCCCATTCACCTGTCACGCTTCACTAGGAACACAAGTCATGTCTGTCCACCTGTTAGCTTAGGTAATGGTGGACTACTTTAGAGGAGCACACACACACGCACACACACACACACACACACACAAATACGCACACACACGCAGCATGCAGTTTCCTGAGGATTATCTCGCTGTGGTCAGTTTCTGCCTGGCTTGGTAGGGCTCATTTCCTGCCCAGCATCGACTCTCTCCAGGACCACACCAAACACATATTCAGACAGGCATGCACTTTCACAGCACATGCATAAACAGTCGCCGGTTATAGGTGTTTTATTTGCTCGCAGCCATCGCTCGCCTCGCCTGCATGCCAGGGTATGTTTATGCAGTGCCAGACTGACACTCTGAACTCATTTAGGCCGATTTTAATGGATGCCCAAAGCCAAGGACTCTCTCTGCACACCATTAGATCGGCAGTCCTGGCTTGGAAAAGTGGCACTTTCATCCGAATGTTGTTGTTCTCCCATCCAAATATCTCCCTTTCACCCTCTAAGCTCTCATCAGTTTACCCTTTTTTACCCCGTGTCTCTTTAACTTTCTACGTGCCTTCGTCTCTGTCTCCCTTTCACTCACTTCCCCACCACCCCCATCTATTTTTACTGGTGTGTTCTGGCTGCTTTCTTTTCTCTCTCCTTTTTTTTCATGCAAGATGTCTCATTAAACAACTTCAAGAAGTCAAAGTTTGGCTTTCTCTCTCTCTCTGCTCCCATTTGCCTCTTTGTGCCTCTTCTTCTTTTTTTTCTTCTTTCCCAGCTTCTCCGTCATTGTTTTCTTTCTTTGTCTCTCTTGCTCGCTGTCTGCGCGTACATGCTCAGCAGAGACTGAAAGAAGCCCCACAACAGAAAGTGTGGGTGTATACGAACAAGAATGAGAGAAAGAGAGAGTGCGCCTGCGAGCCTCACTCTCCCTCTTTGCCAGTGTCTGCCATTAGGGTGTCAGTGGCAGAGTGAATTTATTTGCTGTGCGGTTACTGGGCTAATGATTGATGTTGCCCCAGCAAACAGTAAACCAATTAGAAGGCTGATGTAACGTCATTTTAAAAGCCTCCTAATCACGTTGCTCTTGAACCTGGGACCCGGGCCTTCCCTAATGAAGATTTATACTGGATCAAAGGAGAGCCTAACGCCATTAACAATAGATTGTATTCCACCAAAAATCACATTAGGACTTCTCTGCCCACCCCTCTCCCTCCCATCAGGCCTTTGCTAAATATATCTACTGATTACAAGTGCAGATGCACAGAGGAATGGAGAAACAGGGGAAGAGCGGGAAAGGGAGGCATAGAGTTGCCCCACAGTAGCTAATTGTTGAGAATAAATGTGTATACTGATGAACAGCCTCATCACTGCAGATGTTTGCACGTGCATGTATACGCGCACATAGCGTAAGAAGAGAAAAATAGTTGTGAGGTGCTGATATAAGCACACGAGGCCTCTAACAGCCAACATGAAGGGCCCGGTGATGAAAGAGAAAGCTTAAAGCCGGGGAAACTAACTAGTTTGTCTTTGCTACGCTGATCCTCCTGCTGGCACTTAAAATTCATCATCCCCTTACCTTTCACTTTCCAGCGGATTATTAATGTCATATGGAAAATAACTACAAGCACACCTACTCAGTGGCAACCAAGCTGCACTCTGCAGAGTGTAGGGGGTTGCTTCCCCTTGCATCATTGTTTTTTTTTTTTTTTGTTAAAGGTGGGAGGGTTACATTTAAAATGCAATCCATTAACGAATCAGCAATTGTCAGTCTAGGATTGTCACATGTGCCACAAAAAAATAAAGGAAGAGGGAGTTTTTTTTATTAGTTCTTTTTATGCTTATGCAACAACTGATTCAAAAATCATAAACTGTTTTTTATTACAATCAGTGTCATCTAACGATTACCCGACGCTGTAATTGTTTGCTTTGAATTCATCCAAGAATGATCCAAATTAAAGGTTTTACGTCTTCCCGAGAAAACCATCTATTACTGGCCACAAATTCCACAAATTTTATTTATTTATTTTTTACGTTCTCTTATTATTTTAAAGCAATCACAGTAAAAACGTCCCCTCGGTTTGATTTCCAGCCCTGCAAACAAATGCTGACTTCAGTGGAATGCAGAGAAGCAGAAACAAATGGCCAGAGCCGAACAAGATGTGACATTAAATTAAAGCGCAGCATTGCTTGGCATTTTACTGAACGACTAAATCAGATCAGGAAATGGACACATGATGAGGTAATGCATCGACTCAGGTGATGGATGGCATATTGATGCAAACATTAAAATGAAAAAAAAAAGAGAAGAGAGAATGAAAGGATGGTTGAATGGAGCGCTCTCTTACCAGTGGACGAGGGCTGGGCCCGGAGCAAGTATGAATCCTCCGGGTGGGGCTCCAGGTGAGAGTGGGTGGAGTTTTTCTCCAGCAGGGGCACCTGGCATTCCCTGATCGGTGGAGACGGGCCAGGGGAGGGGTGGTGGGGGCGGACGAGGAGGACGGGAGGGACGGAGGGAGCAGGGTGGAGGAAGAGGTTGGAGGGAGTGGACGACCTGGAGGATGGAGGGACAGAAAGAGAGGGGGGGCAGAGAAGGACGGAGGGGACGTTAGACAAAACAGATGGCATTGTCTGACAGTGATACAGGGGCCTTCTCACAGAGGCAGCCTGAATGGGAGACGTGGATATTTTTAATGAGGAGATGCCACAATTTTTTTTAAGGGCCCTGTTCACTCAAATTACAGGTAACTTAATACCCCAAATTTTACGGTAACTGTATCTGAATTTTTAAAAAAGTTTTATTGGTATTACTGATTACTGTTTGGACAGAGCTAATGCAAATGTGTTTGTCTTTGTTGGGAAATAAAATAAAATTAAGATCAAAATGTCTCTGAATGAGAGATTTTATTTTTGTGCTTTACTTAATTTGAGCTAACCTTAACCTTTAAGGCTTAAAAATCTGCACACGGATAGAAACACCTGCTGCACGCACGTTGTACTCAACAAAGCTATCCGGTTAACCCCTAATTAAACTTGCTTCTTTGAGCATCCCCCTGATATTAACAATGTAGAACATGCTGGGTACAATCACAGAAGGCTGAGACACAGAGAATGATCAGCGCAGATCTCCTAAGTGCATTAATGAGTACAAAAAAGTTTCCTCTCAAGTCATGACAATTTTAGTGCCGTTTTCTCATTTTTTTTAAACGAAATATTGATATAAGTGGTTTAAAGCCATTCACAGTACTATACACACATGCACACACACGTATATACATACATGTTTTTTCATACACATGCCAAAAATGACACAGGATGCTATCTACTCCTGTAAACACATAAAAAATGACCAAATGAAGCAACAGGTGCATACTGAATTGACCAACGGTGCGATTTATAAGCTTCGTTTATTTCGTCATTAAAAGATTCCTGTTTCAAAACCAATGGTAGAAGACTTCTGCTAGGACCTACATCCATGATGCGATTGTCCTCTACATGGGTAAGACAAAAGAAAGTTAACAGCCAAGTCTTTAAATAGTAGGAGCCATGGGATGCGTGGACACAATCAGGCTGTCCCGTACACCAGAGAGAGAAGAGTGGGATGGAGAGAATTCACTCTACTCTCCAAAGGTTTGGAATCAAGGACAAAGACAAATCTAATAAATTCTATTTAGAGACGGCTCAAAATATAGAATAATTATGTCTGCCATATTTGCAGCTCAATCAATCAACAATATGATAAGAATGAGGCCACTGAGTCCAGTCAATCCGCAGAAGGACTCAGGTTATTATAACTACTAATTAGACAGTCGACCGAAGACTTTTTAACACAATCGTTTATTTTCTCCTCCTTCAAAGTAAGATCCCTTGTTAGCCAGCCATGTTTTTTTTTCTTCTTTACAATAACAAATTAGCCATTTTTTCTCCCCCAAAGTTTAAGCGTGTGGGGGAAGCGGTCTAGTTCATCTCCAGTTCTGCAAACTTCATCTATTTGTTCGTTTGTCGCCAAAGACTTCACCGGAAAAATCGAAAACACAGCCTTTCAGTCTCCTTTCTCTTTCTTTTCACACAGAACAAAAACAGTCAGCAACATAGCAGGAGAAAGACAGAAAAGCATTGAGACCTTGGAGAAAAAGAAAAGATAGCTGCACATTCATCATTGCACTATCTCCCCCCCCTTTCTTTTTTTTCCCTTACTGGCGCTCCTTCAGAATACAGATGTGGTGTGATTGTAATTTGACAGCATTCATCTTCCCATCACAGAGCATTGACAGGAATCAAAAACTGCAAAGGGCATGATAGATCGGGGGGGCATGGTGGGCTTTTTTTTCAGTGACAATGCAATTTTGCTCGCCTCGGGGGGGAAACGGCACCTGGGCGAGGGAGGGGAGAAAGATCAATGCAGACATCACTTAAGAAACAAAGCGGTTGGACATATTTGTTGGCTAACGCGCCCTTCTATGCGGCATCAAAATGAAACGCATTAATCATGGTAAATACACCTTTGACTCCAGGTGTTGTCGCGGCTTTTGCAGAGATTTATTTGATAGAAACAGAGACAGACTGATGCCTCCATCCTGCTGTCCAAACTGCTCCAGCTCAGAGCTTTGCGTCATGGAAACCAGAGCTAGGATCGATCCACAGCCCCACGTTAACTACACCCCAGAGACATGCTAGCCTTGTCTTCTGTTTAGGTATGTGTGTGTGTCTGCGTGTGTGTGTGTGTGTACGGTCAATCTCATCAGAGCAAACAGAGAAAAATGGATAAACAATGGCAAAGCAAACACTGTGGCCGACAGGAGGGAAAAGGGGACGGACAGAGAGGGACAGGCAGAGACTGATGGAGAGAAGGGGATGCAGGTGGGGGGAGACAGTGAGGTTACAGGGTTAACCGGGGAAATCAAGACTAGGAGAGACAGACAGAGAGAGAGAGAGAGAGAGAGAGAGGTATGGAGGGGGTTTGGGGGACAGTCAAGAAGCTATGAGCTGACAAAACTTATTGCCAATAAAAAGGAAAAAAATGCGAGGAAGAAAGCAATAGAGGAAGGGAATTAGGAGGGGAAGAGGCAATAAGAGGGGACTGAGCAAGATGGAGGACAGGAACAAAACGAATAAAGAGGTAAAGGGGGAATAAGCCACCGATACGAGCAAAAAAAAAAAAAGGCCCAATGATCTACATGAAGTGACTCTTTAAAGATTGATGAGAGGGGACCTAGTGATTTGCATATTTCACATGGCCTACAATGAGGCTACTGGTGACCACTGGCAATAAAAAATGGCCGTGCATGTGTTGCAGCACACCTTGAGAAGAAGAAACATGCATGTTTTTATCGTGGGTCCACACAGCTGTGTCTGTGTGTGTGAGAGCCCGTGCACATGCTGTTATTAATATTCTAAATGACTTTAATCACAAAAAAAGGAAAAATTGCACTAGTTGGCCAAAAGCAATTAAGGGAACTTTAATCTCCTTAGCAATTATGCTGTGGGGCATCCTTAACTCAGTCATTTCTGCCCGCTACATTTCTAGAAAGGTCAGTGGAAATTGCTTTGTGTTATTAGAACAAAGACTTGGCAATGAGCTCACGTGGTTCTCCTGACGATTTGTTCATTGCCATCCTTCAGCCGCCTCCCTGGCCATCTGTATACATCTCTCAGTCCTCCTCTCCCTGTGCCCGTCTCTCACTCACTTTGAATCTACAGCTCTCTCGCGCAAGTGTTGATTAGTGTGAAAAAGAAGCGTATCATGGGGGAGAATCTAGGCAATCCTAAGACTGTAGCAGTGTATTAGAAGTATTAGCAGTGTCCCTTGATGATTTGTGTACAATGTAAAACACAAGACACACACGCGTGCACATGCACACAGTCGTCATTAGTTTGTTCCGCGGGCACCAGGCTTTGAGTTGCTTGTATGAGTCATACAAGTGTATAAGCTTTGCCTGTTGCTGAGCTACTGCATGTGAATGAGCGAATGAGTTTTGCATCGTCTGTTGTTTCTCCGTGAAGCCATTCCTTACTCTGCAACAGCATTATACATCAGGCATAATTCTGCTAGTTGGCTGCTCAATGATTTCCCTTCCCTTCTCTTCCCTGTCCTTGCCTTCCTTTCCGTCCCTCCCTCCCTCCTGCCTCAATCCGTCCATCCGTCCACCCATCTGGCTGAGGTGAGGAGCGGTAGGCCGAGGGAGAGGAGAGCAGAGTGGAGCGAAGGATGGAGCGACAGCTGGAGCCCAGTCAGACAAGGAGAGACAAATTACCCCTCTAACGAGAGCCATTCATCATCTCTTCATCTCTCCCTTCATTCATCCCTCTCTTCCTCCACACCTCAACGTGCGGCGCGGCGCACCTGAAAAGCGCGCCGATCTGCCACACAACTTCACACTTGACGATGTTTCTCATTTAGTTGCTACTCGAGCGCGGAAAAGTCAATCAGCACGTGCTCCTAAAAAGATGACGAGGGGTAAAAAAAAAAAGTAGAAATAACAAAAAGAAAAGAGCGGGGGGAAAACAACAAGATGAGTGAAATGATTGAATGAGCTATGCGCCGGGAAAGAGGGAGGAAAAAGAAGCGACACACCCATGCTGGCACATGCAGAGACTCATTACCATGGCTGCTGTCAGCACAGATGTTGGACTGAGGGGGTGCTGTCAGTCAGTGTGTGCCTAACTATGCACATATATGTGTGTGCGCGCGTACGATAGTGCCTGACAGTGATCTGAGGGCTATTTAGACAGCTGTTGACACAATGGGCCCTTTTCTCTATTTATCCATACAGTTCAGTCTATCTCCTCCATCTCATCTCTTCCTGTTCCTCCCCTCTCTTCCTATTTCTCAAGTTCTCGCCTCCTATTTCCTCTTATTCATTGCTTCTTAATATTACACATTTGCTTGACTTGCAAGACGCACACCTGTTGTTGTTGTGAGCAACAACTGGATGTGGAAGTCTATCCAGGAACGGCCTACTTTATGCGTCCTCCCACATCCACCCCCTCTATTCTTTCCTTTCGTAATCAGCGCCATTGCCGAAAATGAGTGATAAAATGAGTAAAGTGGGAAGGGAGAGATGAGAAGATGATTCAACAGACGTGTTTTAATTAATAAAGTTGGGCTTTCATTGCCTAAAGAGATGATTGTATCACTGGCTCCCTCTTTGATGTGTAACAGAGTGTCTGGGTTTTTCTCTGCCCTAGAGCTCTCCTCTGCTTGTGCTACGCTTCTTTCTTTCATCTCGCCAGCATCACTTTGTCGCTTCGCAAGTGTAGGGGCCGTCTTCCCAAACACGCAGATCCTCCACGGACACACAAACAGCCCGGGGCTGTGGCTGAAGATGTCTTTCAGTAGGGGAAGAGTGTGCTATCCAGACTTCAGGGCATGACTCAGAGCCCTCTTCTGGTTTACTCCGAGTACATCGGTCCAAGTTCTCATAGTTTCTCTCAAAAATATCAGATGTTTTTCAAATTGAATTGAATTTTTTCTGAGAAAAAAAATTATTTAATTTTCTGTTCTGTCTCCGTTTTTCTGCTCCCATGCACAGACAAAAATATTTATTCCGGACCACACGTTCAAACTGTAAAGATCTGAACTAACTTTGAGCTGGATGCTAATCATCACTATTAATGAAATCAAATAACATTTGAGTTTGCGGGTTCTCAAGCATTTCTAAGAATCTTTAATTTAAATAGAGCTTAAACTGAGCTTATCCATTAATGTTATCTACTTATTTTAACAGCTTTTTGTTCACTCTCAATAAGCAACCACCAATTTCTCACTAGTCTGTTTTTCTGCTCCCATTCAAACATGAAGTATTTATTCTGCAGTCACTAAGGACCAAATGTTCAAACTGTAAATATCTGAGCCAACTTTGAGCTGGATGTCATTCAACATGATTAATTAAATCAATAAGAATTAACTCGCTTACTCAAAAACAATTTAAATAAGCGAGTTCTCAGTGTAGGCTTAAAAAAAGTCACGTGTTAGAGTCATCTAGATTTAAAAAAAAAAGTTCATTCTCATTGAGCAACAGGTAGCGTTGAAATATTTCAGTGAACTGAAAATAAAGTACTCCACAGTACTTCTATGTACCACTTGGAAAGTAGCTTCAAATTACTGGTTTGCATTACATTATGCACTCATTGCTTTAGAGAACAAAGCTTCTACACTTTTACACAATAACTGTTTCTACCAGTCTTTACAATTTTTTTAAAATAACTAAACATTTCGCAAAAATTTGTATTACTGACTTTATAAGCCTGTGACTGAGTGTCACCATTGTGACTATTGACTCGACGAAAATGGAATATTGATTGAAAAATACTCAGTAACTTGATGCAACACAACCAGCACAAGGAGGCTTGTGAACATGAATTAGTGAATTTGTAAAGAGCCTAACTCCACCTTCCAATTCCAAGCTACCATGGTGTTGGAGCTAAGAATATAACAAATACAACCAGTTAGCAACCAGTTGTGTTAAATCCTGTATTACAAAGACATCTGACAGATGAGTACATTGGGTTGATTGCAGCGTGTTGGTAGTGCCTTTGCATTCATAAAATAGATGGCAATTATTTGCAGACCTTGGCCGATCTGGGTGATCACATTCACTGTGAGTCAAATCACACACAGAAGTCACCCAAAGGTTATTCAACCTCCAAGTAACCAGCTGGTTGCTGCAACTACTTGTATTTGGTCTCAGACAGAAAAAAATATTGAATGCAATCAAAGAGCAACCACCGATTTTTACTTAAGCCTAATCCAGAAACTAATAAAAACTAAACAGAAATGAGCAAACCCAGTCCAGTTAAGAAGTGAAACTACACACAATTCGAAACAAAAATTAAAAACGGAATACAAAATTAAATTGAGTGGAAAATACAAACCTAAATGACACATTTCTCATCTAGCCAGATATGCTGTCTAAAACTTGAACGCTGTGAAAATTACAGCCAGCCTCACAGAAGCAGCACAAAAGGAATGAATGAAACTGGATTATTTGAAAGGGAAAAAAAGGGGATATGTATGCAGGGAGATGAAAAGTTAAAGGCAGAAATCCTCAAAAGACCTTTACCTTGTTCCATCTTTTCAATCACAAATCAAAAACCACCTCTACAGAAGATGGCTCTGAGGTCACTCAGAAGTAATAGGTTCTGATGATTAGTGGCCTCTTAACAATATCCTTTGGCCTTCATATAATGTGAAGTGCACTGGGATAATGGAAACCAATTACAAACTAATGTCAACAGAACTTTGAAAAGAAAGGCAAGGAGATGATGAATTGAATAACAGTGTTGATGGTCTCATCAAGGACTATTCTACGAAGGAACAGAGACAGACACAGACCTCAAAAGTCTTTGTGTGTCGTACTTGACCACCGCAACATGGTACTGACTGATTGAGCTTTGCTGTGCTTTAAAACCTATAAAAATACAAAAACCTACATTCACCTAAACAAAGTGCAAAGATAGTGGACAGGATGGAGAACCGAAGATGAACTGCACAATGCTCCCAGGGGATTAAACAGAAAGGAGCATTGTATAGATCAAAAAGGTGGAGGCCAGAGTCGACAGCTTTTACAGCAAGCCTGACCACAAATGCACGTGGATACATTTGCATGCACACAGTCGTATAGTATGCTACAGTGTGCTGCAGGAAAACAAATGATGCAGGCCATGAATTCTAACAAAATACTTCCCAGCTTATTCCAGCGTCTGCTTCAGGAGGTCCTTTCTCACTCCTGTCAAGAAACATTTTTTTGTTTTTATATTTTACCAGGGATACGAGAGCAGACCCAGCTTGACACAAAACAATACACTCGACCTTTAGCCCCAGCAGCACAAATGCAGTCGAGCATCTTTCAGCGTCTGCTAATTGAAACATGCCTCCCTGTTGCGGAAATGTGCAAGAGTGTCGTGTGTGTGTGTGTCTGTGGCTATACATAGCATTAGGATGCTACACCACAGTCATGCTGTCCACTGTCAGAGATGTCCACTGTGTAACTTGGGGCAACCACGCAGGCTGCATTACCATATAAATTACATCCATGTTGCTGCTCCTGCTGCGGATTGATGGTATTGTTATGGATTCTACGCATTGGAGCCTCATTGAAAACAATCAAAATAAATAGCCTCCTCCTTCCACATCAATGCAAACACACGCACAGATGCATGAGCAAGCGCACTTCACCACAGCTGCACGTGCACAAACACAATATACTTGCATGGGAAGCACAAAAAATACGCCCAGACCTTCAACCTAAGGTGAAAAGCTATAGATAGCTATCCTCTCAGCTTTCCATTAACTCTGAACATGCTCAGTAATTGCTGAAAGGAGCAGATCTGCACAGGGCGACATTTCTGTGCAGAAAAGTCGGTTTGCTGGTGTGTGTGTGTGTGAGTCGTTTGCAAGAACCCGTATCAATACATCACTTTTGTGCTGCTGCTGTGCTCACTAAGCAACCCATTGCCTATTAATGAATCAATCTGATCCAAGCAGAAAAAGTGGACATGTCAGGGAAGAAAACACAATAAATTATTAATCAGCAAAATCACCAAAAATTATGCATACGGCATATATTAAATCTTGTATTTATACAGTTCTAATTTGCAGCAACAGTTATCTCAAGGCACTTTCACTGTAATGTAAAGAGCTGTCAATATTAAAGGAGAGAAACCCAACAATTTGCTGTGACAGTTGAAAGAAAAAAAACTCAATTTCAATAGGAAGAAACTTCGCTCAAATCCAGGCTCGGGGAGGTCAGCCATCTGCCTCGAGCAGTCGGGGTGATGTGAGGGAAGTGCTGTTGCCATGGTGGGGGGGGGGTGTGCTTGGTCTGCAACAATGTTTAGGTGGGTGGTATGTGTGAAAGGAACATCCACATGGATGCCAGGACAGAAAGTTTGCCATTAACGTTGCATTGCATTGCAGCAGAATGATCAATGTCGTTCCCTAAACGTGCCAGCAGTTTTAACATTGTGTCTGATCCGTGCAGATATATGAACAGAGTAACAAGAACCACACAAAACACATCTCAATATGACACTGAATAAAAGCCGGCGTTTAAAAATGCCACCCAATTATTTTGAGTTTCATTCCTATTATAAAACGAAGACAAGTGAAACAAATATTACATCTGAATAATAGAAAAAGCACTTTTTCTGTATTAAATCCAAAAGATTTCATGGCACCAGCAAAGCTGCTTCCATGTTTTCGCACTTGAGAGAAGGGCCGAGAGTCACATATGGACAAAGTCTTGATTACCGGAGATAGCACTTGGTCTTGGCACTTAGTGTAGCCACTGACAAAAACAACAGAAACCTGCCTGCAGCTTTGGACATTAAATTTATATTCTATCTGGAAGTCCAATATCTGTGTTTGTTATTTCCACTGGAGAAAGCTTTTAGATGCTGCAGTAGAAAAATCAGTGGGGTGAAAACCTGGGCAGACAGAGCTTTCCCTCCAATCTTCCATGCTGCTGAATCACTCGCAGAAGGGTTTAGTGGCGTGAGGAAAAAATGTGAACCTGGTACAAGCTAGGCACATGAATTAGGAGGAGAAGCAGAAATTAAATTCAACATGTCCATGTGCTTGCCATGCAAAAAAAGGAGAAAAAAGGCAAGTTACAGTTAATTTAATGTAATTAGCTGTAAGTAATGTTTACTAAAAGATAAAAATTGGACAGTTTCACTGTTCTGATAAAGATCAAGGTAAGAAAGAAGCTTCACCAAAAAGAAGAAGAAGAAAAAAATTCACTGCTCAAAACATTCTCACTAATAAGCACTTAAATGTGAGTCACCCAAGCTTGAATTAAATGTTTACACCATTTCCAGACAGCCTAAATTTCCACACAGCTAATAATTAGGTCTTCTTCTGTGGTGGATAGAGAATGTGCTTATTTTTTATTAATTACATGAGGCCAGTGCGAAAAATAAACTCAAATCCTGCATTACCCACAATCATCCGAAATTAATACTACACTCATTAAAAATCAAGTGTTCGTGGAATGCATCATAAAAAAAAAAAGCAAATAAAGACAAGTGCACAAATAATACAAAAACACACATTCAGATACACACCATACACGGTTATAGTAACACATGAGCAGGTAACTGCATAAATACCTATTCAGCACAGCTCTACAAATCAGCCATTTTGGTGTGGTTGCTATGACGAGCTAAATCTTTAAAGAGCACAAAAAGGACAGAAAGATGCAGAAAAACAGAGCAGAACAATTAAAGAGCAGAAAAAGAATCCAAAAGAAGAACAAAAAAAGAGAGCGAGAGCCAGGGGAGAAAGAGGAGATGGAAAGCGATCCGCTTGGCGCACGCTAGTTTGCGACCTTGTGCAATCGGAGATAACGCGTTTAACTGGAAAGTCGTGAATCAACTCAATTTCAATCACACTCTTTTGTTTGAGTTGTTACATTATTTAATGTATGCGTGTGAGACAGTGGGCTTGTGAGGCTGAGTCAGCAGTGTCTCCTTTGACGATAAAGCACTAACACACACACGCAGTCCCCAGAACCCTCTACGTTGGGATCAGCCAAAAGAGGGATGATGTATTTAGAGCCAGTGGATAATGGCTGTACTGTGGCCTGTTGCTGAGAGAAACCTCTCCTCTCTTTGATGTTCTGCAGTCTCTATTTATAGTAACAACAGAAAAAAGGACTGAGAGAGCTGGAAAACACATAGGCCACATTTTGTTCTCACTAACTAGCTTACTGTTGAGCACTGTGCTCTCTCTGAGCAGGCGGTAGTGTCTCAACACTCCTGGCAGAATTTACAGAGCCGCTGGCACCTCGGTT
Organism: Oreochromis niloticus; assembly: GCF_001858045.2. Lineage (NCBI taxonomy): Eukaryota > Metazoa > Chordata > Actinopteri > Cichliformes > Cichlidae > Oreochromis > Oreochromis niloticus. The sequence continues at coordinate 30,840,798 of NC_031966.2, read as the reverse complement.
TAGACACATCCTGCACCTCGGAGCAGTGAAGTTATTTATCAGACAGATACAGCATTGTTGAATTTGCAGTTTGCTAGTGCTGCTGCAAATTCTGGTATCGATCTGATACCAAGTAAATTCAAGGCCAGTATTGCCGATATCAATACCGATGATATGACTCATCGTAAATTTCCAAATTAGGAACACATTTTAATGACCACTAAATCACTGTGATTTTTACCTACCACAATAATTAGTCAACACAACAACAAGAAATTCCTTTAAGCTTTTCATGTATTTGAAGACGTAGAATGTAAGTGTGCCTGTGTCTGTTTAAATGTGCCATAGGCTATACATAAAATAGACATTTTCAAATAAATAAATAAATTACACAACTCAGTGGGCGACATAGCTAACTTAGAGGACAGAAAGTATCGATCCTGTTGCGCTACTATCGATCTGATACCGATACTATCAATATTTGGATTGATCTGCCTGCTTCTACTGTGTGCATTTTTAAGGAGTGAGGCGTAACAGATGGAGGCGTGGATTTTACAGCGGCTCTGAAGGTTCACTGTTCACTTGTTTTTTGGATACTGTGTCTCCTGTGAAACTTTTAGCATGACCACAGTTTCCATCAAAAAGCGGGCTCAATTACTTCATCCGTTTAACCTTTACGTACATTTCTATAAATAGGTCATTATTACAATTTTACCATAATAGACACCCAATTTATTCTCCCTGTTTGAGTTTCATTAAGAAGCTCAGTTAATGGAACTGACATTTTGGATATTACAAAAATATTATTTTGGGTGGATCTCTGACAAATCCTACTGCCCCTTTTGAAATCATCATCACTTGCAGGATGTACTTAGGAGGCGAGCGTTATCACTGATTGCATTATTAGCTGCTGCCTTAGTAAATCAGATGTTAATTACATGCAGATTGCGAGCTCAAACGGAATAAAAGGTGCAACTTGCTGTCCCACACTCTGCCGCGGCTCTCTCTCTATATCTGGGCCTTCTGCTAGTAAATGGTATTATTCTGTCTCCTTATATATGTAGTGTGTATGTATCTACCCTTCTTTCCTACATGATCATGCAATAGTCATACAGCCTTACAATTAGCACAGCTTGCATCAGCTGACATCAGCTGACTCAGAGGAATATGGAAGTCCCTATGCTAATGGACTTGACATGCAGTTGTGCATCTAGGTGTACGCCTGAGTGTGTATTTCGGAGCGCTTGTTTGTGGTCCCCTTTTGCACAAACACTCTCTTGCAAATGTGATGCAACTCCCCAAGGCACAACCTGCAAGCCCTTTCAGCTCACAAACAGTCATGCCCAGCCAAGCAGAGGCAAAAAGCCTTTAGTAGGCACTCTAGGAGACGCACAACAGCCGCACGCTCCACATTAGACTATTAGGCTCACCTCTCATTGTGAACTAGAGACCTCAGAGACAAATAATAAATGCTAATCTTTATAGGACGAAGCCAAGTCAGTCAGTTTAAGCTGAGAGCGTTGAATGAGATTTTTAATTACTGCATGACCTGGGGTATATTAGCACATATTAATGAGGATCATTAACCTAGAGGTAACTAAGACCCCTCCTCCTTAACTACAACTGATAGCACCTCTGCTGTGTGCTAAACTATCAGTGTGTGCGTGTGCGTGCATTTAAAAAAAAAAAGAAAGAAAAAACGTTTCACAGATGGCTTATTCCATCCCAACTGCCTGTCCTTGGTGAAAATAAATAACTACAGTGAATCTCCTTTTACAGTTGAGGAATTATACCGCTGAAAGTGTGAAAAAAGGCTGGGAAAAAAACAAAACAAGAACAGAATACAAAACCTTGGCCTGTAACTTAAATGTTGTTGTGCCCATTTGCTGCAGCACAAGGATGGGGGCAGGGAGTGTCATCGTTTTTATGTAGCCTTTGACCAAAAAAGGAAAAAAGAAAAATTCAATGGGCAACAAGTAGGAGCAGCAGAGAGCAAAAAAAGAAAGACGAAGAGAAAGGAAGACCAATTTCAATTGACATATGCAAAGGTCAAGGTAATTTCAATGGATAAAGAAGAGGACAAACAGGGGGAAAAAGAGAAACTTTCCTAGTATCTCTCTTGAACTACGAGAGGTTGAGGCGGAACAGAGGAGGTCTTATTTTCCACCCCCTGCAGAGTAAATGTCAGGGCTGATACTGACGTCACCCACCCATCGTTTCTATAACGCCTCCCCCTCTCCCCCGCCCCGGCCCTTTTCTCCAACCACATGTGTCAGCTTCAGTCTTGTAGTGCCATTACACCGCAGTCTCAGTGGTATAGAGGCAGACGCTTTTATCTCATAAGAGGGCAGACCAGCCGTATTTGGCTTGTAACATTTGCTAAGCACACACACACACACATTCACCAACTCATTCATGCAAAGACGCCTAATGCGCACACACGCACGCAGACACCCATTCATGCGCGTGCACGCTCTAACACTGTCCATTCCTCTCCACTCTCACTGCCTCAGCAGTTTATCCTTTCATCTTTACATAACTGTGAGGTCCCTCGGTGACCTGCTCTAAAAGTAGTTGTTCCACAGAAGACACATGCAACAATCCGCAGTGCAGGGAGGGACCCATCCACCCGAGGCTCGTTTCCCCAACTCTAAATCTCCCTCATTTCTCCACTCAAGCCAGTGCACCAACTGGAAGAAAATACCAATAAGATAATGAGCAGAGGGGCCAGTGTGAGGGGAGTTAGCTGTGCTGGTGCACACACACACACACACACACACACACACACACACACACACTCACACGTACACACAGATTTATATATGAAATATAGGGCAATGCAGCAGAGGGAACAGGACTCCTTTGTGCAGGAAACCCAAAGGAAGAACAAGGCCTGTGTCGTTGAGTGTTCTGGGTGGTTACATACGTGCACAATGGAGCCAATCACTTGAGCTGGAGCCAGTATGGAATAATGGGAAATAAAACTGTTCTCCGGTAGCCATTTTCATTATGTAAACTCATGGTAAATGTAATATGGTTGAATGCTGCATTTGCACAGTTTTGCACAGTTTGAGTTTAGACCATGGCAAGTTGGGCTGTGGTTCGTTTTATGTAACTGTGCATCTGAATGTGTGCACCAGCCAGTGTGTGTGTGCATCTTCCTTCAGTACACCATGCATTAATTGCCATTCCCAGTGGTCGTCAAGAGAGCGCAGGACTCCTGGGGGACATCTCCACCTTCATTAGACTCTACTGATCATCACACTGCGGTACCAAGAGAGGGCCTGTTCCTCTCTTTCATCACTCCTTCACTTCACGACTCCCTTGCCTCACGATTTTTATATGTAGCATTCTTTCTCAACCAGACCCTGCAGTGTCGTTTTCTTTAAATATTATCTTCATGGCATTTCTGGGTTTATTAAGCTGGCGCAGACAGAAAAAAGGAAGGAGATGCGAGAAGGAGCCTGTGAGAAAGTTCTAGACGAGCTGGACTTGAACGCGGTTGCTCCGTGCTCGCCCCTAAACTGCCGTACAACTGTGCATCTTTCTCCCTCAATTTGCAATGGCTTATGATTTCACCGTCTCCCCTCTCATCCTTCAATATTTCTGTCACCCCACTCGCGCCCCCTCCCCTCAAACCACCACCCCACTCCCTCCCTCCCTCGCGCTTCCTCTCCGCCCTCATCTCACACGTTCTTTTGCATTTTCATTCCCATCAGCCTTCCTTTCGTCATTATCTCTCAGTTAATACTTCTTACTGTCTCGAATCCCGGTGCAAGTGGTTCTTACCCCCAGGGGGTAAGTTCGCTCGCACTCCACAGACCCCTACAGACATGTAATGCCCCCCCCTCCTGCTCCCCACCAACTCCTCCAACTCATCCCTCCGCTCTCTCCTCCCCTCCCTCCTTCTCTCTCTCTCCCCTCCTTTCTCCGCAGTGGATGAGAGACGCCAGCTGGAGGAAACAGAGAGAAATGGGCCCAATTACAGCATTGGGAACTGAAAGTTGGCTAATTAACTCTAATTCGTTAACAAACTGGTTTTTCACCAAGAATCATCTCTCTCTGTCACATGGCATACGCATGCATGAGAATCTGCATTTGCATGCGCTGCCAAAGAAAAGAAGAGAGGCCGAACAGACACCCATCCCCATCTACACGATTGCAGGTACACACGCACACAAATACAGCAAAAAGAAAAAAACCCGCACTCCCTTCCCATTTCCACACAAACACACACACACACACGCACGCACACACACACACACACACACACACACACAGAAGCTCACATGCCCACACAAGTGTGCGCGGATCCACTTGCTCAGCTGTATTTACTGCAAGGGCAATATGTTGATTACGTTAGAGTGGCTGATTATTGCACAGTGACAGTAAAGGAAACAAATGTCTTTCATAGGCAGGCATCTATCTCTGCGAGAGGGCTTCTAGCTATAGACTATAGCAGCAAATGACTGCGCTGTACCCAGCTATGACAGACAAAAGAAGGAGTGCAGGAAGAGGAGGAGGGGGGGTAAAAAGAAGAGAGTGATTGCACGAATGATGTGCGGGAAGAACAAACCCCCTCCCAAAAAAACGAGGAGCCCCAGATGGAGACGCAAAAACAGATGAAATTAAAAAAGCGAATGGATGGAGAGATGAGATGAGACAGCGCTAGGAGATGGGTGAGGAGCGATACTCTGGATTTTGCACGGAACAAGTGAAGCAGTTTTCCTCTGCACTGGGATAATGGTGGTTAGAGGAGAGAACAATAGGTTTATCTAGTGCAAAGATGCTATCTGGGGTGAAGCACAAACATCACACGACCTCACACACGTACACACTGTAGGATGTTTCATTACTTGTGCATTACAGACAGTATAGGGAATTATAGTGTTGGTAGCACTTGAACAATAAGCTTGTCAGTGTAGAGTTATCAGAACAGGTGTCCAATGGGTACAACTTGTCTGAACACACACACACGGTCACACACACACTTGCAGTATATATGAGTATGAAGTTTGAAAGCATCTCTTAAAGCCATTGTTAGTAAATCAGGATATCCTCTCATCCCACTTGATGAGTCGTGAAATCCTCCTGGATTACCAGATACGATAACCAGCTTCTCACATATGTGTGTGATAATACACGTATGTACATAGAGAGCAGACACACAGACACACGCATGCAGTCTACACTACAGAACAGATGGTTTTGGATGGGAAATGTCACTTCTCAGTTCTTGCTACGCCTTTACTTTCATTCCGCCCGTCTTGCTTCTCCCTCCTTTACCAACTCTCACTCTTTCCCAGTAAATTTCTGCTCCCTGCCTTCCTCTCCAACTCTATACCTTCTTCATTGATTCCTTTGCAATGAGATTGATAGTTACTCCTCTCCCTCTCGCTCGCTCTGTTTCCCTGATCCACCTCTTTTTCCTTTTTTCACTTGCTTCATCTCTGTCCCTCTCTCACACCTCATTAGTAATGCTAATACCCCAAGTAATAGAAGACACCATTCAATGTATTTGTGTGAGTGTGTGTTTGTGTGTGAGAGAGGGACTGTGTCTGGGAAGGGGAGATGAGTTTCCCCCTCTGATCCCATTTCTCCGTCTCCGGCCCTGCTTTCCTTCTCGCCGGGGAGAAAATCCAATGGAAATGCAATCACAATCAGTTAGGGTCCAGACAAGAACGGACACACACGCGCACGCATGCGCACGTGCACGCACGCATGAGCACACACAAACACACACTCTGCTCCAGTACCGCAAGGGAGCCATGCAGAAAATTGTTTTGGACATGGTGATGAGGAGAGGGGGGTCGGGGTGTGGTGAAGGGGGGACTTTTTAATTTACATTTTTAATGTAAAATATCATTCAAAGAGGGAAAGTTAGGCATCTCATTATGCTGCTTCTTTATTACACGCGAGGCACATCAGTCTCAGGGTGCTGTGTCCTGGGAAATGTGCACGCTCGCACATGCATAAACACAGGCGTGAACAACCTGCGGAGCCCTCCGGCCGTAATCAGCGCGTAAGAAATGAGGCTCATCCTCCGACACAATAAATCTGGAATAACCTATTCTGTCTTCCAGAAATCATCAATCACAAATAATCTATATCTTTGGATTTCCCTTCTTAACTCAAATCTGTTGGGGAGGGGAAAACTTCGAACAGTAGGAAAACTTTAAACTCCTGCCCCGTTAGTCTTAATTACGAGTAATCTATTTGATGGTCTGGATCAGGAATTTAGCTGTGCATCAAGATCCACGGCGACGATCGCAAAATAACCACCTAAAATTTTTGTTTTTTGTCACCTGCTTTTCGAAAGGTAATGACCAAAAACATATAGGGACCATTAACTGATTACTTGCGTATATAAAATGCTGACTTGTGTGTGTTTGGCACAGATAAACCTCAGCATTTTGAATATCTATACTTTGCATTTTCTATGTCATTGTGTAGCCAGCGGTTAAGAGAAGAATGAGATATGATTGCTATTTTGCACTGAGATGAATCACTTTTTTTCCCCCGAAGATAGAGGTGTCTTTCTCTCGAGTACAGATGCTTGCCCTGTGTGTTTGTTCTACACAGTCTGTTGATTTCCACAACAGCACAAATACTATGAATGGCTCACAGAGGGAAATCATTATCTCTGTCTTTCTAAGCTCTCGCTCTGCTCAATCAAATGAGGCACTTTGCGCCTTCAGCTTTGCACCGCCTCTGAGGTCAGAGCCAGTGATGTCAAGCCAAAATGAGACTGTGTGGCCCTCATAGGCCCCGAGGACCCCCCGTGGCTGCCTGTGTCATAAGCGATCAGTGCCAGACCATCAGTCGGATGTACTGGCTGAGGATCAACCACTTGCAGGAGCAATAGTGGTGAAGCCTCTAATGGCATGGGCGCATGTCTACGCCTTTAAATATAGAGATCTGTGTATAAAAGCTTTGATTTATACGACATACCATCCAGAACCCTTAGGGAAGCATCTGAGATTCATTTTCTAGCTAGACAGTGACCCCAAACATACAGCTAGAGCCATAATGAACTATCTTCAGCAACAAGAAGAAAGAGTTCTACAACAGATGGTACGCCTCCCCCCCCTCCAAGTGAGCCCTCATATCAGTATCATGGAGTCAGTCTGGGACACAATAATTCCACACAAGAACAGTGGCAAGTTGTCCAAGATGCTTGGAACAAGCCTCATGCCAAGAAAAAAAAACTCAGCGCAAGTGTAGCTAGTACAATTGGTGCCGTCTTAACCCTATGAGACCTGACGTGTTGTCGCAGACACAGCCAAGCAAGCTGTCTTCTTATTACCGGAACTCATCGGAACAGTTTGAACTATCAGAATAATTCAAACTGGATTCAGCACAACTGGAGCATAAACATGCGCTATCAACATCTGCTTAGCTTTGTGTGGAAATTTAAATCACGTCAGCAGTGATTTAAATCTCCTCCACACACCAGCGCGAGTTGACACACAGTCGATAAGCTATCCATCTAATGGGCGAGTCTGACTGATAGCGATTTGTATAAACAATGCCGTCCATCTATTAAAACTTGACCTCCCCCCACCCTCCCACCCCTAACACGCCGTAATTCAAATTCCACACCTGTTTGCTTATCGCACTGAATAGCAGTTTTAAAGCAGCGGGGCTTCACGCCGACGCTCCGATAATCATCCCGCAAAGACCTCCTTGTCAAAAAAAGTGTAGTTTCACAAACTAATGCAAATACACAGTCGGAACGTGAACCTGACACTGCCCTTCCTCTATTTCCTCCTTTTTTTTCCCCCTATCTCCTTTCATGCTGTTTTTTGTCCTCTACAAGTCTCCTGCAGTTCTTAAAGGCTGAGACGGCACTGTGGGAGTCTGATCACTACTGCGTCCGCATGCACACACGCACACGGACAGACACACACTCTGTGAGTTTCCTTTGTATTGCAGAAAATAAAAAAAATAAAAAAATACTGAACCTTTAGAAGTGTGTCTGTCAAAATGAAATTGCTGGCTGCATTACAAGCCTTTGAAGGTATTGAAAACTCATTTTCACAATCACCCCACAGGCAGGTAGAGAGAGCCCGTGTGTGTGTGTAGTTAGACGGTTTTCACCAGGTGGGTTAGGCAATATTCTCTGTTCTTTTAGTCGGTTTGCAGTTGATTATTATTGTCTCGGCTACAGTTTGTTGCCATGCCCGTCGCCGTTTCTCAGCCCTCCATCCACCCACCCGGCACATCTTCGTCTGGATAATCCTTACCTCTTTCTTCCCTTCGAACTCTAAGGAAAGTCATTTCTCCCTGAAACCCCCCACTGGGGAAAAACAAACTTTCAAAGCCGGCCAAACAATGACTCACACATACACACATTCCTCTATGAAAAGGCACACTCCCACAGAGGAACATCAAGAGGCACTGAGCGGACATAATGGTTTTCTGATAATTATTCACAAAGGTGACTTTTGTGTGAGTGCCACTATGTGCTCAAGCTCAGCAGCATGGAATGAGCCCGGAGTTAGTCACAACACAGGCAGATGACCAACATTATGGTCAGTCTGAAACTGACTGACACACACACACACACACACACACACACACACACACACACACACACACACACAGAAGGGCCTAGGCACACACATATGCAGATTCCGTGACTCTTTCTCATCGTAATGTTTCAATTAGCTGCAGAGGACAGTCTGGCCCCACACTGATGGCCATGCCTCCCATCTGGGGTTACTGCAGCCACACAGGCAGGCGGATGGATGGACAGAATGACAGACAGGCTGATGGCCCTCCATGCTGATTAATTCGGAGAGATGAGGAGGGCGGGGTGAAAGCAGAACAGTGATGGAAATAATCAGTCGAGGCAGTGAGCTGTGCTTTTCCCAGAATTACAATATGGTCACCGAGAGCATATGGTTCTTCTCTATTTCAGTTTCTGTTACACCTCCGGCTCAGCAGTTATATAAGTCGAACTGCTTTCTTTGAAAACAATTTTCCAACTTATCTCTTCCGCATTCTTCTTGAACCCACTTTTGTTTGCAGTTATTGGGGACGTAAGGTGCATCGTCTCTGCTGCAGAAAACATGCACAACAACAACAACTACTGTCCCGAAGGACCAGGAGAGAGGAGGGCTGCGTTGCCCCTCCATGATCTCTCCCTTGAGAACCCCCACATTTTTATCCCCATCTCCGGTTTCCAAGGCGAGGCGTAATCGTTCCTGTACGGAAGTCGTTACCGAAGGATTGTGGTGAAAAAAAAAAAAAAGATCAATGAAGGAAAAAAAACCCAAGGTCATACTCCACTTCTCCCTGTGTCTCCCTGCTCACCTATCTAGCCTGGACCCCTCCTCATCTCTCTCAAATTCTCCATCTCCTTCCCTCCATCACCCTCTCTCTGGTGCAGGATAGTAATCCCATTAGGATCAATATTCCAGGCGAGTGAGCATCCTTTCACTGCAGCAATTACAAACCTTTAGAGACATAAAGGAGAGCATTTCTTCACAGCTTAGACCATCAATCAACTATTTAGCTTCGGAGGCAAAGGATGTTGTGTCTGTGTGTGTGTCTGTGTGTGTGTGAGGGAGACAGCATGCATGCATGCATGTCTGAGCGCGTGCACGCGTTTCTGAATTCTGCAGTATTGTTCCGTCTGCGTTACTGAAATGACTGTTGGGATTTTCGTCTTATAGATCCTATTATGGGTGCATGAATACATGAGAGAGCTCCTTAATGCACACTTCCCATCTGGCAGTGCAACAAGGCCCTATCATCTCCCCTGTGAATGCACGTATTAGTATTGTCCGCAGCGGGATTTCACAGACGGCTAGTCTCGGGTGTTTAGCTAGGGGTTAATATTTCATGCCTTCATGTTATCCCCCCTCCCCTCCCCTGCCATGCCGCCACCTCTCACTTCCAACATGTGCACCACATGCGCTTCTTGCCTCTGCAGCAACATTTCACAGCTACGCTCGTGTGACAAGTACAGTACGCTTACTGGTTCCTTGATGACAGTAGAGCATTCCTATGATTGTAATTTAACCCAAAATAGATCCATCGCTAACAAAAACACCACCGCTGCCGTCTTTCCCTAAAAACTCTCTCCCTCTCCGTTTCAGTCTCTAATGAGGTGGCGTGACTGACAGGACTGGTGAGGGCATATCACTTCTCATCTCGTCAGCTCTGCGGCCACTTGCGCCCCTCAATGTCACAGGGCTCCACTTTGCCTCGAGGGCCCCTGGCTTCCATCTATCGAGCTGCTGTACAAACCCCCATCTGGCACTGTTTGCCCTCAAAACAGAGACAGCCTTGGTTAGTTCGCATCTGGGGGCAGCCTTGCTAGCAGGCTCGCCAGCATACAGCAAGCTCAAAGAGGACGGGGAAAATGCAATTCATTAAAAAGCTTTATATACATCCTCTGCAGTGAAAATTGAATCTGTGTCTGGGGTAAAAAAAAAAAAATTGTTAGCGAGTAAAACAATTTAATCAGTTCTTTAGTGGAGCAGAAATTAAAAAACGCTACTGTAGATCTGAAGCAACACCACGGGTTACAGTGGATCCTGAAACAACAATGAGTAAATTATAAAGCCAAAGACTAACAGACAGGAAATGACAGATCCAAATGGCTCACTATTTTTATCGACAACTCAGAGCTGCATCGTAGCCCGTGGCTCACACTGTCAAAATGATCGTTCTAATTCTTTGCCATGAAAAAATTCAATTAGACTATCATTAGACCAGGCTGATGATGAGGTTCTGTTTATCGTTAACTGCACATTATTCGATTCTTCATTTAACAGGCAGCGCCTCATTTACTGATGATCCATTTAACAAATGCTTTTCTAAAAGTTTCTTTTGGCTGGAAATGTGGTGTTTTGTGGGTTTTTTTCAAAGTGTTTGTTGAGAGCGCCACAGAGGAAACCAGGGTAACTTGTCATGTTGCCTTTTTGATGATGACGAGTTCACTTTCCTGCCAGTCTGACTTAGAAATTCAAGCATATGACTGCGAGTAAAAAAAGAAAAAGCAAATGGAGTGGCAAAGGGGTTAACTGTTGGATAGCTGCTTACAGACCAGAGAAAAGGGAAACGGTGCCAGAAGCGTGAAGAGTGCATGCACGTATGGAAATAGTGAAAGCACCAGAAGGGGCTTGATGGCACTTGTGGTAGTGGATTATCGATTACACCCACAACAGAAAGCGGTAGCAGGAGAGAGGAGGGCCGGTGTTGTGCCAAAGTAGTTACCCCCGTCAAAAATTGTTTCCCCATCCACGAGAGCGCGCAAAGTAGGAGGAGCCACTTGCCCAGCTCCGTTCTGTACGCTACTTGTCACTGATCTGCAGTCGACGCAATAAAGAGTAAAAGCTGGAAACGGCAGGCTCGATAATTTAATATTAGTTTCGTGACATTGTAATGTGCCGTGTGGAAGACAATTTACATTAAACTGTACACTGAAATAACCTGCTGGGAATACTTTGTCTAGAAAAATACTTTGATACTATAATACTGTAAAACCAGACGCGATCATGGAAACACGTCGCTCTCCGGTGAATTTACACTCGGTTTACATTTTGTAGCGAAGCTATCACGAAGGAGTTTATTTGCGAAATCAATCACAGTATAACCAATAACTACAGTAACGTTGGAGAGGGTTTCTTCACAGCAAAAGTTATGGAGGGATTCAGATTTTATCAGGCTGTGTGGCATCGGCTGCCAAAATGTGTGCCCCCCCCCATCTGTAATCCATATTGGCTTTGCTATCACAAAGGGTATATTTGCAAAATAAGTCACAGTATAACCAATAAGTACAGTAACTTTGGAGAGGATTTCTCCTTCACAGCAAAAGTTATGGAGGGATACAAAATTTATCAGGCTGTGTGGCCTCGGCTGCCAAAATGTGTGCCCCCCCTATCTTTAATCCATATTGGCTTTGCTATCACAAAGGGTATATTTGCAAAATAAGTCACAGTATAACCAATAAGTACAGTAACTTTGGAGAGGATTTCTTCTTCACAGCAAAAGTTATGGAGGGGTACAAAATTTATCAGGCTGTGTGGCCTCGGCTGCCAAATGTGTGCCCCCCTATCTTTAATCCATATTGGCTTTGCTATCACAAAGGGTATATTTGCAAATAAGTCACAGTATAACCAATAAGTACAGTAACTTTGGAGAGGATTTCTCCTTCACAGCAAAAGTTATAGAGGGATACAAAATTTATCAGGCTGCGTGGCATCGGCTGCCAAAATGTGTGCCCCCCCTATCTTTAATCCATATTGGCTTTGCTATCACAAAGGGTATATTTGCAAAATAAGTCACAGTATAACCAATAAGTACAGTAACTTTGGAGAGGATTTCTTCTTCACAGCAAAAGTTATGGAGGGGTACAAAATTTATCAGGCTGTGTGGCCTCGGCTGCCAAAATGTGTGCCCCCCCTATCTTAAATCCATATTTGCTTTGCTATCACAAAGGGTATATTTGCAAAATAAGTCACAGTATAACCAATAAGTACAGTAACTTTGGAGAGGATTTCTCCTTCACAGCAAAAGTTATAGAGGGATACAAAATTTATCAGGCTGTGTGGCCTCGGCTGCCAAAATGTGTGCCCCCCCTATCTTAAATCCATATTTGCTTTGCTATCACAAAGGGTATATTTGCAAAATAAGTCACAGTATAACCAATAAGTACAGTAACTTTGGAGAGGATTTCTCCTTCACAGCAAAAGTTATAGAGGGATACAAAATTTATCAGGCTGTGTGGCCTCGGCTGCCAAAATGTGTGCCCCCCCCATCAATAATGCACATTGGCAGAGTTTTTCTTTGTAAATAAATAAATTTAAAACAACATTTAAATATATATATATCGTCTTTGTAAGTCACAGGGCTTTTCAAAATTTTGCAAGTTAGTTTTGGCCAACCTTTCGTAGGCCTACTTGACTCCGACATTGTCAAATTTTTCCAAAATCTCTGGTCACGTGGGTTTTCCTCATCAATTATGCAAATTAGCTCACGTTGTGCGCACGAACCGAAAAACAGAGTGGCTCTGAACTAACTAGAAGATTACTTTACAATTTGTTTTCGAAAATAACAAACACCACAAGAGAATGGAACCAGACGAGTACAAGATTTTGGTTGCATATAAACTGAAAGGCGAGTATCCAGCGCTTTTCACGAAGAAAGAGAAGTTTCTTCTCCGAAGAAAAGCTGCTATTTACGACATTGAAGGTAATAACAGCAACTTCGTAGCGTTTATAAATGTCATCAATACATATATATTAACACATATACAAAGGCATAATGTGTAGTCTTAATTTGCACTAACCGATTTAATTAGCTTGACCTTTCTTTGACCTAGTTAACCCCGGTTAATAGGCACATGGGCGTTTATTAAAGTAAAAGTTTTAAGGTTTGCTATTAAGAAGACAGCGTTAACTAAGAACTGTTTTTGTCCTTTTATAGCTTAACTACAATATATTACGTCGTAATTACTTTTGGAGTGGTATGTGCCACACCCTTTTACGCAGGTGTACCCACTGTTATGTCTTTATGTCTTTAAATTACATATGTGGAAAATTACGGACAGCAGGAAATTTGGAATTAAACTACTTTGAATTGATATTTGTACAAAAGATAACTCCATGATATCTGAAGGCCATTAGTTATAATGACTTTACACATCCATCACTTTGTTTAGTATCACTAATACAGTCTTGTGAGTGGCATAATCTTTTTGGCTTCTGAAGTAGTCATACTGTCATAACTATAGAGAACCAGTCCAATAGTCACCCCAAATTATATCACATACATAATTGATTCATTACATTGAAGATGTATTGTCATGACTTTTACCACATATAGACCTGTCATGGTTTAAACAGCTATAATAAACTTTTCTATTTTCTTGTTTATGTTTAGGGGAGCAGCTGTTTTACTGGCGCTACAAAGGCACAGACAAAACCATAAAGACAACGGTAGTCTGTGGGGCTGATGAGGCAAACACAATTTTTCAGATTTTCATGCCAGTCCTACTGGGGCCCATTGCGGGCAAACAAAAACAAGAGAAGCCATTTCAAAGCGGTTCTACTGGCCAGGGATGTCAGTGGACATCAATAATTGGGTGGGTACTCCAAAACAAACTCTATGTAATTCGACTACAGCTAATTTATTTTAAGAGGAACACAGCAATGTTTCTGTATCTCTCATAATAAGTTATGTAAACCTTGATCATCAACTCTTGTGTTTCTTATTGAATTGCTTTTATTTTTGATTAGGTTTCCCAATGTGCACTTTGCCAGGCAAGTGCTGCAACAATTAAAAAACCAGCGGAATACATTCCGATAAAGGTTAGTCATCGACCACAGCAAATAATCACATTTAATCACACAATGTTTTCATTGCTTAGAAACCTACTGATTATATACTTGAAAAATTATAACAGTAGACTAGCATTCTGTGTAATTTCAGTATTATTAACTTAACTATGATTTTGTTTTAAGGTCTCTCAGCCATTTGAACTGGTTGGGATGGACCTTATTGGAAAACTTACTGAAACCAACAATGGACATCAATACATATGTGTTTTTATTGATTATTTTACAAAATGGCCACAAGCATACCCTTTAAAGTCAAAATCAGCCGGGGAAGTGACAAACTGTCTCATAAAATTTGTCCACCAGTTCGAAGCCCCCAAAAGGATTCTTACTGACCAAGGCAAAGAATTTGTCAATTCTGTAAGTACTTTAGTCTTTGGCAAAAATATGTGAACTCATATTTGAATAATTTTTTGAAAATGGTTAATTTTCTGGTCTTTATAAATCTGTTTTTGAGATATTAGTATGACAGCTGTTTATTTAAATTCTTATTGTAATGTGCTTATAGTCAGTGTATATAACTTTCTTTTGCAGCTCAACAAAAGGGTTGCGGATTGTTAAAAATTAAAAGAAGCCTCTGCTCCCCCTATCACCCACAAACAATGGGCTGGTGGAGAAAATGAATGGCACCATCCAGAGGTAAATTCTTGGAGTACATGTTATACATTTATGGGGGTTCCCTTCAACCAAAACATGAATGCATGACATTAAACTATTAAAAAATGTAAATGATCTTTCATATGAATGTCTTCTATGTGCTTTCATTGTCAGAGCCCTGTGTAAAGTCGTTGGCGACCAACCAGAAATGTGGGATGAGTATCTGGATGCTGTAATGTTTGGACTCAGAACTAAAAAACAAGTGACCACCAAATACTCACCTTATTACCTAATGTTTGGCAGAGAGGCTCGCTATCCTTCCGAAATCCCAGAAGAGTTCATGGTATGTCTTTCTGTCTGTGACAAACTACACGGAAATCCCACACAACGAAACTTTTTTTAGTTTTTGAGGCACAGGCAGATCAGTTTCAATGGATGCTATGTCACCGCCATAAAAGCACTACACCACTGAATATTTTTATGGATTGTTCAAACCCTCAATAACAGTTTTCTTCATGTCCAATCAATCCCAAGATACACTGAAGCTTTGCCAGAAATACATTGTGTCTTAAAACCTTACCAAAGACACTTAATGTAAATTTTCACTGTATTTCTCAGTTCTTTTATGTATTATCTGTGTATCTTACACAAATTATAGTAATGATAGACATGTCTTTGATTCAAAGGTTGATGAGAGTGTGGAAGACATTGTGGGGCAGGAGGAGCTGTCGGAAGACATTCAAAAGCATCAAAAGCTGTTGGAACTGGTGAAGGACAATGTGGTCAAAGCTCAGGAAAAAACAAAGGGCAAAATAAAAATGATGACGAGAGATGTCGTCTTCAAAGTTGTGACAAAGTTTTAAGAGCTAACATAAGAAGTCAGCAGAGGAAAGGGGGAAAACTTGAAGCAAACTTTTTAGGCCCTTACATTATTACAGCAATCCAAGGTAAAAGTGCAGATCTTCAGGATTCCAATGGGACAATCATTCCAAAAGTAAATATTGACCAACTAAAGTTAAGCAAAGACAGCATGCCAAGAGTGCCACACCGGGGTTCAAAGAAAACAGCAGCCACATTACCAACAGCACAACCAGGTCCAGCAGCACCACAAGCTGCAGCAGCACCAGCATCTGCTCTAGCTTCACAGGCTACAGCAGCACCAGTGGCGGTAGCACCACCACCACCTCCTCCTAGAGCTACACAGCCTACAGCACCAATGGCATCACTTACATCACTATCGTTCAAACACAACATCCATCTCCAGTTCCACAAGGTATAGCAATAACGGTATCAGATCCAGAGTCAGGAGCAACAGCACAGAAAGAGAACGAACCAGCCACAAGTGCTACAGCACCAGAATATGCTACAGCTGTACAAACCGAATCCCAAACAGCAGCAGACCCAGCCTCAAAGACCATAACAGCAGACCAGGCCTCACAAACCACAACAGCAGACCCAGCCTCACAAACCACAACAGCAGACCAGGCCTCACAAACCACAACGGCAGCAGACCCATCCTCACAGACCACAGCTCCAAATGCTACAACCACACAAGCCTCAGCTCCACAGATTACAGCCCAGCAATCTACAGCACAAACCATGGAAGCAACAGTTCCACTTGTGACACCAGCCCCAGCAACAGCCACACAAGCTAGCCCTGCACCACCTCCAGCATCACCCTCTCAGAGATACACTGAACCTGTTGCAGAGAAATGTAAATAAATATAATATTTTTTATTTTTTAAAAAGGACTTTTGTTCCTATGACAGTGTTTGTTTCAGTACTCTGTAGATCATGGCATAGCAAATTTTACACCTTTAAAAAGATTTTTTTAGGTATATTTCCTAACAGAATATTTAAATTTAACAATATGTTAATGCTTTAAAAAAAAAACCTTCATGGGGCAAAACATTATAGAAAACTTGTAAAAGATGTAAGCCACATGTGTAAAATTACACAAATGAAAAAGTGAGTCCTTCAAAACTGTGAATCTTTCTTTTGTTGTTGTGGAACCCAGAATGTTAATGATTGATATTGTACATCTGATGTACACTAAGAGTGAAAAGTTTGGACACACCTTCATTTTAATGTTGCTTCTTAATTTCCTTGTCTATTTTGTAGATTCATTGTTGATTAGAACTCGAGGCATCAAAATTATGAATGGACACATATGGAGCACTAACCCTAACACAAATGATGTAGTAAACCAAAAAATATGAAAGAACCAAAATATTTTTATATCTTAGATTCTTCAAATTAGCCACCCTTTGCTTTGATCACTGCTTTGCACACTCTAGGCCTTCTGTCAGTGAGCTTCATGGGGTAGTCACATAAGATGATTGTCACTGCATGAAAAGCATGAACACACAGAAAAACACTGAATGGGAAGGTGTGTCCCTAATTTTGACTAGTAGTGTATGTTCTTCATTTTCTTCTTTTCTGAAATTGCTGTCATATATGCTGTTAGTGACATAGAATGCCCACTACAAGCAGTATATTAATGTTGTGATGATGACTGCCTGCCAGCAATAGTTCGAAAGATCAAATACTCTTTAAGAAGCTGCTTTTAACAGCCCAGAAATTGACACTCTATTTAAAGACAATAAAACTAGTTTTGGAGGAGAAAAATAACATTTTTCCAGAAATGGTTATGTAATAGTAAAGGCCACAGGTGCAAGCCTTGAGCCTGAGTATTTAAAACATATTCATGTAGCTTCAACTAAACATAATTTTAAAAATTGTTGTAATAGGTGTTTCTGCTGGAAAAAAAATTTGATAGGGGGCAAGAGCATTTCTATTGCTATGTATTTAAATTCCTTTTCTTTATTAATATGAATTTATTTAAATTTCTTTAGAGGACATTGTAAGTGTAACTTTACCCCCAAATAAAAGCAAATTTAAGTGCTCTTTTTTTTCTACAAAATACAATGTTAAACCATGTGCCCATTTTATCAGCGTCTTAAAAGTATTTACCCTGAAACACGCCTTTTGTCAGAAAACTACATAAGAAATTATGCATTTTAAATTTTGATTTACATTTAGTCCTGATGACTTGTCTCTTTTCTCATTACTTTTGTAGATATAATGGATGCCTGGGCTGGAAAGAGTCCTCACGTTCTACTCTCCAAAATTGGTGCTTACAAATTATTCTACTGGGATATCCAACAATTGGTCCGGACATGGAGTTGGAAAGTGAGGTACAGTGATCTTTACTGACAACAATGCAACTATCAGTGTTTTATTGCTTGACAACAGTTAAAAAATGTTTACATTTTGTATTCGCAGTCTATTAATGCATATCTTGCGATCATGGTGAGACAATGCAATCGCCATAATTCAGCCAAAGCAGCATTCATTGATTCATTTTCAATGACTGCCATTTGGAAGAGAAAAGCTCCAAGACTCAAGGTAGGTATCTCTAGAAGAATCTGTGTGTATTGTTTAAGTACCTCAGATCATATCCACATCCAGATTTAGATTGGATAACAGCTTATGGAGAAAGAACGAATTGAGACTGGGGTTAGTAGATGTGGATAGTTTATTAGACTTGCCAGTTCTCTTTTGTTCTCTGTTTGTCTGGTTTCCTCCTTTTTTGTACACACTCCAATCAATGCTTGATTTGAGATTTGCAAACATTTGGCTAATATCTCTTTTGAAATCATCAACACTGCTTCATCTCTTTAATAGGTACCTTTTTATTCTCAAGTGATTCATACGTCACTGTTAAAGAGGCTTAATAAAGCATTACACATTATTTTGCAGATGGCACAATGATCGCATTGAAAATGAGTGAAAATGAACTCCATGTCCAAAGAAAATCCTTAGAAAGAGCTTTATTAGTCTTGGAGGAAGTAATGTGCAAAACCACTTATAAAAATATAAGATAGTCCAGCTTCTTGCACAGTTTAAAGAAATGAGGGATGAATCATGGCTGTCACAGAGTACTTTATAAGTGGATGATATATAATATATCATAAATTGCTTTAATAAAAAAGGACTCTAAACAACATGTTATTGCATTTCTTTTTTTATGTCTGAAGTTAATATTTTTATTCTTTTGTTTCAATTTAAGATCAAACCCATGGAGCATGAAGTGATTCTGGGAATTGTAAATGAACATCATCACTGGACATTAGTGGTAAACAAAATAATTGCATTTACAATATTCATCAAATCAGTTTTATAAGAAAAATGCATGGCATGCAGATAATCTTAAGTCTTGAATTATTACATGTAATTCTCCACATAATTTTACTGTAGGTCATTTACCCACAAGAAAAGAAGTCGCTGTATCTTGATCCACTCGGAGAAACTAAACAAGGTATCCAAAATTGTTTGGAATCAACAAGGTAAGGATAACTGCTCAAATTTATTTCGACCCTTTATTAAACTCTTTGTTGCTTTTGTTATTTTGTGTTTATTATGACAATTACAAGTATGATGTCAATCAAAAATAAATGGTACTCAGAATTAAAAAACTAGCAGCAACAGGTTTAAATTTTTGTGTTCGTCTTCTGATATTGTGGTGTTATGGGTTAATTTTGCCTTTAAAGAGAAGTCTCCCCATGTTTCAATGTTTATTTGAGGACCTGATGTCTGTATGAGATGATGTTTTTACATTAGAAAATATAGCACGGGGATATTAATGTTTAGTAGTTGCATAAAGTGTTGCGGAGGTTTAGCACTAAAACATCAGACAAATGTCTAAAATAATTCCACATAGGTTATACATGTGTGAATTTCATCTTTGCTTCTCCTCCACATCTCTTCAAAGTGTACTGTGTAAGTGATTGATTTCTATATCATGGGAGAAACAGGAAAATAAAAGCACAAGTAATTGTCCACGAAAATGCGTTGTAGACTTTTAAAAAGTAATGATTTTAACAAAACAGTGTGGTCAGTGTTCTTAACTTGATGTTCAACAGACACTTAAGCTCTCCATACTGTTCATCTTTTGTGTCACCAAAATTTTAAAACATGTTATTTGTTTTATTGTACTTGTCTTTCAGGGCATTCATGCGAAAAAAAGGATGCAACGTCTCAAGATGGACTTGTGACACAGTCAAACACCCAAAACAATTGGACGCTACCTCATGTGGAGTCTTTGCATTGAAAGTACGAGTCTTAACCGTAATACATACATATATACAACAATATTGGAAATGTTGTGTTGTAATAAATGTTAATGACAGGAAAAGGAATATAAGATAATTACACAAAAAAAGAAAGAAATTGATTCACAGCAAACAAATTTCTATAAAATAACATTTACGATATTAGCCTATTTAGTCATCTTAGAATCTCTTTTTCAGTTTGCTGAAAAGATCTTGCAAAAAGAGTCAATAGACTTTCCGTCTACAAAAAGGCCATAAACACACACAGGCTGCAAATTGCCACCACTCTCCTCCTAGAGACAGGTAACTCATTTCCACAATTCAGTGTTCTGAAATCATGAATATTTCATCATGATAGCTGTAGAAACAAACCATATAGTTGTTTGAATGAAGTAATAAGTGCAGTAGGTAGTATACTCTGTGCTATTTTTTCACTTTTTAAAACAGATGACTTGACAAACATCTGTCTTTTCTGCGGCGAAGAAGAGCATGAAACTGACAACAAATGGGTAATGTCATCATGAAAGACTGCTAAATGTTATGATCAATTCCCGTAAATGAAATTTTAACATTGGGATTTATAATTATTTATTTTTTTTACAGATTCAGTGTGAGATGTGTTTGCGGTGGTTCCACCAGCTCTGCGTGAAAAGCCCACCACCAGAAGACGTGTTTATTTGTTTCGCTTGTACATAGTTGACACTAAAGGTGCACAGCTAGTGTTCTTATGGCACACATTGTTGAGAACACACATATCGACATATATATATATGTAGATGTTAAATTAAGAAGTCTAAAAAAAGAAAATGGTCTCCAAAGTTACTGTAGTTATTAGTTATACTGTGATTTATTTTGCAAATAAACTCTTTCGTGATAGCAACGCCAATGTGCATTATTGATGGGGGGGGGCACACATTTTGGCAGCCGATGCCACACAGCCTGATAAATTTTGTATCCCTCCATAACTTTTGCTTTGAAGGAGAAATCCTCTCCAAAGTTACTGTACTTATTGGTTATACTGTGACTTATTTTGCAAATAAACCCTTTGTGATAGCAAAGCCAATATGGATTACAGATAGGGGGGCACACATTTGGCAGCCGATGCCACACAGCCTGATAAATTTTGTACCCTCCATAACTTTTGCTGTGAAGAAGAAATCCTCTCCAAAGTTACTGTACTTATTGGTTATACTGTGACTTATTTTGCAAATATACCCTTTGTGATAGCAAAGCCAATATGGATTAAAGATAGGGGGGCACACATTTTGGCAGCCGAGGCCACACAGCCTGATAAATTTGTACCCCTCCATAACTTTTGCTGTGAAGAAGAAATCCTCTCCAAAGTTACTGTACTTATTGGTTATACTGTGACTTATTTTGCAAATATACCCTTTGTGATAGCAAAGCCAATATGGATTAAAGATAGGGGGGCACACATTTGGCAGCCGATGCCACACAGCCTGATAAATTTTGTATCCCTCTATAACTTTTGCTGTGAAGGAGAAATCCTCTCCAAAGTTACTGTACTTATTGGTTATACTGTGACTTATTTTGCAAATATACCCTTTGTGATAGCAAAGCAAATATGGATTTAAGATAGGGGGGGCACACATTTTGGCAGCCGAGGCCACACAGCCTGATAAATTTGTATCCCTCTATAACTTTGCTGTGAAGGAGAAATCCTCTCCAAAGTTACTGTACTTATTGGTTATACTGTGACTTATTTTGCAAATATACCCTTTGTGATAGCAAAGCAAATATGGATTTAAGATAGGGGGGGCACACATTTTGGCAGCCGAGGCCACACAGCCTGATAAATTTTGTACCCCTCCATAACTTTTGCTGTGAAGAAGAAATCCTCTCCAAAGTTACTGTACTTATTGGTTATACTGTGACTTATTTTGCAAATATACCCTTTGTGATAGCAAAGCCAATATGGATTAAAGATAGGGGGGGCACACATTTTGGCAGCCGATGCCACGCAGCCTGATAAATTTTGTATCCCTCTATAACTTTTGCTGTGAAGGAGAAATCCTCTCCAAAGTTACTGTACTTATTGGTTATACTGTGACTTATTTTGCAAATATACCCTTTGTGATAGCAAAGCCAATATGGATTAAAGATAGGGGGGGCACACATTTTGGCAGCCGAGGCCACACAGCCTGATAAATTTTGTACCCCTCCATAACTTTTGCTGTGAAGAAGAAATCCTCTCCAAAGTTACTGTACTTATTGGTTATACTGTGACTTATTTTGCAAATATACCTTTGTGATAGCAAAGCCAATATGGATTAAAGATAGGGGGGCACACATTTGGCAGCCGATGCCACGCAGCCTGATAAATTTTGTATCCTCTATAACTTTTGCTGTGAAGGAGAAATCCTCTCCAAAGTTACTGTACTTATTGGTTATACTGTGACTTATTTTGCAAATATACCCTTTGTGATAGCAAAGCCAATATGGATTAAAGATAGGGGGGGCACACATTTTGGCAGCCGAGGCCACACAGCCTGATAAATTTTGTACCCCTCCATAACTTTTGCTGTGAAGAAGAAATCCTCTCCAAAGTTACTGTACTTATTGGTTATACTGTGACTTATTTTGCAAATATACCCTTTGTGATAGCAAAGCCAATATGGATTAAAGATAGGGGGGCACACATTTTGGCAGCCGAGGCCACACAGCCTGATAAATTTTGTATCCCTCCATAACTTTTGCTGTGAAGGAGAAATCCTCTCCAAAGTTACTGTACTTATTGGTTATACTGTGACTTATTTTGCAAATATACCCTTTGTGATAGCAAAGCCAATATGGATTACAGATGGGGGGGGCACACATTTTGGCAGCCGATGCCACACAGCCTGATAAAATCTGAATCCCTCCATAACTTTTGCTGTGAAGAAACCCTCTCCAACGTTACTGTAGTTATTGGTTATACTGTGATTGATTTCGCAAATAAACTCCTTCGTGATAGCTTCGCTACAAAATGTAAACCGAGTGTAAATTCACCGGAGAGCGACGTGTTTCCATGATCGCGTCTGGTTTTACAGTATTATAGTATCAAAGTATTTTTCTAGACAAAGTATTCCCAGCAGGTTATTTCAGTGTACAGTTTAATGTAAATTGTCTTCCACACGGCACATTACAATGTCACGAAACTAATATTAAATTAATCGAGCCTGCCGTTTTCCAGCTTTTACTCTTTATTGCGTCGACTGCAGATCAGTGACAAGTAGCGTACAGAACGGAGCTGGGCAAGTGGCTCCTCCTACTTTGCGCGCTCTCGTGGATGGGGAAACAATTTTTGACGGGGGTAACTACTTTGGCACAACACCGGCTCTAAAGCTGAGCCCCTCTTT
Organism: Oreochromis niloticus; assembly: GCF_001858045.2. Classification (NCBI taxonomy): domain Eukaryota; kingdom Metazoa; phylum Chordata; class Actinopteri; order Cichliformes; family Cichlidae; genus Oreochromis; species Oreochromis niloticus. The sequence continues at coordinate 30,817,398 of NC_031966.2, read as the reverse complement.
TTGCAAGGCTTTTTTTTTTAAACCAACAATAGAGCGGGAGAACAGATTGACTCCTGTAAGGCCAGCACTTTCTGTTCTTCTTTTTCTTCATCCCATTTCTATAAATCTCCAAATTATGCACTCCAAGAATGGAATCTTATGGCAGTTTGTGCAGCACTTGGAAGGCTGAATTTGGCTTTCCACCCTTGTCCCTGCTGGTGAATCTACCAGATGCAACTGCCGCACATCAATTCCTTTGGCTTTCCGTCACATTATCTCACTTCAAGCATTCGCATATTTCCACACACACAGCCACGCGCGTCCTGCCGCGAGCGCCGATAGGTTCCCGTACTGATCACCCACTCGTTCCTCCGAAAGCCCTGGAGACGGTGAGCACAGGCTAACAAGGGAACGGGGGATGAAAACAGAGTGCTGGAAGACGCAGGCTGCTGGAGGAAAAAGTATCAGGGTTGAGGATGTCTTTCCTTGGAATCAAATTGTGCATATTTTCATCTTTGCTCATAGACCAACTCCCACAGGACATCAGTATGCCAAACCAAAGGCCTGCTGTGTCTGTTTACTCTTCGCTACAAGAGAGGGGACTGAATCAAACTCATTTCAGTAAAGAGAAATTATATCTCCTTTGATATCACTGTGTGCGAAGGCAAAATTCTATCAAAGCCGCCTCGTTGAGTAGCTAAATCTTGTTCCAATACTATTCAGGAGCTAAATGCTAGCTTAACAAATACGAACTGAATACTAGCCTGTATAATGCACCAGTCAAATATAGCAAAACAGCAATAAATGTTACAGTAAAGAGTAACAGACAAGTGCCATTTGCTTATACAGGTGAATGGCAATAATTGTTAAATGGTGGCTTTGAAAAATTACAGCCTGATAGCTAATGCATACTATACCATTCACTGAAGCCTGGCACACTAACAATGGTTTTAAAGTTTGTTTATCTTCTCGCACATTCTCCAATTATATTGTCAAGAGACTAAAGAGTGTGAATCAGCACTTTTTTTCCCTTCTGTTTGACAACAGGCCCGTAAGACACGTTCGCAAGAAATAAAGACACAGAACTTCAAACAGAACTCGGTTATACAGATTCAGTCAGTGAGTCAATGCTTTGTTTTTTCCCTTCGCCCCTCTGTTTTCCCTGCCCTTTGCTGTACGTTAATTGTGTGCATGTTTATGTTGGTGAATAGATATGCGCTGACAGCCTGGCAGCCTTCGTCAGAGCACGCGTCTTTGTCAGACCACGGGCTGACTGACTGATGAGGAGGAGAGCAGCAAACTGGAAAATGAGAGGCAAGAAAAGAGGAGGAGGAGGTGCGAAGAAAGAGGAGAGAGGAGGGCGAAGTGGACAAGAGGATTTGAGAAGGTTGAATAAAAATGGCACGAAAAATAGGCCGAGTGACAAAAAAAAGTGGCTGTGGATGTGCCTGAAATGTGGAGATGAAGCAGGGGTGAAGAGGAGACCAGATTGTAGGAATTAAAGTGGGGGGAGCGTGGTGGCTCCCCTACTAAAAGGGAGTAAAGAAAAGGAAACTGTAGTTTAATAGCTACTGTAGGCGTCTGTGTTTGTGTTGCTTGTGTGCACAAGCGGGAACTGGTTTAGATGGGTGGCAGAGTGTAATAAGAAATGTGACCTATTGATTGGTTGTAGAAAGATGTCAAAGCTCTGTATATGTGTGTGTGTGTGTGTGTGTGTGTGTGTGAGAGAGAGAGTGTCGAGGGGGTTGATGTCAGGGGTGGCACGGGGACAAAATGTCTTCCTCTTTTCCTGTGAGCGTATCCAGCCACTTGCCATCACATCTTTAGCATGATTTGGCTTTGCCACGGATAAAATCAGATTATTATATGATTATGATGTGTGGTTAAGGTAACGGCGCCTGAGGGCTGCGGCGGGTTATTATGTGAGAGTGTTAAACAGAGGAGGAAGTGTGCTCCCCCAGATTGACAATCCAATTAAACGAGTGCGTGGTGTGTTAAGAGCAGCTTCAGACCACCCAGGGAAGCAACAAATAATACACGATTTCTGGCCTACATAGGCACTTGAAATCGAGGTGCTTTGATGTCTGCCTGCACAGCCAGTTGTGAAAAAGATTCTGCATGCATTATAATATACATAATACAGCTCTTATATCATCCTCTCATCTCTGTTTGTCCAAGGCTGTCGTATAAGAAAGGAGCGAGTGGATCCTCAAGCTTGGAAAGCAGATTGAAAGAGCGTGACTTGTCCTTCAAACTGCTGCAACATTTTGAATATGTGCATTATGCACTATTTAACCTACAGAATCCCCCCAACCAGTGCTTTTCTGTAGCAAGGGCCCTCTCTCATGGCTCACCTTGTCAGTGTTTCTGTGCTCGCAGCAGAAGAGATCAGAAGAGTGAGCACAGAGGAAGCCTATAGACAGAGCAAACAATTCAAATGCCACAAAGGTGATTGATTAGTTGGCCTGACCCGCGCTCCTGCGTCAATAAAATGGATCATGAAAAAGGATGAAAGAAAGGATGCTTGTGGTGTGTGTATGATGGACGCCTGATGCTACTAAAAAGAGCCCTTCATAGTGATTGAGAGCAGAGGAGGAATCTGAAACAGAGACATTATTTTTTACCCTTAATCCCTGACAGAGAGGTAATTTTTTTTACATTCAGTTTATAAGTTCATCATTCTTTAAACAATCGAGAGGGATTTTTTTCTTCTGAAACAATCCGCAGATTAGGGACGGTTCGGTTTGCTTGTCTCGGTTTTAGACGTGTGTGTTGTTCGGTTCAGGGCATGCTCGTAAAAGCCTTGCACCATTGACTCAAATGAAGGAGCAGAGGGTTTGCAGCAGCCAAGTCGTGAAAATAGTGAACGGTAAAGCGAAAGCGATAGAGGATGCGCCAGCAGCAGCATCGTTTCGGTCTGCTGTGTGAGACCATTCTGGATTTAGTGCTACCTTAGATGACCGCAGTAAGAAAGTGGTGGATAAAACTGTAACAGGTGTCGCGTCTGCTAACAGCAACACACCCAAAATTGGCTCCAATCCAGCCTTAATGCCGCAGTAGAGGTGACACAATGACATTTCCACTTTTGATACTAAATAACCTTAAATCTGTAATTGTGTTTCCAATGCTGCAGAAGTGGAAAAATAATCTTTCCATAAATAACTCACTATCAGGAAACTGAACTACTGTTTTCTGTGTTTATTTTAAAGAAGGAAAAGTCTTCTTCTCTTTATTTTGATTGTCTTTGCCTGTAATGTGATCACAAAAATACCAAAGTTATAGTCTTTTGTTTGCACAAATTTAGGGTTCACAACTTTGAGAGCCAGCTTCCTCTTTTATTTAATCAGGCAATATTCTTTTGTAAGAAGCACAGCAGAGTTAACAGATAAATACAGTGTGTGAATTTCAGTCATTTTACTCTTTATGTTCTGAACACATAGAAAGGGTCCTTAAAGATGGAGAGATCACTATATTTTAGCATCAAGAAAACGTATACTTTTAGTTAAGACGTGACAGTGAAGAACTACTTATGTAATTAGCAGGAATTTAAGGAAAAACCCATTTTAATCATTTTGTGCCAAAAAAAGAAGGAAAAGCATTTTAAATTTAGCCATATTTCTACTTTACTGTACAAAAGTCTCACCTAGCTGTAACCTAAGACTGTCACAATGACGTGCGTCATTCTTTCAGTTATGCATGCCTTAAGCATAACTGATATTGTAAACACTGTAAACTGAACCAAAAACTGCGACCCCATAAAATCATAGTATGGACTGGCTAGTGCAGACCTATTTCATATTTGATTTTAGAAGCTAAATGGGAATTATTTATGTAAAATACTTTAAAAAAAATAATTTAAAGAAATGTAAATCATAAACATAAAGTCCCTTTGCCATGTAGTGAGATTTATGCTGGTATCATAATGGAAACATTCCCAGAAGTACTTGAGTAAATGTACTTAAATACTTCAGGGATGGTAGAAGCTGCTCAGGCTGTGAAAATAGCTGCGTCACTGCTTCTGTAGGAGCTTCTAGAAGTCTGACTCTAACCATCAGTGTGCTATCTCAACTTGGAGCCATTCATAGCAGAGAACCTGGGTTTCACATGTATAAATGTGCATGTGCACAAGTTCGGACGAGAGCTAATAAAAAAGATACCAAGCCGACTGCATTCATTGTGGAATAGAATCCTGCTTTTTTAAGCCCTGACCCTCTTTGGCAACTAAAAATCAGGGTATCTCAACCTCTGCTGCACATATTCCTGAATATTCCTGTTAAATTTGTCTCTTGTCATGAGTGCAATGTGGAGTCTCTACGGTGCCAATTTTTAATTTGCATGAAAATTGCAGCCGAGCTGATTTGCACGTGTTATTAAACGAGTGGTTGTTTCACAGGCACAGGATCCTACAGATCTGACACTGAATGTGATTTAAGGTCCTCCTGAAGTATCGCCATCCTTGAAACCAGATGAAGGCACTGAGGCAAAATATGCTGGGTGAGAGAAGGAACAGATTTTATTTGCACAGAACCGAGTCGAGTGCATCCCTTATTGTTTCCTGTGAAGCCTTATGTTGCGCCACATATCCGACGCAACGTGCATGTTCCCTTTTATCTGCGTCTCGAGCTTATGTTCCTCCCCGCCTTGTTCCCTCCAATATCTGCTTGCCAGCAACCAAACCGTGTCGACCAATTTATGTGGAGACGCATTGTCCCATACGGGGCCCATCTAAGACAATCAAGGCTACCTGATGAGACCCTGGGGGGAAATGTAGGGAAGGGAGGGGCGAAGAAGGAAGGATGGAAGAGGAAAATGCACAGGAGTTGGAGGAGGGGGGTGTGGGGGAAATAGGCGCCGAAAAACAATGAGACAAAATCAGAAGATAAACGAGGCGCTATTTCAGTGGCAGGATTTATGTACTGTCAACATTACCCTCGCTATTAGGGGGAATCCAATTACTCTGCGCCTCTTCTCTCCTCTTCTTTTTCTTTGGGAGCGAGGGAATAAGGGAGCAAAAGAGTGAAGGATGAAAAGACAACAGATATGAAGAGGGAAAGGACGAGAACACCTCTGCGTGATTTATCCAATTTTCCATCACATATTTAGATATTAAGGTGAGGGAGCAGAGGAGGTTAGGGAGGACGGACTTAAAAACTGAGTTAAAGAGACGGGAAGAAGCAGAATAAACAAGAGCGCAGAGTAGGAGAAAAGAACAGAGATGGAAAGGACACGACTGAAAGCTCGTGCGAGGGAGAGCGGGGGGAAATTTTGAAAGCGAGAGAAGACGGAGAGATTTGGAAAGACAGAAGCTCCCTCTAGATTTAATTGCATGCACCTCCGCTTTTAAACGGCTGATAAATTATACATGAAGGATGCTAAGACAATAATTATGAGCTGTTTTAGTGCAAAACAGCGGGATGAGGACAGACAGACAACGGCGGAGGAGTTGGAAGACTGCAGTCGGCCAAGAAATTCTCCATGGAAAAAATCTCTGGAGAGCACGCAGGGTCCAGGAGTGGAGGAATCACAGTGCATTATCATGATATTACAGAGGCCACATGAGCCAAGCAAGGAGTGGGTAGTCTTGGTGAAGCACACGCTGAACAACACACAAAAAAGGAGCGCACACACACACACATGGATTTCTTTTCAATACAGTGCCCTCAGGTTATAGCCCCAGCAGCTTTGGCCCCTCAGATTTTTGGCTTTGTTTATGTGACCTAGCCTGCAGCGCACACGCACGCTGAGGAGGCTTGCATTTGCAGTTCGCTGTCAGTACCTCACCACCATATCCTCCTCTGAACTCCTTCTCTTTTCTCGCTCCCTCCATGCATGCCCTCTACCAGTAGAGTTTTAAGCAGCAACAATATATTCTCCCTCAGTCTCCAGATAATCATTATAAATCTCTATTAAATCCCCACCTTCTGGATGGATGGGGAGCGTCAGCCCACATCTGGCACTGCGAGTGTGTGTGTGTGACTGTGTGTGTGTGAGAGAGGTTTGAAATCTATAAATGAAAGTGTGGGTGAAAAGGAGAGGAAATGAGATAAATATGAATTGACAATCTAGCAAAAACAAAGGGATGACAGAAAATCAAACCGCACACTGTCCGTACGCTCTCTCTTCAGTGTGTGTGCGCGTGTGTGTGTCTCTCGTTGGCTACGATGTGTGTTTTCATGAGCCCTTTATCTTGTTTCGCAGGGCTCGTTCCAAAGCTGTACGGGAGCAGCCAGTGATCTCAGCAGTGCTGTTGTGCCCTTAAGCACAGCCACTTAACCCAGACTAACTCACTCACTCAATACACTCAATACCCAGTCGGGTGAAAATGGAAAGCCTGCAATGGCATGCTGCTTAACATAAAAGCTAAAAAAAAAAGCAAAAAGCAGAGAGCCGAGCTAATGCTGTGTCCACAGTCCCTGTACTTGTCATATCTGCTATAGCTGAGGATGAAAAGCTGTATTTGTCTGTCTGTGCATTTGTGTGTGTGTGTTTTCCTTAGTGGCTAGCTAGGGGCAGCGCCACAATGGATGCCTCCATCAGCTATGAGGCAGATAGCGACTTAGCTTTAAGTGCTTCCCTCTGCTTTGTGTACAAACACACGCACAAACTGGTGCGCACACACACCTACACACACACGCACACACATATTGAAATGAAAGGTCAATTTCTTGCCAAACCACTGGTCTGCCCAAGAAACCTGAATTGATTGATTTGACTCAATTGTACTGCAGGCTGAGATGGAGAAAAGACATCTGACAGAGACTGACAGCACACACATCTATATTCACACACACAAACACACATACACACTCACACAAATATACATACATACACATACATACATATATATTTAAATATATGAGGAGAAAATAAGTTTCTTGTGTGCTTCATGCAGCAAGATCCAAAACCAAAAAAATCAAACAATTCTGTCATTATCTATTATGATCACTGTCACACACACACCTACACACCTTGGTGTGAACCTGGCATGGTAGAAGTGCTGGAGGATAGGTGCAATTGGATCACTCTATTCTAGTCATGGTGTCGGAGGGGGGAGATTTTGTGTGAACAGATGGTGTTTACCTAGTAGCAGGTTGATTGGATCACCTAACCACCCCCCTCTGCCGACCATACCATTTTAGCAACACCAAGTACACAACAGACACACGCACACAGGACGCAGACACTTGGAAACACGTGCACACGCACGCACACACTAACAAAACAAAGAAAAAACCCAGACGTACACGCCATTCCTCTCATCGGAATGAGGGGTGATAACTCGCCAAGCCGCTGTCGGGGAAAGGATAGAGATAAACGAGGGGTGACGAAATGAGAGAGAAAAAGAGCAGCTACAGAAGCAGCAACAGAGATAGAGAATGAGGGAGTGGAGTGGAGTAGAGGAGAGGAGAATTGGGCCACTGGTGTTTTTTTTTTTCTCCCCTGGTCTGTAGTTATGTAGGTCACTTTTCCCTCCAACTCGGGTGTGGGGAATTTGTAAATCTGACATAATAAAGCATTTGGCCCGCAGTGATGCTTCTAAAACGTTTCATCTCTTCTACCTGTGTTCATTACACCACTGCAAAAACTAGATGAATGCAACTCTACTTGGTCATCTAAAGATCCCAAATACAGTAAATGACGGATGAAAGGACAATAACTGATTATTTCCGTTTTCTCTTTATTTCTGGTTAGAATCTGATGTTGACACAAACATCTGCTCATTCATCGAGAGAAGTCTGCAAACGCCACAAAAGAAAAAAAAAATATCTCCAATTCCTTTATGGCTCTTGAATTTCACAGAAGGCCACGAATGTTTGGTATTTCATGCTTGCCTTCCTTCCGAGACTTTTCTTGTAAGAAGCGGTGGGCGATCTGAAGCAGAACGACAATTCCCTCTCTCATTAATAATTCACCTGTAGCTCTGACTGCACCACACCGAACCAAAGAAAGAAAGAGGCGGAAGAAAGAGAGAAATACAGAAACATCACATGGCTGTGTTTTCTTGATGACACAGCTTGTCCCGTCAGTCCTGAAACATCAGAAAGTCAGCACGTTTATGCAAGCGCAGATAGACAGACAGACACACACACACACACACACACACACACACACACACACACACACACGTGCATGCACAGAGGGGCAGACGGCATAGTGTATGAGGTCTGACAGTGCTCTCTGAGGACCAGCTTGTGTTGCTAAAATAAGGGCAAGTCTGGAAAGAGGTGGATTCCCCTGGAGTGGGGCACAGAAGAGCACTAAAAGCTAAGTGGAGATAAGAAAAAAAAATAGCCTCGAGAACTGGAGGATGAGTGAGAGGATGAAGGAGAGGAGGAGAGAAGGTGAAGGGCAGTAGAGGGAGGGGAAAGAATCGAGGATGGAAGAGAGGAAGGAAAGGAAATGTCAGGAAAAGGAGACAAAAGTGTGCTTATATGGTGCACTTTTAGTGCAATATATTATTATTATTATATATATTTATCCTGGGACTCATAACGTATGAATGGCTATATGATGGAAACGCCAGAGAACATTTTTGAGAATTAAAAAAATTACAGGAGGCTACAGCAAAGCTTAAGTGAGCGACAGGCGTAGGAAAAGTTTAGGCATTAGCTGGTTAAGCGTGGTGTGTTTCTTATGACACTCTCAGTCAGCCATTCCTTTTTTCTCGCTGACAGCATTTGTGTTTGTATGTATCTAAGAATGTAGATATTTGTATAGAAGCGGACACACAATTTATCCCCCGCCAAGCAAAGAAGCGAGGCAGAGGGATAAATATTTGTCTGTTTGTCGGCAAGATTAAGCTAAAAAAAAGAAGAAGAAGAAAAATAAATAAATAAATAAAATGGAAAATCTGGAAACTGCAAGGATGGATGCATTGTCAGAGTGCCCTTCAAATTATTATTAGTATTACATTATTTCCTTTTTGCCAGTCGAGCCTTAATTGCAAGCGTGAGATGTTATCCACTGAATCATGGCTGAACTTTCAAAAAGATGCGCATACTCTCACTATCTCTACGCCTCAATTTTTAACTAAGCGAGTAGTACGTTACTTAGTTACAGTGTTACAAACCCACAAATACGCACACACACGTGTGCATGCATTCTAAGAAACAACAAAAAAGAAAAAAGTAGCGCACACTCTCTACTACTTCACAACTTGGCGTAGAAGCTGTGGAAACACATGGAACAAGGGTGTTACTTTGGCAACATGACTAAGAGCTTTTTACTTCTCTTTTTCCGCTCCGCACCATACAACACTGTGCCTCCTCCTCCTGTTTCAATCCTTCTGTTTCTCTCTCCCTCTCTCTTTTTGCCTGTGTGCCTCTTTGTCCCTCGCCCTCTCTCTCTCTCTCTGTATCTCTCCATCTGTGACTGTGTGTAGGTACATTCCTTCTCCATTAGCTGCTTTTGTTGCTGTGCCAGGGGACACCGTGGGGTGGGCTGGGAAGGTGGGAGGGAGGAAGAGATCTGGAGAAACGAGTAAGAGAAAAGGACGACAGAAAATAAGAGCTACAGCTGGATGCAGCACCTTATCCTCATGCTGTACCTGCTCTCATATACGGGATGCACTGGAAAATGACAAGGTTCAGGGGGGACTGTATGAAAGATGCGAGAGCCAAAAACAGCAGAACAAGGCACAAAATAATAGCTCTGCAGATTGGCAGCACTGCAGCGCTGTCTTTAAACGGGATTGCTTTGTGCGATTGTAATTTTTGGGTTTGTTTTTTTTATGCATATGTATCCATTGTCTTAAGAAAACAAGCAGTATTCGTGGGCTGCCTGCTGGCTGATGCTGGGAAACAAAAACATTCAAATGAGCTGCTTTTTAAGTCATTCTTGGAAAGAAAGGGGAAAAAAAGAAAAGAGAAAAACCTTTGATATGTTTCACTCAGCCATCACTCACGCGGCATGTTTTGACTCCCCTACTTTATTTCTTCCGTGCCATATTTGCTTGTATTGCTTGTTTGTTCTCAAAGATGAGGTTACGGGCCCTGAAAATTGGCAAGTGGTGCTTTAAATTTGTGTGGCCTTGATCAGGTCACGCAGCTTACAGCAGTAACAGAGAGCAGTGCTTCTCAGTCAGAGAGCCCTAACCGAGTTTTAAAATATTCTTGAGGGGAGGCTTTTATCAGGAAGCTTTTTGGTGTCTGAGTTCAGCTCCGGCGGACGAAGTCATCTCCTTCCGTCCGGCTATTCTAATTGAGGCTGCCACGAAATGAAACGGCAAGTCTCCCTGTCTGATGCTGATGCAGCCTGGGTAATATCCTTGCTGCATCCCCCAGTGCGCTGTTTCAATCTCACCCAGTCGGCGTGAGGATGATAGAGCGAGATATGAGCGTATGGGCACCGAGGGGAAAGGGAAGTGTGGCTGTAAACAACCTCAACCTGTTCTCAGAGCTCCGACAGACCTGGAGAAAGGGATGAGACGAGCTGGAGTGTGTTTGAGCAGAAACACTCCTCCTACTGTCTCCTCTGTCTGCCTTTTCTCTCTGCAATCCCTCTTTCCCTGGGAGCCAGTGTGTGTTTGAGTGGGTGAAACACTGCCACAGTCCTATTGCCTCCCGTGAGACGCTACTTCAAACAGACTGGAGAAGTACTGCCAAGGGTTCACTTGCTGGATGTGTGTGTGTGTGTGTGTGTATCCCCCATCTATGTGTGAGTATTGTGTCTATACACACAGATGCTCTCTGTGCCTCCGTGTGTCATTTCGCTTTCATATACTCCTATAGTTATTTTAAATTCATTAAATTACACACGGGCACGTTCCAAAACAAACTGTCATCAAAGTGGAGTTCGTATATAATCAAACACACCCTCACTTTCTCTCTCTCTCGCTCCAAAACACACATTCGCAGACAGACGTGATTTAACAAATCCATGGTGTCTATTAGGCGTGAAGGCCTCCCCGCTGTGTGAGACATATTAAAACTCGGATTAGTCCAAAACAATTACAAAAAGCTACAGATCCAGAGCCACGGATGCTCTAAGTATGTTTGTGCGCACGCATATGGGTGTGTGTGAAATTGCCTCTATCGCCCCATGTGGACTTTATACTCTGGGGGTGGGAGGCGGAGGAATTGCTCACATTGCTCGCGCAGCTCACGTTTTATTTAATACTTGGCAATTGTTGATGAGCAAAGGTAGCGGGGACCTTGAAGCACTATGCTGCTCTAAATAAAATTGAAAAAACAAAACACTCTGAACAGAGCAATGGCAATGACTCAAGTCTCATTATATCTGTGTGGTTATGTTCCAACAGCGATGTGCAGTTAACAATGTTAAGAGCCCTGACAAAAAGAGCAAAGGGAAATTTGCTGACACTATTATACAAATACACATGCTGGAGCAATGCTTTGCTCCCGTTGCTGGTTTCCGAAAACTCACCTGGAAAGCGCTCCCCTGTTCCCCCGCCTCCTCGTTTCTCCTCTCGCACGCTGCTGCAGCAGCTCTTCAGGCGCTGCGCGGGCTTCCGGTGTGTCACAGTATTAAAAGAAACAAACTTGCGTCTTGTCTATAAATCATTAAAAGACTTAGCCCTGAGAAGCATGGCTGACTTGTTTGCACAATGTAAAATGAACAGGGCTCTTAGATCATCTGCTGCTTCTTAGAGTAAGAACAGAGATAAGTGGATCATCACGGAGCTGCTGCGTGCTTGCAGAACAAATTGCTAAAGGTCTGGAGTGCACATTGCTGTGAATGTGTGTATATTTTTGTCATTCTTATTAAGCAAATCACCCTGAAACACGATTTCTAAACACCCTTCCCAATATCTGTTATGTAAATCTTTATTTTTAATTTCATGCATGTGAAACTCCTCCAAACTACCTCTCTGTATAAAGTTTGCAAACTGCGCTTCGCTACACTTCCCTTCCTCCCTCGACTCCTTTGCTCTCTTTGCTCACTCCTCTCTGTCCATCCGTCTCTTCCTCCCTATCCTCGCCGACTCTCCATCTCCTCCTCAGCAGAAGAAGTGGGAAGTCTACCTGCTGGATAATCCTGCATTACATCCCTAATCCCCTCAACGTGTTCTCACACACACACACACACACACACACACACACACACACACACACACACACACACACACGGTAAACAATAGATTCGGCTTTCGGAGGATTTACACACCTGCAGGTACTGCAGATTTTTTTCCTTTTCTGGAAGTAGTAAGTAATAGCAGTAGTATGGGCATTATCAAGTGACAGGTTTTCTACAATCTCCTGAAACTTATAGAAAACATTCACTGTGATTGGATGTAGAGGCACAGTCCTTTATGACTATAAGACTGAGCCGCTGTTAGTGAAGGGTCTGCTGACACTGAGCTTATCTAAGAAGATGTACGAGTGTAAATATAAGGAAAAGAAAACAGAGGTGTGCAAACACTGAGCTTTGGGAGTACGTGTGCACGCATATGAGGATCTTCTCTACCAGGCGAGAGGCAAAAAAAGGTGCGATAATTGAGAGCAACGGAAAGTGAGAGCGGCGTGGAAGATGGAGGCAGAGCAGCGGGCGAAAAAGAGAACAGAAAGAAGTGGGGACGCGGGGAGTGCGAACATCTCTGAGGAGGGGTTCTCATTAAGAAGTGGCTGCGGGGTCCAGCCACTTGGCATTGATCTGTTTTAAAATCCAAAGCTCAGCCATCGACAGGCTCGGTGTCCTCAAGTCACTGTCAAAGCCAACAACCGCACGCATCGCACACAGGCCTGTTTAACAGCAAGTCAAACCACCAAGATATTTTTCTCTTCTATTTCTCTAAAATAACACCCGACACTTAGAATAACACAAGAATATTTTTGAAATGACATTAATAAAATATTTAACTTGTGTTTCATCCATTTCTCTTTCAGAGTTAAATGAATAAATCACAAACCCAAACCAAAAAAACCCAGCAAATCCAAACTCTGCAAACACTCAAGTCTGCGTCTGCTTTCACATTTTCCAGACTTTTTCTTGTGCACGAGCCTCTCAGCGCGCACACGTGTGCGTCTGTGTGTGTGTGTGCTTCTCGCTGAATAGCCAGTGAATAGAGGCCATAGGCAATCAATAGCAATCTACGGCCAGCCTTCGCAATGCTAATGGAACTGTGTGGAATAGCTGGCATTTGGCCAGTGCCATCACTGAAGCATCAGTCTGAAAAGCACACATGTGTATACACACAGAGAAAAAGGTTAGACAGACAAAAGGTGAGAGCCACAATGTGTGTCAATATGAGAGACGGCGAGAGTGAAGTAGACAGAGAGAGACACACATGCGGCGAGATGAATGTGCCGGGTGACATTGTTTAGGTGATCGAGAATGATCGATGGAATCATTTCGGTGCCCCCTTTGCCCTCCTGCACGGCCCATCTCCCCCTCATCTCCCCCTTAAGCGCTGGTCATTAGTAACACAGGCACACGCACACACAAACACGCGCTAACACACATGCACAGACTCCTTTTCACTTTGTCATCATCCCTAAGGCAAGGTCACAGCGCACCGTCTCCTCAGCACACGTCTTCTGTTTAGTGGTTGGAGCTACTTTCTGCTGCATTAGGATGAGAGCGGCGTTAACGCTGGTAATGAAAAGAATGAAAAAAAAATGTTATGTAACTATAGATTATGCATTGAGCTACGAAGCCACATAATGTCTTATTTGTGCAGCGCAACACACAGTGACATTTACAAGTCTTTTCAAAGTCAGAGTCTACAGTTCAAAGTGAGCTGAATCTAGTGAGTAAATCCCTCCTGAGCTGTAAATATGCCTGCACTGTGACTGAGCGCAGAGAGAGAGAAATAAAAATTAATAAATAAATAAAGAAAACCGCAACAGAGAGAAAATGGAAGCCGTGATGATGTTTTTCTGTTTAATCGTCTCCTGGCGGAAGTGAGAACATTATGTCGAGTTAATTGAGGGAGAAGTGAAAAAACATTTTAGCTGAATGTGTATCACCCCCCGCCCCCAACCTCACAAAATTGATGGACGGCTAATGTACGTCTTTCGGATGAGCCATTTCGTTCTGTTCGTCAAAGTAATTCCGAAGTAATAAAACTTGGTCTGTAATTCATTACTCTTTGCGTGGAGACGAGCTTAAAGTCCCCCCCTCCCTTTTTTTAAGTGATTTAAGGCACGCACATAATCGATAATCTCTTTCTTAAAAATGAATGTGACAGCACTACAGTGAGGGGAAGAATATAGCACGAAAGGGAAACCTCATTTTGCACTCTCCATCAGTGCCATTTGTGCATTAAGCTACTCAAGTATCCAAACACAGCACCCTCTGGCAACTGGGAAAAGAAGCACCTCAAGCTATGCCCTACACAAAACTACAGCAATGAGGCTCCTGCGCTAGACGCGAGTACAGAAACACCTCCCTTTCTGCACTTGTAATACAATCCTATATTTGACCTATTTTTTTTTTTGCGCAACCAAAATACCTGACTCTCCCCGGCAGAAGCAGGGCTCTTTGAAACTGCCGGGTGTAACGCACTAATGCATGAGCTGTTGTCCTCACCCAATCCCTTAAAATCAGCTTCACATCTGTCCCGACTTGACAGCCAGGGAAGCAGCCAGTAGCTGGCGGCGCGGTGTGACTCACAGTCTGGGGCTGGAGGAAAGGTAGTCACTCCTCCTTTTTTTTCTTCTTCTCCTTCTTTTTATGGTAATAACACAGAACCTGAGGAGAGTGTTCACGAGAAAAGAGGAAGAGATGCAGGAGGGAGAACAAAAGAAGAGGTGAAGAGTTCAGGAAGCTGGAGTCAGTGCTTTGGGGAGAAGGATATTAAAGATGAAGGGAGGTGCTGAGAAGGGATACGTGGACGGGAGGTAGGAGCAGCAGCAGCAGGAGAAGCAGCAGAGGGGTGCAGATAGTAGAGAAATGCGAAACATTAGATAAGATGAGGAATGAAAAGGAGAACGGTTAGTCGGGTTTCGAGTTTACAAACAACGGCGTGATGAGTCAATGAGTCACGGCTGTCGCTGCTACAGCAGAAGGTATAATGAGGCTGTATAGATGAACGATGGCATCTCTAGGACAAAAACTCGTTTCTAGCAGAAATATGGGGATCAATTTATCACTTGAGCCTGACTGTAATTGTGACACTTTCATCTGTCTCGTAGTTAGCTTTGGCACGGATCGATCACTCAGAGCGTTAGTGTTGCATGGCTAACAAATGGCGTAACGCTGCATCCTACACAGCTGCACAGACTCAGGGATGGGATGCTTAAGGGAAAATTAAAAAGGTGAATAAAAAAAATGATGAATACCTCTAAAAAAAAAAAATCGAATTCTTCTGCATTAATATGGAGGAGAAAGTAAGAGAAAGGGCTTTAAATTAACTGCGATGCCACGCTTTTGTTTTCTTTCTCCTTTTCTAATTTAGCTTTTGAAATGAAAGCAGAAGAGCCAGAAGAGATAAGAAGACACTGAGACAGTGTCAGGCGTGGATGGAGGGATGCTTAGAGATATGAGAGGAGTGGGATGTGTTGGGGGTACAGGTGACACACATGGCAGCGCCACATGCAGATGGTACACATGGATGAGCAGCCAGGGCAGTGAAGCGTAAAACCAGCCAGCTCACTGATCAGACACACACACACACACACACACACACACACACACACACACACACACACACACACACACTCAAAAGCATGCTGAGAACACCAGTTAGCTTGCCAGCCCTTTACTCACCCAAATCACCACTGTGAAAATTAATACCGCCAACCGTCCATACAAAAAACACTCACAGACACACACACACACACACACTTTATAGCAGACACACATACAGTATACCGTTCAGTAATCAATAAAAGCATTAAATATTAACATAGGAAAATGTATCTATAAAATTTGTGAGGAACCCTTTCTGAAGCATTTTACTTTAAAACTTTAAAAGTGTGTTCAATTAAAAAAAAAACACTCCAGGATCCTAAAGTTTTAATATTGGTGTGTTTAAGCTTAACGATTCTTTTCGCTTTCCATTTATTTATTTTCCCTTCAAAATGGACTCGAAAAGCAAGATTGACTACCAGCTTTTCAAGACACACACACACACACACACACACACACACACACACACACACACACACACACACACACATCCAAAAAAAACCCCAGCCACATAAGTGCTTACCTGATGAGAGACAGGTCAGACAGAGCAGTACAACCTGAGCCCCCTCCTCGCCTCAATCTTGTGATTCCAAACATGCACAAACGTGTTATACACCAGCACTGATGGCCGTGTGCACAATAAAAACATGGGGTGTTGGGGAGGACACAAGGGGCTAAAAGCAATCTTCCAACTGACCTTGAGTGGGGAGGACAAAATGCAGTGATGGAAGGAAGGGGGGGGGAGAAAAAAAAGCCAATGCGACGAAAAGGGAGTGAAATACTTAATCTATCTCCCCTGGCGGAGGGAAACAAATGCTTTCACTGTGATTGAGGACGCATCGCCCTCACACACCAACACACACACACACACACGTATACGCGCATTCTGGCTTAAGGTGGAACTGGAAAGCAAAGCGAGAGTGAAACTCATTTTCCTGAAGCAGAATGGGAACACAGAGAGAAGTGGAAGAGGAATTTGTTTGGGGAAGGCGGAGAAGTACAGAAGAAGGCAAAGAGGCCGAAATAGGTGGAAACATGGGGGGTGGGAGCAGACAGAGACAGATGGACGGAGTAGAGACAGGGACGGGAGAAAGGGAGATGACTGCTAGTGACCGGCCTTTGTAGATGACTGTTGTTGCTCACTTTTGAGTCAGCTTCACTGAGGCAAAGTCTTAATGACTCATGACCCGATACTCCGCATAATCAAGCTGTGCCTGTGTGGGTCTGCGTGTGCGTGAGCGTGCGTACGAGCCACTAGTCTTGTAACAGAGAACTTTATTACCATCTGTTCCCACACATGCTTATTTGTTTAGCCCTGACATCCACGTCTTCTTCAATCGCTTTGCTATTTTTTCCCTCTCCTACTCTGTGCCTCTTCCAATCACCTCTCCTTTTGTGTGTGTACACCCCCTCTTCCTCCTCCACCCCTCGCTGCCTGCGTGGAGGGGTTGTGTTCCAATAAATAGCGTCCGACCCAAAAAGGAAAAAAAAATCACGGCCATTATCTCTGCGGCTTCCTAACTACCTCGCTCGTCTTGGTGACATGGAATCGCGCTCCAGCCATTTTAATCAAAGCATGTGTGTGCATGTCAGCCTGTCTGAATGTGTGTGTGTGTGTGTGTGTATGCCTGTGTGTGTGTGTGTGTGTGTGTGTGTGTGTGTGTGTGTGTGAGTGCCTCAGTACCTGCAGAGGCCATTAGGTGGAGCTGGTGCCTGGCTTAGAGAAAGGGAGAGAGGTAGGCTGGATAGCTGAGCGCAACGGAAGGGAAGGCTCACTCTCTTCTACCTGGTATCACAGATTTTCCTGGCAGTGTGTGTGTCTGTTTTTAAAGGTGTCCAAGTGTGTTGTAGGCTGGATTGCTTGTGTCCAGGGGAATCAATTATTCATGGTACAATGAGTAGTAGAAGTGTTGATTACAGACTTAAAAAAGCAAAAGAAGAAGAAGGAGAAGTAATATTATTTTTCCCTTTTCTTTGTAACCTTAAATAAAAGCACAGGTGTGCCGATAACAAGCATCCAGCTAGCCCTACCTTCAAAAACGAAACAAAAAGAAACGCCTTAACTGAAGACAATAATATAAAACAGACTGTGTTTAAGGACAATACCAATATCAATTACGTTCACACGTTTACCTGTGACAGCGTTTTGAGTTTTAGTTTTCGCAAATGTGCTGGAAATCAGCGAGACTCTGTGTGAAATTCCTCACAATAAGATTCTGACACCTCGCATGAAACACGCAGATCTTCCCTCTGATTTGTGAACCCCCCCCCCCCCCCCCCCCCCCCACACACACACACACAAACACGCACAACACAACACACAGACACACATGCACCTGTGCGACCACAGATCTTGTTGGCAGTTGAGAGAAAAAGGGACGGTAGCCTGGAGGAAGGGCAGGTGTCCACAGATGGAGCTCTCTCTGTCTCTCTCTCTCTCCCTCTCTGTGTCACAGATGGACCCAATCACACCTATTTCTCTCTCAAATGCCCTATAGCTACATAATCGTGTGTGCGTGTGACTCTGACTTGTTTATTGTCACATTAAAAAAAAGAAAGAAAAAAGGGTGTATTCTGAATGAGCCTCTAAATATGCATACGTCTAGCCTACAGCTGCGAGCGTGTATTGTTTTTTGTGGGTGAAGCAGAGGCTGAGCAACGAGGCCACGCCAGACATCTATCCCACCTATCAGTCTGCGTGTCGGTCTGCTCGGAGCCAAAGTACAACGTACGGCAAATATGCTCACAGTCGGATGTTGTCATCATCGCAGTTTAGGACAACTTTTAATTTTCTGCATATCTGGTGACAGCTGAACACGTGCGAGGCGGCCTGCGGGGGGGTTTGTCTGTCTCAGATAGCGGGGGTTCCCACTAGCCAATGGGGACCACACAATCTGTAAAGCAGGAAGTGAACCACCGATCTGTCATCTGTCTTCATAAACCCACCAGTCAGGACCCTCCTAATTAGTCACCATAGAAACCATGGCTAATTCCCCGGTCTGCCATGCCAATCACGTCCTGTCTGTGGCAGCAATCAGAAAGGCACATTTATCCACCACTGGGCCGGATCCCTGTAACAGATGAGTGTGTGTGTGTGTGTGTGTGTGTTTGGTGGGTGGCTTTGTGTGCATGTGTATGCGTGTGGGCGGTTCAGGGAGTTTGTGTGAGCTTGTCAAAGGCTTGTATTTCCTTAGACAATGTTGCCTTTATCTTAAAAAAACACACGCACACACATGCGCACACATTACGCCTGTCTAGCTTGTAAATTCATAATGTTTGTTCAGATAGGAGGCAGATGTGTCAGAGCTGCTGAGAGGGGTGTGTGCCACGTTGTGATTTTCTGTGGGAACTGTTTGATTAGCCTGACGAGTGCTAGCAATCCCCACACACCCACAAAGCAATCAAACAACTATTATATGGCTCGCACACAAACACAAACACATACATGGATACAGACGTAGAGATGTGCCGCAGACGTGCTTAACCTTTCCCTCGGAGGTCAAACTGTTCGGTCAAACAACACCGCCACGCTAAAGATGACCCCTGCGGGTCCGTTCACACGTGGGAGTTGAGACTCATTAAGCCACTTTGATTTTTTTTTTTAAATAAATGAAACTCACATCTAAATAGTCAATCAATTGATCAACAGCGGATTAGAAAGGCAAATAGCTCGAAATAACCTTGTAAATATTGAAGAACACACAGATGAATACATTATAGATCGACGTGGAGCGGGGTGGAGAGGGGGGACAACCTGTGTCCCATCCATTTCTCCCCATCAGCTGCCTGTCAATCACTGCAATCGCCGTCAATTGGAACGTGCTCACCAGAAGGCTGGGGTGGCTGACACACAAAGATGCTCTTACATCCAACTTCAAATCAATAAAAAAACCCCACTCGGAATCGCATCCGAACGGCGCATGCTGGCATTCACGGATGCCAATCATAACTTCAAGGGCACATCAAAGCCAAGTTCTATTCAGATGTATGCCCTTTGATCACCACCACTGCCTTCACCGTGCACGCACATTCTCGCACTTCGCCATATGTATATATATAACCTGTGATATAACGGCGAGTCATTAAAATTAAACATGTGCAGGCTGGGAAAAAAAAAGCATAAATAATTCAAGATCCGTGTGTGCTCATCCACAGCAGACGAATTACAGGGGTTTGCATAGAGTGAAGTTTGAGCGTGGCTCTATTGTTCCCGCTGTCTGCAAAGAACACAGAACGATGCCATCTGACCGCTGTAGTGACAAAGAAGTATCCGAGAGTCCTACCTGTCTCGTGAGAGAGGGTCTTGGTCCTTCCTGTGTTGCCTGCGTGATGCATCGCTCCGTACTTGTCGCTCTTTCTCATTAACCCTCTACCCTTATCTCCTCTCCTCCACGCTCCACTCCTCTCTGTTCCCTTAAGAGTCCTCTTTTCTTGATTCTCAATCTTTTGCACTCTGTTTTCTCCCTCTTATCAAAGTCCTCGCTGTCTGTCGCCTCTGCTTCGCTGTTCTTCTTCTTCTTCACTCTTGATTTCCCTCCCTTCTCCTCTCTCTGCCTATTTCAGTGAGCTCTGTGAAGCACAATCCGCTAGCTGAGTGCTGGAGCACCGCGCAGGAGCAGAGAGAGAGAGAGAAAGAGACACAGAGCAGAACGAAGAGCTACGAGCACACGCACACACACACACATACATGCGCGTGCTCGCACACACACTTGCGCTATGTGGATCGACACACTTGCGCACGTGTAGCTGTTGCTCTGCAGAGATGAACGGCACAACACCAAAACACCGGGGGGGAAAAAAATGATGAGCGCAATGCCCTGCACTGCTCTCCCTGCTTTTCCAGGAGACTGCAGGTCTTTTTGTCTCCCCTCCTGCTTCTAGTCCTCAGTCCTTTTTTTTGCTCAATCCGTCACAGATCAAGGCCAACTCGGGCACAGGGGAATGGATGGATGAGAAAACACTGAGAGTGAGAGCGCCTTTCAGCCTGTGGCAGGCAGAGCAGAAGACAAGGAGAGATGTGGCTGTGGCTCCATCCTCCATCTGCCCACAGCTGAGACTGAGAGCAGACTCAACACACACACGCACACACACCAGCTCCCTTGCCCTCTCTCTCTCTCTCTCGCTCGCTCTCTCTCCCTCGCTCTCCCAGCAGCGATGCACCAGCGAGATGGAGGGGGAGGAAGGATGACGGCGGGAACTAACGAATGAGCCGAAGGAGAAAGAGAAAAGGGGTTGGGGTGAGACAGTGAAAGAGGGATGGTGTACTGGTAGAAAGGAGGAGGAGGAGTAGGAGGTGGCAACGAGGGCGGCAACACGCAATGGAGCCCACGAGCGCTAGAGAGTGAAAGAGTGACAGAATCATGGGAATGTGACAAAGCATGCACATTAGAGGAGAAGGGAAAGGATAGAATGGTTACGAGGAAAATACAAGGGAGTGGGTGTGAGACAGGAGAGATGGAAAAAGAGAGGAGGAAAGGAAAGGTAGGAGAACAGGGGTGAGGTTAAAAGGAGAAAAGACGAGGCAGCAAAGCGGAGACGTAGAGGAGGACGGGGGGGAGGAAGGGCAGAGGACACTGCGGCGCTGAAGCCGGTAATATGTCAGATCTCACATGGGCACGCTCACATCCACACCGTGTGCCTAAAAAGGAACGATACAATGTCAAACAACGCAGGATGATGGCAGCCTGTGAAACAACACTTTTTAAACCTCTCAAGATAAAATAAAAAAGTGAGAATGGTACTTTTCATTTTTCTTTAAAAAAAAAATCATAAATTATTTGTTCAGTGGCAGACAAGGATAAACAGAACCTTGCACATCAAGCTTGTCAGACAAATCTTCTAAAATACAAAACTGTGCTTCTTTATGTCTCCATAAACGGACTCCAGCCAAAGTCTCAGGTGGCAGGTTACCAGGTGAGTGAAGGTCCTCGCACTGCCCAGCAGAGGGCACACATCTAGTCAAATGTCAACCACAAAAAGAAAAAAAAGGCTGAGGCCAACCAACTCATCATGTTTTTACAATATTAGCATAACCCCACATGATTAAACACATTAATCAACATTCAGTATGCATCCAGGCACATCATTTAAGACACTTATCAGACATTATGCAGCGATGCATCTTCAAAGCTGCTCATCAGATATTTCAACGCTACTACGAAAGATATATAAGCTAGTCATTGGTAAGCCAGTCTGTGCGTTTCTCTGTTTTTGCACGCCGGAGAAGCAATGTGGAAGGTAAACTTTGCTATGAGTCGGACAACAAGGATGCCGCTCAAAAAGAAGTGGACGCTGATTAAACAGATACAGTCTTGCATGCGGTGAGGAGCAGGTATGAAGCTGCTACACAGGCAAAGAATCCGGTGTGTGTAGTAATGAAGAGAGAGGACGAGATGAGCAGGTATGACCCATAAGGCTCTACTCCAGGGGACCACTGTCAGCCCCATTTTCTATTTCTTCATGCAACATTCTCACACGCCATTCATCATCCTCAACGAGTCACGTCGTGACTTGTGCACAATGTGCCGCTGCGGCACCCCGGCGTGCGCACACTCCGGTTGATATGTGGGGGCACGTACACACATGCTCGCACATATGTATGCGGAGATCAAGAGCCGCGCGCACGCGGGCAGGTACTCTCCCTCGGCACCCATGCTAGCAGGTGCTGAGAGTCGATTTACGGCGGGAAAAGGAAGGGGTGGCGATTGGGGTGGCGGCGGAAGAGGGTAGAAGGGAGGGGTAGTGGGGAGGGGGGTTACAGTTATGACTTCATCATATTAAAGTTGAGCGAGCAGCCTGGGTAGAATCGGAGGGGGTGCAGGAGGAGATGCTGGATTTTTAGATGAGGTTCACGTCGATTTGTCATGATAAAGAAAAAAAAAAACATCTGAGAGAGAAACAAATTGCTTTTTTGACAACACCTTGTAATACTCCATCATGCACACACACACACACACACACACACCCCTGCGCATATACACATGTTCGTACACACGCGCGCAAACACAAAGCAATGCATTTTCTCAAGCTGGCTATTTATCAATGCCATTCAGCATCATTATACCTGGCATATCTGTATAACCATATATATCAGGTGTATACATGTATGAGAGCTACACACACAATTTCCCCACTCAGTGTGAATTGCTCACTGGAGAGGCCGTTCAACCTGCTGTAATTCGGTATAGAGGACACAAGGCTGTGCGGAGAGGATGTAAAGAGAAGCAGACGTATGTGTTAAAGAAAAGAATATGCAAAGGTCACACAGGCAAAGGTGAGCAAGGATCATGTAATGGCATGAGCTGAAGCGAAACCTGTGCAGCCTTTATGCAGATTTATATTCCTTCTTTTCTTTTCTTCATCTCACTATTACACTCACAGGTTAATACAGGGTTTCTAGAGCTCAAACTACGAAGTCTAAATGGAAACCTGTCAGTTTATATATTCCTAGCAGGTTATTGAGTACTTTTTTTTTCCTTTTCATGCTTTCTCTTCAACACTTAGTTTCTTTCTTCCCTCAGTGACACTTTTTGTTCTTTCTCCCTTACTTTGCTACCATCCACCTACCTTCTCGTTTCTCCCACTACTACCCGCCTCATGAACTGAAACACCAGGGGATAGTGGGTGAAGAGGAGGGGAGAGGGCAGGTCTGCTGTAAGGTGCCCCATGGGTTGAACATGGTCATTTGTCATGAGGCTGAAAGCTAAAGAAAAGACTAGTTAACCTTTACAGCTGATTCCCGCGAGACGGGAAAGAACACAGCCAGGCGAAACACCTCCAGGAGAAGGCGGAGCGTACATGCATGTGTATACACACACACACACACACACGTGCACACACACATGCATGCATGGCGCTTGCGGCATAGTCTCCAGAAATCGATATCTACGGGAAGCAAGAGGAGGTTACCGTTTTTACACCACCACACCACCCTCCCCGACTCGCTTTTCCCTCGGCATAAAGACTCAGTGTCTCCGTGGTCCTTTTCCTTCCTCCTTCATCCCACCACCCCCCAATCCTTCTCATCCCCACACCCTGCCAGAGTAATTAATCACCTTGTGCTAATGAGCTATTAACTAATGACAGATTGACATGTCGCTGCCTGTGTGCGCATGTCTGAGTGTGTCTGTGGAGGCATGTGTGAGTGTTGCCAGAGCCACCCTCGGCACACTAATGTGATTAATAAGGTTAAGCTCTTATTACTGAGGGAGCAACAAAAAAAGGAGTACACACACACATACACACACATGCACCGGTGCAAGGCCAACATGCATGCACAGAAATACAAAAGTGACAAATTTCTTTCATGCACAGGGCAAAGAATGACTAGTGTCAGGCCGCTTCAAAGTATAAATAAAACTAGGTCACAGAAGAAAAAAAAGACATCGAACGCTACCTTTCACCATATATTCTCATTACCCAGAGGCTGACTCTGCTATACACTATCACATCTCGGGGAAAAAGAGGGAAGCATTCCAGTAAAGCACTTCACTACAATTGAGTTAGAACTGCCTAAAAAAAAGAAAGAAAGAAAAAACGATTAAAGAAAACTACAAGTCTTCTTGTGTCTTTGTCAACATTTTCAGTCACTTGTCAACATTTTTACACCGATTCAGTTGACGACTCATAGGTGCCCATAGTTTTTGGTTTGCTGCTGCTGACACATACCAACACACACACACACACGCCTCCTATCACCTTAAGCCTGGTTTCAGCACCACGGACAGCTACACGAAGGAGGCGCTTTATGAGCACATTTCAAGAGTCCCTGGAACAGCGTCCTTGTTTTGGTGCACAGCGAGAGACTCCTTCTTTGTAATAACACTCGCATCCTAATATGTGTACCGAACGCACCGAACAATTACGGTACCAAACAGACACACTATATCAAACCGTAACGCAAATAGGAAGGTATTGCTTGAGACAGGTAGTTACGCCTGAAGAAGTCACTACCTGGAGTCTGTTTAATCAGATGTATTGGACTGTAATGTCTCTGCACTCCAATTCTAAGAGAAATGTAGTTACAGCGAGATCATTTGATACTCAAGAGAATCCTTGCACTACATAATAGCGAGTCTAACTTAGCTACATGTGAGCGCATAGCATGTAAGCGTGTATGTGCGTGTGGCAGCACATGTACTGTACTGTATGTGTGTCTGTGACCTAACAGTGCGTCCCCCCGGAGAAGTTTTGGCGCATACCGAGACTCATTTGCATTCTCGCAGCTCTCTCATTTTTTTCCGTGGCTTTAGAAGTGAACAGCTGCTTAATGGTCATAGCTCTTCAGAGACGGGACATTGGGAAGCGCAGAGGGGGTTAGCCAGGGTTTCTGCGCTGCCAAACGCACAACTACACAGGGCGGAGACACACACAAAGGCACACACACGTGCGCGCTTGGAGCACACACCAGGTAAATCCTGGTTCAGCTATGGCTCTGAGAGTGAGATGTGACCATTTAGCAGATGTTTTCCTTCCCAATAGTGACTTTGGAGGCTTTCCACACTGTTGAATTTAACTACAATGGAAGACAAACCAAGATGCACGCGCATTACACTTGAGCTGATGTGACAACAACAGAGAGAAATCCTTTGCTCAGTATGGCTAAAACAACACTGGTACGTGTATGTTAACAGTAAGCGCCAAGCTGGTATAGCTGCATGTTCCAAGCAAGTGATAGCAGCATAATACCTTTTCTGTAATCCACTGAAATCACTTAAATCTGGAATTTTATTGGATGGATGGCTGGACGGTGCAGTGGAGGATGGTTGTAAAACCTGATTTAAAAAGCAAAAGAGGGGATTGTCAGTGGATTTTTTTAGGGGGTGAGGGGAGGTTGAGTGCTTTCTCTATTTTTTTTTTCGTGGCGCACGCAAACTTAAACCCCGTGCCACAGACACAGTGACACACATTCGAGCAACACTACATGAAATGGCCTTCATCTCCATGCGCATTTGACTGCTTCGCTTGCCGACACATACAAATGGGTTGTGTTTCATGAGATGCCAAAAGAAGGGATTTGGTGAAGTGAGAGAAGGTTATCACCTCACAGCTGGAAGTGCGGAGAGCCGTTCTGGTTCCACGGCGCTCTTCTCAGCGGGAAGCCTTGCGTTTTGACCTTTACGTGTTAAAAATTACTCAAAATTGTCAGGAGCATGACAATGAAGCATACCAATATATAAAAAAAGGCAAATGAATGATTGGGTTGGCAGGGTTATTGACCTCACAGATCACAATTTAGTTACCGGACCTAAAAATAAATCCAAGAACAAAATGTTGAAATATATTTGATCTAATATTACTAAATGAAAGGTAGCTGTTTTGTCTTAATTGAGACAAAAACAACAGGAACTTGTTGAGGATGATAAATGCAAAATATGTCTATTTTTAAAATGACCACCTCTTGGCAAATCCATATTCAGTTCAGTTTTATTTATATAGCCCCAAATTACAACAAGAGTCACCTCAAGGTGCTTTATATTGTGAGCTAAAGGCTGCATAATAACAGAAATTATACCCCATCAATCAGATGACCCCCTATGAGCAAGCATTCAGATATAGGAGGCTCTCTGTTGTGAACGGTTGGGGTGAGGTGGGAAAGACGGGACAAAAGACACACTGCGGAGGAAAATGTATTCATCACTAATGATTAAATGTAAAGTAATGTATAAACACAGAGTGAAAAGAGGTGAGTGAAAAAGAAACACTCAGTGCATCATGCGAATTCCACAGCAGCCTAGGACTATTGCAAAGTAACTAAGGGAGGGTTCAGGGTCACCTGATCAAGCTTTAACTGTAAGGTTTGTCAAAAAGGAAAGTTTTGAGTTGAATCTTAAAAGTAGATTGTGTCTATGAAGACTAAATAACCCTCCTGGCCTTAACATTCCAGACATGATCCCGGTGAAAGCCAAATATTATTTACTTAAAATATGCTAAAATAAAATGTATTTAAACATGCTGAGTTTTTGTTCCTTGTATTAACAGACTTTTTTTTTCAAAAAACTCCCCCCCAAAACTCCAAATATGTCTACTTGAATTGCTTTTAAAATGGTATTAAAAGACTTTTCTTTTAATATTTTTTTAATAGTTTTGCAGATCTTTCACAAAGTCAGTACATTATCTACATCTATATAGACAGTATGATTGGTATAATAAAAATATTTGGTTGGCAGGTGTTCTGTCTGTAACCACACCGCCATCATTAGCACATCTGTTGCCCATCTGTTCCTCCTGCTATTATCTGGTGCTACTTGGGACTAAATAGAAAGACTAGCTAATATGTAAAGTATATGATTTATTATTGGACTAAAAGTTTGAGCAAAAATTTAACAGGTAACTAAAAGTAATTGACAGGCAGCAGAAAATAAGCAAATGTAATGTGATGGTCAAAAAGTGAGTGAATGGTTCAAGTTCAAGTTTTAAAAGAAAACCGATAAAATACAATAGACGGCTAAAATGATTTTATTGGTGCAGGCTAAAATCATTCTAAGGAATTAAAGTGCTTACAATACATGGGTAAGACTGGTCACAAAGCTTAATGAAAAAAGCACCAGGATAAAAGTAGTGGCTGAATGGCTGCAAAGTAGGCTAATAGGACAATTTAAGTAGTTAACTATGAATAAGATCTAGTTAAAATGAATTCAACTGAACTCATCTGAGCATGAAAGGATTTAATGAAGATGTTTTTTGGGGTCTACCTGACTGGGATGTGTTGTTTGTCAGATGTAAAAAAAAAAGTTGATAAGATATGTAATAAAAAAACTCACCAAAACACAAGTGAGCTTGTTTGTCTCCTTGTTTAAAGGTAATTTTGTAGATACAATCTAGCTTTATTTTTCATCATTCATAATAATTCAGTTACTCTTGGCATTATTCTTTCTCTGACTTAACCTTGTAAGGCAACATTTCTCTCAGGAAGTATCAATCCAGCCTCTTTCTCTGTGACTCGCAAACAGGTAGAGATGTCTTAATCTGTGAGTAGCTCCTTAAAATAATCTAATGACCACCAACTTTTCTTCATTTCCTAGCCGCTATTATAACACACCGGCTTTAGCTTGTTGGTTGCACAGACTGTGATAAATGACTGGTTTCCTTGAGATGGATTGGAATATCTGTCAAGGTCTGCAACGTCTTTAGATTTTCATTTGTTTTTCTTCTTGTGTTTTCGCCTTCTTCCCGTCCCCGTGTCTCCCTCACTGCATTTTCTCTGCTTGCCTGTGTGTTTCATGTCCTCTTTTCTGTGGCTTCCCATTGTATTTTGAAGGTTATGTCCTGGCACGGCTTGCTGTTTCTACTTCCCGTGTTTGTTCTTTTTCTGCCCTCATTATTGTTTAATTTGGCTTACCAATGCCTTATTACCACTCTGAATATTTTAACAGTCACTTTGTCAAGTTATCAGCCTCTTCTCCTGCATCTTCCCTCATGTCTCATGAGTTTGTTTTTCCTATCATCTTTTTGGCTTTCCAGTACTATTCCCAGTTGGGCTTTTTTAAAATTCATTTTTATTTCCTTTTTGCTAGTCTTTTTTACATTTCTTTTTTTCTTGCAAACTATCTATCTGCTTCCTCGATAACATGCGCTTGACTGTTCAAGAGCTCTCCCTTAAAAGAAAGACAACAATATCTCCTTCATGGGCCCAGAATGCCAATTTTCTCCTGATCTAAACATACAGCACCATGTTCAAAATAACAGCAGATGGATGAATGGAGTCAGACAGGGCCATTATGAGGATGCTTTTAAGTAGTTTCTGTTTGTCAATTTATTTTAAACAAAGTGGCATACTATGTTCTTCTTCTTCTGTTATTGAGTCTGGCTGTGCATTTGCGGTCACCGTCATGTTGTGCAGAATAAATTCTACACCGAACAGATGCCTCTGCGATGCTTCAAGGGTCTAAAATATTTATACAAGGCCATACATTAATGCAAAAAAACAAAAAACAAATAAAAAATGAAAACAAAACCCCCACATATATCAAGTATATCTGATGAAGAGTTACAAGAATTTGTAGGATCCAGACAAAACAAGGGAGGGAGACAGGACAGCTCTAACATAGAGACAAATGACCTCCTAGCATCACGAACAGGGTGGGTATGAGCAGTACCAGGTTAAAAAAAAATAAAAAATCAAAGTCTGTATCCAACGAATACAGAAGGCAAAATACACAAAGGTAGATGGTGAGAGCTAGACCAAACACAAGGATTGATGGCCTTGTAATTTCTTCTATTCTGCCCGCTAAAGATGATGAATCCCTCCACGAGGAATTTAATCAAACTCCAACAGTGTACACAGGTAGTACTACAGCAAACCTTTCATGGTTAAGTAAACAGCGCGGTACAAACAAATACAAAGCTTACGCGTAACCTTATATGTGATGTGAAATAAAAATACACATAAATTCTCAAATTCTGGCCTCGACTAAAAGTCACGTTATCCAGCTATAAACAAACGCTACAGTCCAGAATGCATGTGTGCATTTTCCTGCTGGAAAGTGTGTGTACGTGTCCTGTATTGGCTCTTTACTGTGTAGACTGAAGAGATTACAATACCCAAGCCTCATGGATCAATACTCACAAGCTATGGACATGTGAATTGCTTGTGGCAATGTAAGGAAGACCACAAAACTTGTGCAAGGAAGAATAACCCTTGGGGGAGGGGGGCGATGTAACACTGTGTGTGTGTGTGTGTGTGTGTCTGTGTGAGCTTGTTGCCAGAGTCAGCTGTGCATGCTTAAAATAGTTATTGTTAGTCAATAAGCAATTTCTGTGTGAGAGGCTTCAATATACAGCCTATTAATTCAATTACAGCAGTCGGCCTTGACTCAACAGTGAAATATGCAGAAAAACAGAGTTGCAGAATGGAGGGAAAGCGAGAAAAGGGGGTAAGAGGAGAGAAGAAGCAGGTGAGTTTGGGGGTTTCTGTCATTATGATGGATAGATCAAGCGAACAGGGGCTCCCACAAGGAGGGATATAAAAATAGGCGAGCACCTCTCTCTTGCCGGTGCTCCACTCTGCCCATTTAGCGAATCACAAGTCTCCTCGTTTTGCGATTCCCTTTCTTTTCACCTCTGACTGCCGTGGCCTTGCGCTTCCTCTCTCAAAACCATTCTTCTTCACCGGTTTCTCCCAGCATCCTCCTCCCCTCCTTCCTTCTCTGTGCTCATTGACGTATCTGCTTACCCCCACATCCAGCACAGACAAAACACAAAACCAATCCATCCCACTGGGTTTCTTCTTCATCACACTCAGCCAGAAAGGGTTTCATTTTTTTTTTACTGATCCCAGATGACACACTAATTCAGAACCCACAATTTTTTTCCCTTCTTCTTTTTTTTCTTATGAAAAACCTATATTTACACCCAGGGATTGCTTAGAGACTCTTCTGTCCTTTTATCTTAGTTGCCTTTCCCTGCTTTGTATTCATGCTGCTATACAGATTCAACACATTCAAACTAGTGGTCTATGAGGGATACTAATGGAAGTCGTTCAGAGCACCACTTATTGTCCTGTGTGTCTCAAATGCTCAACAAACCAAACAGCGCTGAGACCGCTAAGGAAAGAATAGAAACAGTCCTCTGCTGCTTCCCCCCCAAGTTTTCACCCAAGTCTCTCTTCCATTCTTCTTCTGTCCTCCCCAATCTCTATCACTTTCTCACTCATTAACCACACCCCCACTGCCATTCCTCCATTCCTCTTCCTCGCTCTCTGGAGAGGAAAAACAAACAGCTGTCAGGGTCAGGCTCGCAGATGAATTCCAAATGACTTTGAAGGGCAGAGGGGCCGACCAACTTTCTCTAGAGGAGAAGCTGGTTACAAACATGCATGCAAACAGCATAGAATAAATATGGCCCATTCATCGAATCCCCCACCCCCAATACCACACTCACAGAAGCAGAGTGCAGCTACTCCTTGAATCAATACTGTGTCTTAAGTCGGCCTGCTGTCAAGGTAAAGGGAGCTTGTGTGTGTAAAATGGATCTGTGGGTGGTTACACACAAACACACACACGCATGTGCTGAAGTGTGTCAGTGAGAGTGTGTACACAAGTGGCCAAAGCTTGCTCCCATGTGATGACACAGATATTGTAAATCTCGATAAACAGGGAGGCATTGTGCGCAGGTTTGTTCACTTCCTCTTTGATTTATTTCACAAGTCCTCCTTCAAACTTTCTAAAGACGCAAGAAGTCAATGTCTCCTTCACCGGCTTGCCACCCATGGCTCCATTTGCGGCTCTCGCTGGGTCAAGATGAGTCGATGAATCATTTTTCATCTTATCAATCATATCTATGCGGTACCTCTCCATCTTGTCTGTTGAGTCCACTCTCTATCACTGTCTGTTACCATTCATCCATCACGAATAAAGGAGACCTTTGAATTATTCAGTGGTGCTAAGCAAAGGTTTAATCAAGGCATTAGCTCCATTCTTAATTCTTTCATGATGTTTTCTCACTGGTAGCGTCCTCTGAAGGAGCTCAAAGGTCGCAGGCCCCGGGATTCTGTTTGCTTGACCAGGATCAAGGAAAAGATCGTTACCTTTTTGATTACAATAAAACCAAAGTTAATAAACAGAGTTATATGGACAGATGTGTCAATCCACCTTTGATCCACAAGGGGTCCAGTCATTTTCAAGACACAACCGGGTAGGCCTCTATGTAAGACTGCTGCTCCTCCCTGAGTCTGGTTCTGCTGGAGGTTTCTTCCTGTTGAAAGTAAGTTTTTCGTTTCCACTGTCACCACGTGCTTGCTTATAGTGGTTTGTCTGATTGTTGGAGTAATCTAAAACACCTCAACCTGCCAGCTCCAGTACCCACTATTTACCTAAACTAAACAACTTTTTTCCAAAAGTCAAATGTGTCATGTTAGGAAGAGTGACTCTGGATGTTCCCATGTAAAAACAACACAAAACATTTACTGCAGCTTGTTTGATCAAACCACTGGAAAGGACATTGTTCATTTAAACCGTACCCTGTATAGGTGCATCTGAAAATATTAGTATTATTTTTTTTACCCATCTGTATATATTGAATAAGAGCCTCACTGCAATGCAATGTATGTATGCTTACTATATGCTGGTGCTAATGTGTTTGCTATAAATAAAACCACGATGGTTGATTGGATTCAGTGTTAAAATGAAAAAAAAAAGAGAGAGTAATAATTTTTCCAGCCACACATGTAACTTGTACTCATGTCTCACAGGTTTCAACACTGGCTGACGAAATTTAATTCAAGACTTTTTAGCACTCGGGTATACGTCTGTGTGTATGTGCCTGCTCGTGTGTGCGTATTAGTCCTTCCAAGTCTTTGAGTTTTGGCAGCAAGATCAGAGGAAATGTGTGTTGTTGTGTTTGCGAGTGTGCGTTCGTGATTTTGTGTGCGTGTCACAGAGAGAGAGAGAGAGAGAGAGAAAGAGAGAGCGAGTAGGCATGAAAGTGAGATTCTGCTCTGAGACGTTTGATGTCGAAGAACAGCGTCTGCTGTCTGTCTGCCAACTGCCAACCCTCTATCACCGTCCCAACACATGGCCTCCGCAAAGTGTGTGCATGCGAATGCGTGCGTGTGTGTGCGCAAGTGGCCTGATCAGGCGGGGACTTGGCGATGTGACACTGCTACAGAGCTAGTTAGACTCATAACGTGCACCTCACTGTGTCACAGTGTTAATGTGTGGGCCTGAGAACGCAAAATAGGATTTTGTTTTGAATCACATGACAGAGAGAAGGAGAGAGATGGAGGAAGAGGTGCGAGTGTGTGTGTGTGTGTGTGTTTGTGGGCGTACTGGAAAGGGTGAGTAATCTGTCACATTTTATACCTCTCATCTTTCACCAGTGATCTTTGGATGGGTCCTTAACATACAGAGTCAAGTATACTCAAGCCTAATTGTTAATGTTGTGTATGTGTGGCTCTGTGCATGCATATGCTCTATGTTTATGAACATTTCTTTGGAACGTGTTTGTCCGTGTGCGTACACTGTGTCGCAACACTTTGAGAAATACTGCAAAAGCTATTCCAACATGTCTGCAATTACAGACAAGCAAATCCTGTTTTTAACTTTAACTCCAACTTTGTTCAACTAAGGTTAAAAGAGTACAAAATACGCTTGCGAAACATGGAAAAAGAAATTAAAAAAACAGCAAATGAGACATACCGCTTGCTATATTTGGCCTCAGAAGGCCAAGGGATCCCTTTATGACGAGTTTGAGTTTGGTAAGAAGCAAAAACAGAAAAGATCCGAAAACGTCTGAAGAACTGAAAGCCGGGGGAACAAAAAACATTAAAAGGGAGATGGAGAAGAAAGGCAAAAAATGAGATCTGTTTAAAAAAAAAAAGTCAAACACTTGTCTTGACTCACACTAGCAGACGTGCGTGCCTACGCAAACTTAAGCACAAACAAACAAAATAAAAACAGTGATTGAGGTACTAACAGACGCGCGCGTGCAAAAAACCCCAAAACATACTGAAATATTGGCAGAGCAAAGGGCTCAAAGATCAGGTGAATCTACAGAGCAAAAGACACATGGGTCTTTCTTTTGCACCCTTCTTGACATTTTCACTCTGATAGGGCCAGATATAGCTCTCCTGCCTCCTCACGGCTCACAAGAGCACACACAAACACGCACACTGTGAGAATGAATAGTTCAAGACCGAGGGGGAGTGAGTTATTTTGGAGGAAAAAAAACAGAATAGAATATGGTAACAAGAAAAAAAAGAAAGCGAACACTGGAGAGGCGATGGAAACGTCTTGTGGCAACAGACAAATAAGTGGTGCTACTGGAGTGATCCCGGCACCTCGTGTCGGCTACATTGATGAGGAAATTCACAATGCTGAAAGGCTTGAGAAATTGAAGAAGAAAAAGCAGAATGAGATGGGGCCTAGAATCAAAAGTAAGAAAAATCAATATAGAGGCTCGACACAAGATAAAAAAGGACTTGAGACTGAAAACTGGTTTACACTGAATAGATAAAGACATGGAATTTTCTCAATGCTTTGTGCCCTTTGTGTGATACTTGCGCTTGCAATGTCGTGTCTCTATTGTCTTTGGATAGAAACATAGAGGCAAGAGCGCTCCACCGATCTGCAATTAGTCAATTCATTTTTAATAGGTTCTGAGGGCTGTGTTGCATTAATTACGCCCAGGGGTGACAGGAGCATAATAATATTGATCCGTTTGGATGATTCCGATTTAGTCTTTTAGTTGCCAAGGTGTGGGGTGAAAGTTACCCGATGACTGCAGCTGCATACGTAATGTGTCAACATCATCAATTCTGGCCAGTGCTGGGTCACGTGTTAACCTAAGACTGCCTTAGAAATTTGAATAATTTCTTAGTTTGTCTCTACAACTGCCTGTTTTTGGTGAGCATTACCATATGGCAGCTCTTGTAACTTACTTTTGTTTATAATACTACGTAGTTAGGTTCAGGAAAACATGCTTGGGGGAAAAAAGCAGATGGCATAATGGACTTGTATTTATATTGCACCTTTCTGCTTAAGTTGAACACTCAACATCTTCTGCTACAAGTCTCACTCACCCAGTCAGTCAGCACTTTTTCTCTAACATTCACACACATGTACAGATGCACAGGAGGATGCTTCGACATGCAGAGGTGATGAGCTGGGGTTTGATACGCCAACCTTCCAATTGGTGGACGACTTGCTCCATCACTTGACTCGCAGTTCAGACTTCAGGGTACTTTTTTGACTGCCTTAGTTGCAAGGGGTCATGACACTGGATACTCATCCTG
The DNA here is from genome assembly GCF_001858045.2 of Oreochromis niloticus. NCBI lineage: Eukaryota > Metazoa > Chordata > Actinopteri > Cichliformes > Cichlidae > Oreochromis > Oreochromis niloticus. The sequence continues at coordinate 30,783,098 of NC_031966.2, read as the reverse complement.
AAGCAACCCTTCCAGGGATTTGGTTCTTCTCTCAGTTTCAGGGATCTTTCACATGCCAGACGAATGTACTAAACAAGGGCTGCCATTGTTCTTAAGTATATGATGGTAAAGGATCCAGATTGAGGATCTATGGTTGGTAGTAAGACCCATCTCGCCATTGCAATTACCCACTGAGTACTGGCACTAATGCCAAAGGACACCTTGTGTGTACCTCTCAAACATGAGCAGTTTTGCCAGAATCTGGAAATGACAATAGGTTGGTTCTTTCCATCCTGACATAATGTGGTTCTCTCATTTCCAAAGATCTACTGTTAATTGGTGATTAAACAATTTTATCAGATCTTTTATAGATGTTTATCATCACTTAGCATTTTAATTAAAACCCACTGCTGTTAAATGACCCACAGCTACAACAGATTTACAGTTCTGAATTGGTACAAGAAGAACAATTAGTATCATAAACTTTAGATTTAAGATCTTAAGACACTTGTCAGATGATACTTATTGCAATTAAACGACTCTGTGTTTGAGAAAAACAACTAATGGTTTTCTATGGCACTTTTACTACGGTTTCTGTGCAATGAGCAGTGCCAGTGTGGAAGTATAATGGCAGGAAGGTTTGAACAGGATTTGGACTGCCTCTCTCTTTTAATCCCTAGCATATGCTCTCAACCAACAACAGCATTTTAGTGATGTAGTAATCCTGCAAAATGTTGCTGAAATAGATACAAAGCTGCTGTTTGTTTTAATTTAAAGCAGATCTGTTGGCTTTGCTCGCTGATGGTTGCTATTTCTGAGGCTAACTTTCACTGAAGTGGTTGCTACTACTGAGGCGGCTGTGTTTTGTGCACACGCTTACAACCTTCGGCATCAAGATATAGTTTCACAGTGTTTTAATTCATACCAATTTTTTAAAACATCCCTCTGCAACTGATCTCAAGTATAAGCTTATGTAGGGTACTGTAACGGATATCAGCAACTTGCTGTTGTCTCCTAAAATAGATAGTTATGACTTTGCAAAGGGACCACTGGGGACAATGGATGGGGTAGTCTAGAGTGACCCATTGATTACGTACAAAGGTGACCGTGGTGCACTATCGATTGCAACTGGCAGGACAGACATACTCCTGCATAAACCGGACAAAGCTTCCAATTTGACAAAATGGAGAAAAAAGAGGAGATGAAGACAGACTGAACACTTCTCCTAGTTTTTTTTTCTTTTGTAAAGTCAAGACATTATGAAAATGGCAGCTGATGAGAATCCAAATAGTCATATTTCTCTGTTCTCTGGGCTTTCGCCTGACTGCCTGCCTGTACAACTGATACTTGGCTTTGCCATGGAAAGGGCTCAAAAAGGAAGATTTGGGACCAGCTGAGATACCAGGCTGTCTCCATCCCCGTTTATGGAGATGGAGGATAAAGTCAGATACTTGTCTGATGATTAGCCAGTGCTGAGGATTAAGTGGCAAAACAAAGAAGACTTGCACAATCAGAGGTTAGCGACTCGAATATAGATCTATTCATCTTGTCTCTTTCCTCCCATTTGACTCCCCGCGAAACAAAGCCAACCTATTAAAGCAAGTATTGAGTGGAGAAGAAATGGTTTTAACAGAAATATTGACATTACCACTGCCTGCTTTTTTCTGCTGAGCAGGGCACTTTTAATCGGAGTCTATTTCTTCGTTTGGTATCCATACAATAACTGAGCACAGTGTTTAGGTTTAGGAATGCAACAAATTCATGATGAGGGATGTTCTGTGGCTTGTGTTTAAAACCAGTGAATTACTATATACGTGTTAGATGTGACACGACTGATGGGCACATCTTTTCATCACAGTGGTGCTTGTTGGATAGTGTAACTGAGGCATCGTAGGGTTTATTCACACTTTATTTTACCACTACAGCACTAGTGGCAATGAGAGAAAATAACTGTCCAATCAGAGATAATTACCTAAATTTGCTACTGTAATGCCTAACACCCCCGCAAGCATCAGGCTCATAAGAGGAACCTGCTACTTCAAGTCTGTATGTGTGAACAGTCATCGACAGTAATCATCAATAGCGAGAGCACCTCTTTAATCTTAATCTAGCAATGACGTTCCATAGGTGGGTGCATGTGTGCTATAGGTCTCTCTTATTAAAAATGTTGCTCTCTGCTGCCAGACTGTACCTGCCTTTTTATCAGGTAATCTCCCACTCCTTCTCTTTCACACATAAACAAACACTGGCCGGCAGAGACCTGCAAGGTAACGCCATTGCATGCCTCGCCATGCTGTGTGATGCCCCGCGGTGCTGCGCTCCATTCGGTGAGGCAGCATGAAGCACAAATCAATATGGATTAAAACTCTGTAAGGAGCTATCTACTCACCTCCTCGCACTACATACAGAAGGGAAACGTGTGCACTTAGTATGCCAGATTGCCGAATTTTCCCCCTTTTAAATCAGAGAGGAAAAGTGAAGAGTTTTAGATAAGCTAGCTGTAAAGTAAGGGTTACCCTGACGATGAAGAAAAACACCTGTGCTGCGTCCAGCTCATGCCACCCGTGGTTCATATCCATCATGCTGCTTAGAGGGCAGCATGGTGGGGGGGCTGGAATCAGCACCTCATTCCACCTGCCACACCTAGACTGAGCATCGCACACGAGGACTCACACACATGCACACGGAGTGACAGCCCTGGTGGTAGGCCTCAACCCCCATAGCAATGGTGGGCCTCCCACAGTGCACCGCAGGACACCAGAGATTATCCCGACACTTGCAGACAGTCACAGAATGTTAATCCTCAGCCATCTCTTCTACTGTGCTGTTAAATCTGGATCTTACTCTCAATTGCTCCTCCTACAAATCTCCCTTCTTTCTTTATCCATCACTCACCACATCCTCTCCCCCACAATCCACTAGAATCTTCCTCAAATTCCCTGCTCTAACCCCTTCCTACCGCCTGTTTTTAACTCCATCCTCTCCTCCCCTAAAATCTCTTGATCCCTGTTTTCTACTCGAGAGCGACAAGGCCTCATCCCCATTTTTCTCTTATCCTTTCTCTCCGCTCCCAGCCCAGCCCTCGCTATCAGCCCTGCATTGATCTTCTCATCCCCAAGAACACAAAACACCAATCAGCCTGTCATAATCACTCTGTTGGAGGAGGAAGCTCTGAACGCCAAGCACAGCTGCTACGTGTTGAATTAGAGAAAGCAGAAATGCTAACGCTGCAGCTCATAATAGTATGGGTTGTTTTTTTTGTTGTTGCTTGAACATTTTACTGGATGTCTTCTATTTTTAAATATGCAGAAAAGGGAATTCGAAGGTTTATTAACTACACTGTTGATTCCATTCTGCTAATGATAATACTGATTCTCATTCCTTTTTTATTTGTATCCTGGAACAATAAAGCGACAGCTGCCGGGACTGTTCATTTAAAAAATTACAGAGGAACAACCTCTGAATGGTATCTGGTCTCCCGCAGCTTCCCTTCTTATTCACTGCGATTTGACTCATAAAAATTGCCCTCTACAGCTTGTACTTTTTTTTAACTACTTGTCCCACAGGATTTTTCATCAGGACACTGTGTCTGCTAACTTCCAAACAATAAATGCAGTTTACGATCTGTCAGCAGTCTCCAGCCCGTTAACTTCCTCATACTGCTGTTGTCATGCAAAACACATGCAAACTTCTTGTCTTCATATACGTCAGCAACTTTCTACCACTGGTGATGTGGAAGAGTCAATAAAAGTACGGTTGAAATGTTTTCTGTGATGCACTTAGATCTTAATTAAACATTAAGAAATACAGTCACGGTGAAAAGAAAAGGCTCACTCTTTCCCTTCTAAGGTTTGATGGGTCATAGAAATTGAAAAAACAAACAAACAACAAATCCAGGAGCTACATCTCAGACTCTAGAAGCCTCAGTTAGCATGTTAAATTTGATAACAGTACAGAATTAGAAAAAGGCTGAACAAGTATGGTGGCTTGTTTGGAAGGACTGCCAGGAGAATGACTCATCTCTCTAACGAGAACATGGCAGCACAGTTTAAGTTTGCAAAGTTACAGCTGAACATACATGAAGATGTTTCGCAATAATGCAATGCCGTGTTTGGAGCAAACCAAACACAGCATCAACGCCTGATATCAACTGTCAGGCACGGTGGTGGAGGGGTAATGATTCGGACTTGTTTTGCAGCCACAGCATCTGGGTACCTTGTGGCCACTGAGTCGACCATGATCTCCTCTGTATGAAATCTGACAGCTAAAGCTTGGCTGAAACTGACTCACACAACAGGACAACGATTCCAGGCACAGCAGCAAATCCACAACAGAACGTGTGAAAAAGGAAAGAATAATGGTGTTGTTAAAGTTGAGACCTCAACCTGATTAAAATGCTGTTGTGGGACATTAGGAGCTGTGTAAAAATGAACTGAAGCTATGTTGTATAGACGAGTGGGCCAGAATTCCTCCACAGCAACGTGAGAGACTGATAAAGTCATACAGAAAATTGTTACTTCAAGTTATTGCTGCTAAAATTGGTTCTGCAAGTTACTGAGTGATGGGGTGTACTTAGCTTTTCAGCACTGCTCCTGCATTTTGACATAGATACAGCGTAATATGGGTTGTTGTAATTAGGTTGTATTTACCTCACTGACCTGGTGAGAACCACATTACTTTTTTTTCTATCCAGATACATAAAACCTAAGTAATGCAAGAGTGCATACTTTCTTCTTACAATGACTGTACTGTCAGTCTGTAAAATGTATCCCTAAATTATTTACACATATTATAGTTTGTAATTAACTCACTCTTCCATATTCTTCTATAGTGCCCTAATCACAAGACCCTGTCATCCACATTTCAACCAGTGCTGTGACATTTTTTCCTGCCTTTCTAGTCCCTTCTCATCTCACAGCTTCATGTATTATGCAAATATTCAACAAACAAAATAGTTACATGATTCAGCGATGTCTGAGAGCAGAATAAAGCATCAAAAGCTCACCAGAGATGTCTTTTGTTAATGGTTACTTTTTTAACACTGTATGGCAGTTCAAAATGTTCTGATGCTGTTTGTTTCTGTTTGTGTGACAAGCTGCTAGCTTTCTGCTAGTTTACCATCTAAAGTATTTGTTTTCACGAATTATATATTATTAGAAGTTACTGATACCACACTATTTAACCAACACTGGAAGGGCTTTTTACACTGTGTGACGCTGTCTGAGAAGAAAGATGGCCGTCGTCAAAGCAACGCGGTCAGCTCTGAGGTCATCAATCCAGAACAGCGGTCCTAGATTGCGCTGTGAGAAATGTTTGGAGCTTTGGTGACTAAAGTGAGCCTGCAGCAAAACCGAGGCGGTGTCAGAAACATAGGATTACACTCCCACAGCGTGGCTGCTGTTACAACCCACATGTACTAGCCAACAAATCAGTTTGTGAAATAAAAAAGTGCAGAGTGCAGTTGGTCAGTGTGACATTTTATATGTCCCATTTAAAGAAAAAAGCCTATATTGATTTAATAACGTTATTGGAAGGAGACAGCCAAGACTCTCTCACTCACTGTCATCACCCAAACAAAGCCACGCAGCCACTCTGAAACTATACACACATTAGACACGAGCATTAACAAGTGCACAACAATTATTATCAAATTAGAATACAATGTTCTACTGGGACACCATCAGTCTGGTTTGGAGCAGCAGTGGGATGCTCAAAAGAAACTGTTTTCTTCACATCACTGAACCATGGAGTTATTTATGTTCATTAAACAGTTACAGTCACTGATCACCCCCTAACTAGATAAGAGGTCCATGCCCTGTTGGTAAGCCCTGGTTTTGTCCATAGGGTGATTGGGTTTTGTATGGAAAGTAAAGTCAAAATCAATGTGAATGTGGGAAGGAAACATCAAAAGGAAACCGACAATGTTGCTTTAGTTCATCCCAAGCGAAACATCACCGTCTGGATCAAATTCATCTAATAATTTTGACTTATTTTCATTTATGCTAATACAGGGAAAGTCACCAAAGTGATTAAGGTTTATCATCTGGGTACCACGAGATTAGTGAAAAATGTCCAAAATGATCTGGCAGTATAATATTACTACTATTTCAGAAAGTGTGAGAACACTGGAAAAAATTCTAAACATATATAATAAATGTTAGACATATAAAAGTGAGTGTCAACAGATGAATAAGCAACAACAAAACAAAACAAAACAAAACAAAACAAAAACAAGCAAAAGACACACACAACAAAAAGGCACGATAATTGTATAGGTCTTTTCAGGTCTACTTATGTACCTATGCATGCTGAACGTTGCAGCTAATATCAATATAACTGTTGAGAAGATTGATGATAGAGTAGCTTGTTGTCCTCTACAGTGACTGGTGGGGTTGTATATCATTCTTTGGACATCTGACATCTGTATGAATGATTTAGCCAGTAGACAGTTTGTCAGTTATTGGTTTCAGATTGTGGACCTTGATAAGGCTGCCATCTTCAAAGATGTGCATAAGGATAGTTGGCTGCTTTACACGATTAAGTATTTATGCTCATATAGCATGTCGCTGAAGTTAAATTAATTTAAACAAGGAAATACATGATAACTAATTTCATTTTATAATTTGAATTCTTTCATTTTAAATATAAATTACATGGACCTTAAATGATATTTAAAGCCCATGGTGCTACTGAAGAGCTGAAACAGAGTTGAAATACACCGAAATGAAATACTGCTTTAATAATTGCAGAACTGGTAGTAGGAGAATGAGCGTTTTTTGATTTGTGCAGTTGTCAGGATTTGGCTGATGACGGTACTGTATGTTCTATATTAGTATCAGGGAGGAGCCGGCGATTTAGATGGGAACTTTCTCATCTTTTTTTTTTCCATTTACCTAAATGCTGACTTGATATAGTTTCTTTTTTATTGCTACCCACTCTCAAAGTGAATGCATGCGAATACAATAAAGCCATTCCCACCTATTGTATTTCTCGTGCGCTATAAGGTAAATGCAATATACAGTTTTTTAAGATTTTAATTTCCAGAGAAGTCATGCTATTTACTCACCACAGAAGACTGCGCAAAGCAAATAGTCTATTTCTGACTTGCTTCCACGGACAGAAAGTAATAAAATAAGGCATTGAGGGAAATTATCATCAGCAAATATCAAAGGTAAAAACTTTGCTTCCATAAGGATTTTAACTGAGCCAGAAAAGCAAACTCTGTGAATTTATGAAACAACAATTTTAACCTGAAAGTGTCAGTGTCACAGCCCTCCGTTATTTGTTTACTGTAAAAGTGTGGGTCAGAATATGTCAAGAAGATAAACCTTTACATGATCCGATTTAGATAATCTGCGCTCCGACATCTCCTCACGTCTTTGCTGCCACGTGAATGAATACCTTTGTATTGCCTTCAAGGTTGCGAACTTAAGAAAAATCCTGTTAAACGAACCATAATGGTATTAAATAAAAAATAACCTTCAACCTCTAACATAAAAAAATGTTTATTTTCCTTTTCTAATACGCACTCTGCTCTTACTCCTTTCTACCACTTCTTACTAATGAAAACAGATGAAAACTCTGCGGCCCAATAACGCGAGCATTAACACTAACCCACGCTCATAGAGACAAACAATCTCTGAAACAGGAGTAAATATGGCTGACTTTCCAATAGCGGAGGAGGAGAAAAAAAAATGGACCCTCTGGGAAATTTTCTCTGATCAAGTGCAAAGAGATTAACCAGTTGGACGTGTGCTAATGAACAGAAGATCATAATGAGAGGCGCTCGTAAATGTAGATGAGGCATGTGAAGAAGAACAGTGGCTTCGCCTTGTATCAGATGAAACACAAGAGTAATGTACGGAAACCAATTATTTTACTGTTCCCTTTCTACCCAACATCCTGACACTGTCTAATGATGGACTGATGAAAATGTCAAGTCTTGATTTAAAGCGTGGATAGAAAATAATGCTATAATAATTTCCAGCGGTAGCCAAGTTAGAAAATAGGATTACATTGGGTGCAGTGCCTATACACAGCAACTAATATACACTCCTCAAAAAAATTAAAGGAACACTTTTTAATCAGAGAATAGCATCAAATAAATTAAACTTCTGGGATATTGATCTGGTCATTTAAATAGCAGAGGGGGTAGTTAATCAGTTTCAGATGCTTTGGTGTCAACTCCTGCAGGATGGCACATCAATATGTTTGCTGTGTCACCCGGCACCATGTCTAGAGCATGGAGGAGAATCCAGGAGACGTGCAGTTAGTCTAGGAGAGCTGGACTTGGCTGTAGAAGGTTCTTAACATATCAGCGGGACCAGTATCTGCTGGTTTGTGGAAGGAGGAACAGGGTGAGCACTTTGAAAGCTACAAACCCACAGCAGGACACTGCTGTGAGTGTCTGATTAAAAAACAAACAGAAATAGACTTAATAAGGGTGGCCTGAGGAACATACACCCTTCCTCTAGTGGGCCTTGTGCTAACTGCCCGGCACCGTGGAGCCCAATTAGCATTTGCCATAGAATACTAGAATTGGCAGGTCCACCACTCGTGCCCTGTGCTTTTCACAGATAAGAACAGGTTTATCCTGAGCACATGTGACAGACATGAAAGGGTCTGGAGATGCCGTGGAGAACGTTATGTTGCCTGTAACATTGTTCAACATGACTGCAAATAGGTATCAGGATGAAATCCTTGGACCTATTGTGAGACCCTATACTGATACAGTGGGTCCTGGGTTTCTTCTGGTCCACAACAATGCCCAGCCTCATGTGGCGAGAGTGTATAGGCAGTTCCTGGAGGATGAAGGAACTGATACCACTGCCTGGCTCCCAAGCTTGCCAGACCAAAATCCAATACGTTCCAATAATCCAGTACCTCAGAGACATTATGTTTTAGTCCATCCGGCATGTTGCATCCTCAGACTGTCCAGCAGCTCAGCAATGCCCTGCTCCGGATCTGGGAGGAGATCCTCCAGGACACCATCCATTGTCTCATGCATACAAGCACATGGTCAAACTCTTAAGTACAATTTTGAGTTGCTGTAACGAAATTTTGGTAATATGGACTACATCGTTTTTTTACTTTGATTTTTGCGGTGCCTTTGAATTTTGCCCTCTGTAGTCTGATAATTTCCATTTCCATCAAATAATGTCCCAGAGTTTCGTTCCTAACACATCACCGAGTCTATATCAGTGTAGATATTCAGCATGATATTTCTTTTCCCATCGACCCGATGTGTTTTCAGAGTGTTCCTGTAATTTGTTTGAACAATGCATAATACTACCAGTTATATATCGTAGCACATCACATACAAGGGGATCTAAAATGGGTTCAATAATCACAAAGAGGCTACAGTCAGTTGTGACTTACTGATCACATAGTCTCCGAATGGATCGTCATCATCCTCATCATCCAGGTAAGCTGGAGCAGAAGTAATGGAAGAAAGAAAAGGCGAGAGAAAAGAAACAAACAAAAAAAAGATTATGAAAAATCAAGAGAGAAAGCATGAGAAACAAACCAAAAACAAAACTGAAAGTGCTCAAGACAATCAGAGAAACGGCCTGACAACAAATAAAACTAAAGGAAAGAAAACAAAAACAAAGCGAATTGCAGTCTTCTAACCTCCGATCATCTGCCTTTTTTATACTCATTCTTGTTCTCAGCCTGATACTTCCAGCCTTCATTAGGAGGCAAAGCGCTGACCATTAAACTACAAAAGTAGTTTCAGCACCACGCGGAGGAAAATATGATCACTCATAATTGACTAGAGAATTCTCAGCTTGCTCTCAGCGCTGCTTCTCACCGTTACACTCCTTTCCCCCCCTCTTTCTCTAGGCAGGTTCTGACGATGGCATGAGAGGCCATTACGGCTCACTAAATTCCCTATTAGGATGGCAGCACAGTCGTCAGCAAGTTACAAGTCCAACACAAACGATATTTTACAATGTGTGTAACTTTTTTTTTAACTGATAATATTACTGTTACTATGAGTGGACCCTCACTGCCTGCTTACACCAGCAAGTTGGCACAATAACGCATATTTGAATGCCCTTTTTGTCAGCTGTATAGGAAAATCCCTCCCTCATCATCCTCTTTCCATTTATTCATCGTTTAGGTTTTCCTCTTCTTCTCTGCCTTTCTATCACTCCCGGCTCCCTTCCCTTAATGTGAGTTAGCATCCATCTACTGTGATCGATATCCCGAGGCTTTTATTAAACACTGCTCTTATGCATCTGTGTGCGTGTGTGTCTGTGGTGTGGACCTGCCTGCCCGTCTTTGTGCATGTGTATTATCAGCTCTGGGTCCAGCAATATCATACAGTCAGAAATGCTCGACAAGGACAGGGAAAATTTTTTATTCATCGCTTAGTTTTGTGCGAGCGTGTGAGCATGTATGAGCACCATGTTGAATAGACCAATCATTATTGATCCTGACTGCGGGGCATATTTCAAACCCTTGGCTTAACCAGAGGACATACGCATGCAGATGCATGCTGCACACGTGTGTGTGTCTATCACCACTTTTCTCATTCCGGCATGCACGGCTCTTAGCACATGGACAAAAAGTCCTTGAACCGCTGGGTGAAGTATGGAGGTGTACGCACACATACACATTGCATGCACACGCTCTCAGTGGTGTGTATTTCTGAAAGCGAACTGTCAGTGCTGCTCTCACACACCATTCATCACAAGCTACTAATTCTGTTAGACCATTGTCGAGCCTTTCGCACCCCACGTTGCTCTCTGAAAACTCAATCAGAGGCTAATGCCCCCAACCCTCCCAACACACAAACACGCGTGCTCTCACTCTCAGTTTCTTACTCGCACACACTCACAGAGACCCTGAGGGGACAGCAGTGGTCTTGGGGGACCCCACCAGCCCAACTCTATAAGTGTTGCTCGAATTTGATAGACAGGCGAGGCACGAACTGAGTTACTCGTGTTGAGAGTGGCTGCAGTGTAAATCTAACTGCTAACACCTGAAAGCAAAAAAAAGGTCTTACAGTCACTCGGTGGCATATAATTATAATCTGCGTTGCATAGTATAAAGCACTTTTTATTCAAAACGAAAATGATCATAATTAAACATTATCTTAATATCCTTGATTACAAGACAATCACTTGAGCGCCGTCACTGTCTAAGGTAAAAAAATTAGAAAAAAATCCCGTCAGCCGATTTGAATGCGGTTTGATTTACGGTTTGCTTTGTGGGGGAATATTAAAAAAGAGGACAGCGCTGGTGCAGGCACTCTGCCACCTGTGCTAGTAGATTTGATTAGTTAATCAGAGGAATCACTTTGCCCAACTCTGCTTTTATAAAGCATAATTACAGCTCCAGCTACCAAGGAAATGAAAAAACAGAAAAGAACAAAAGGAAAAAAAAGTTCTCAACTGCAGATGTTTTTAGAGACATTTGGAAAGTTTTGTTTCTGGTCTTTTCAAAAAAGAGAATTAATACTTTAGCATAATAAAAGCATCACAGCAAGGCTCCTTAATAAAAACAGAGTGAAGAAAGGCTCTGCAAGGAGGGGAATTAAGGCATTTCAGCATGCCCAGATCGGGGGCAGGGTTAGTCAGAAAAGGCCAGACTAAATTTAGCGCCACCTTTTCATTCTCTAATTATGAGATTAATACATCCTGTCACATACGTCACAATACAACCTCATGATTTATTATCCAGTCAACCAGATGGAGAGATTGAGCCAGAGAAGGAACGAGGAGGAGAGGGAGTTTGTCTGAAAACAGCTAATCAGCATGCATGTGTGATTTGGGCCGGTCCTCAACTGAGCGGCCAGTCTGTGTATATAAAGTTGGCTGGCGGGGTAAAGGCAAGATTTATTGATGGGAAACAATGCTGAAGTTGAATTTGATTCTGTCTGTTTCCTTTAACTGGCTGCTGTATAATGAGAGGAAAACACAGAGGCATATGGACCACACACACAAACACACACACAAGCATATGAGGAGCGCTGGACTATGGATTGTGGCCATAAAGTCTGGCCTGGGCTTCAGGTTTAAATCAATATCGGAGCCTGATCTTATTTCATTTAATGCATGTTTTAATCATTCTCCCTTCTGATCAATGCAGTTTGGATGTGACCATCAGGCACTGCTGTGGGAATTTACAAGCACTCCTGTTCTCCTGCCTGTGTTTCCAGACGGACGTTTTACGAGGCAGTGCACAGTGTGACAGTAAATCTCTTCCTCCACTTTGCCAAAATGAAATCTCCAAATGCTGCTCACTATGCCCATATTTGTTTGTCTCCCGCTAAAGAAACTTGCATTGGCTCTGCCAAGTCAACGTTCTAGTCTCTTTATTTTAATAGTGTCTGGAAGGGGCAATAAACGGGAAGTGTCTTTATTCAATAGTTGACAATAAAACTGGATGTAGGGAAACTTTGAAATCCCTGAGTTGCGTTTATGAAACTAATTTAACGGGCTTTGCATACTTCTCTGTAAAAGGAATTTACCAGTGAATGAAAACACCCCAACAAGCGAAAAACAAACCAGAAAATGAAAAATCCTCTCTTATGAACTGAGAGTTAAAGTCAGGAAGCTGGTGTGACAGATACTAGAGCTCTGCAGTGGAAATGAATACACTCATAAACTGCTCCTTAAGCGCTAACTTATTCACTTAACGGTCAATTCATCCTCATCAGTGGATGAAGCTCACAGAACAACATAGCTATTTTGTATTGTTCATTCCCCATTTTTTGGATATACATAGATACTTAAAGGGAAATATATTAGATTTCTTTAACCTACAGTTCCTGCAGACCTTTGACACCTATCCCCAAATCCTTCCATTTATGTTGATCTCATTAATGCCTTTTGTGATGACAGCTACTATGTTCTTGCTATTGCTCTTGCTGCATATGCTTTCCATGTATGGGTGTGGAATGGTGACAGGCCCTGTAAAAACAGTCACACCAGCAGATATGCATTAACAAGCCACCTCATTAGGTACACCTTGTTAAAGTCTAACCCTCCTTTTCCCTCAGAACTGCATTAATTCTTTGTCACATAAGTTACTATCCATTTGAGTACACTATTCTACATATTATAAATTCACTGTTATACAAACTTAACTCAAACTTGAGGGTTATTCTGCTGGTTATTCAGCAGTCATCAAAAGATAGCTACGCTGTGGTCATAAATAGGTGGACATGGTCAGCAGTACTCATGCAGGTTCCAGCAAATAATTGATGCTCAGTTGGTACTAAGAAGCCCAACGTGTGCCAATAAAATGTCCCTCACACCATTAGACCACCTGCAGCCTGAACCATCAATACAGGGCAGGGTGGATCCATCCTGACGGTACTGTCTGAATGTTGCAGCAGAACAGGCAACTTCTAATGTCCAGTTTTGGTAAGCATTTTCAAAATATCAGTTTCCTGTTCTTAGTTGACAGAAGAGCACCTCGTGTCATGTTCTCTGCTGCTCAAGGTTCGATGTGCTGTAACGACTAGTTTCAGTTACTGTGGCCTTCTTTTCAGCTCAAAGCAATCAGCTCAAAGTCAATTGTGACGAAAGGACCCACAAAACACAGCTTTGCAGGCAGTTGAATGTTTATTTATAATGTCTTTAGTAACTCCAGTTAGGCAGCTTTGGAGCCACCTCTCTTCAGTGCAGTACACCCAGCTCTGCTGTCAGGTCCCAGCATCCTACTCAAACAGGGAAGGCACGATTATACAATGGAAATCAGCTGTGTTGGTAAGCCTTCCCCCAACACCACACCTGCTGCTCCGCTCCACCCCCTCCCCCCTCCCCCTCCATTCTGATGCCTGATTTGAACTTCAGCAGTTGATGTTGACCAGGTCCACTTGCCTATGCAATGAGCTGCTGCCATGTGATTGGCTTTTAAGATATTTGTGTTAACAAGCAGTCGATCAGGTGTACCTAACAAAGTGGCTGGTGAGTGTAAACTAAAGTATATTTCCCAACGTGAGACACTGACAGCCATTTTAAAAGCACGGATGGGGTAAATTGTTTTTCGAATGCAGTTTTTATCCCAAATCATAAATATAGTTCGCTTAGCAAACACTTCAGATCACACATAGTGACACTTGTTGTGCACTTTGTTTATCTATGCAGTGGCTGTAAATGTAAAAAAACGGGGAAAAAACTGTATTCAAGATTCTCTAATGTAACATCTCCTTAGGTGTATGTACAGTTTGAAGTGCTGATTGTGTTGAGACTAACAAAGGCACCAGGCATCGTGATTGCTATAAAAAAGATAACACTTTTTAATTTGTTATTGACTCAGCTTTTGTTTTGATTGTTTTCCAGGCTTTTCACCTCCTCCAGGAACAAAGATACAAAAATAGTACATGTAGTCAGGCACTCAGATATACGGGTGCCCAACTACACGGTTAGGGAAACGTGTGTATTTTGTTTGTTTGCCATTATAACGACATAGAATGGAAAAACGAAGATCACAGATATGAAGTAAAAGAAATCTGTAAATATATACTTCACTGACTCTTCAGACAGTTGCCCTGCTGACAACAAAAAATAAAAAATGAATAAAAAATAAAACACACAAACTCTTACGCAAACACAAATTGTAGTAACCTGGAGGTTTGTAGTATCTGTCATCGTTTCTGTGGGTTTTCTATTTTGGTAGTGAAATCTGCAATAGGGCACACGCAGACATTCATCCACATGTACCCTGAAGGGGAACCTTAGACCCTCAAACTGAAACCTGTCAGTCACACTGCCAAGCTATACTGACAGGAGCGTAACGAGAGCTGGTGAGAGGCGCCGTGCGAGCGAACAGAAAGACACAAGAGGAAGCTTGAAAGCTGGAGAAGAAAGATGGGAGAGGAGTGAGATGAAGAGGAGGAGGAGGAGGAGGAGGAGGAGAAGCAAGTGGAGGTGAGACTTCTGAAGATTGTTAGAGACGCGGCGAGATGAGAGCGGTGCAGCATGCTGCTTGGTGTTTTGGCACGTCACCGTCTTTTTGATTTGTTAGCATGTGTTTATGATGTTGTTTCTCTGTCTGCTTCTGTCAATCTCTATTATTAGACCCTCAGATCCTCCTCCTGCTGTTTTGACACTCCCGCTGCTCCTGTTTCACACTTCCACTCACACGGTTCAGACTTATACACTCTCACGCCGATAGACAAGCGATATAGGACACATGTCAAACTCAGAAACATATATGCACGTGTGCAAAATCGACACAAGATCAACACGCGCTCGATGCTAAGGTTCGGCGGGCGCTTTAAGATGTGACGTGCGGCTGTATCCGGTGTTTTGTTTGGAAGCAGGAGCAGAGGGTGAGATTTCCTCACTCAGAGAGACTAAATAACTAATGGATTGACTTGATCAGACACACGTACACTCGTCTTTTTATCAGGCTGCTGCGTTGCCTCTGATCTCTTCATGCTGGCAGAGACACCAGTGCAGACGTCTGATCTGATCTAAATCTACAGTCTGTGAAACCACGAGACGGGCCTAAAGGTGTGAGATGGTGGTTTCCCTTAATGCTTCTATAGAAGGCAAACTTTTGAAGTGGAATTAAATTAAAATGACTTTGATTTGAGACGTACTGCATAATCAAAAGTATGAATGTCTGCCCCCCCCAGGAGCGTATAAATAGTCATTAATACCACTTTTTTGACAACGTTTATGTTGCGACACTGACAAGCGACATGTTTTGATCGCCTGAACAATCGACACTCAGTGACATCATACTGCAGGCAAGTGATTATCACAATACAGAGGTGGATTAAGAAGCTAATTCTACAAGGTCCTGAAATACAGGCGACAGAGTGCTCATTGCTGTTCCTCTGGCCCTGAAACAGAGAGAGTGAGAGCGGTGGCTGCAGCTGATATCTGTGGCTGCAAGATTAGCTTGGTAATTAACCACAAAGCAATTATCGGGTGGTTGGAAGAGAAGCGCATCTCAGGGTAGGTGTTTCTTGACGTGTTTAATAGGTGTTGAGTAGTTTGATCAGTCGACAGAAGTTGTTTCGGATTCTGAGGCTCACAGTCCAACAGAGGTTGATCCACAGCTGATATGTGCGGCTGCCGAGAATTCAATTAATTAGACTGTTGCTCTTCCTTCCATCCACTTTTCATTAACCTCCATTGACACCTCGGTGAGGCTCGTGCGCGGGTTTACGACTGCATCAGGATTAACAAGGAAATGGGAAGTTGGCAATAAACAAAGTTGCCGGAGGAATGAGATTTCCCCTGGGAGAAACGCACTCTCGCAGTCACGGGGCGATTCAGAGAAAAGATGCAATTGGAGAAGCGAGATTAGCTCCTCTCACAAAAGCTAAAATGCAATCGGTGCTCCCAAAAAAAGCTCAGAAGAGTTTTTTTATCTTCTTGTTCTGAAGACTGACAGACCAGTGGTGAGATATCAGCAGATAAGTGGCTTAAAAGGGTGGAGTTAGAGGGTTTTGGCTAAGTGCTATTGATGAAAATAAAGAGGGCCCTCTGGGGGGGTGTCCAACTACTGTTCTTCAGATCACAAACAGACTTAATCAATAAATCCAACTCTCTCGCAATTTATGCAATGGCTGTCTGTCGGAGAGAGGTTTTCACAATATTGTGTAAGATTTATGCATACATTCCCTTTCATGATCCCATTTCATATAACATCAGCCCAGAGCATCAGCCTCACTGTGTTCACACATTCTCATCAAATTCGTACTCTTCCACCTTTTTTCTCAGATCATGGGCCTCTACTTTAATAAATGAAACACATCTCGATCTTCTGAGAGTCCTTTGTCCTACCTGACTCATCATCGGACTTGTTATCATTCTCAGAGTCAGTGAGGGTGAGGGCTGAGTTCTCGCGACTGGACACTCCTGAGCTTCGGCGGGACTTTACCCCTCCTCGTCCGGCCCACAGCTGGATGGCCCGCTCCGGAGACAGCGGCCCCTCGGGGTCTGAGTCGGCGTCGGAGCCAGCGCTAAGGGAGTAACCCCGCTGGAGCAGGCCGAGGTCGGGACAGTAAGGAACAGCGGCGGGGTGCGGAGGGGGAGACGGCTCGCACACTCCGAGCTCGGCCAGGGAGAAGTTGCCCCCTGCGAAGGAGAAAGATGGGTTTAAGGGGATTGCTGAGAATAATGTGCGTAAATGCAGCAAAACTGATCGCACTAGCACAAACGAATGCTCGCACAAGCAAATGCTCACGCACGTCTGGAAAACAAACCCACCATCACACGCAGAGAAGCACACTAATTATGAAACCACGGAGGCGGAGGAGGAAAATTGCGCTTTGTTGTGGCAGGCAGGAGGGGGAGAGATGACGCAGCATGAATCATGCACAAAATAAAAACTAGCTGCTGGAAGAAATATGTACTGGCCTGCAAGCCTGTTAAGGCTGGCTGAGAAGGCCCGGCTGCCTTGCTTTACTGATCCACATTGGCATTCATGAGGTGTTGATGTGAGATCAAAGAGTTGCTCACTTGAGGCCTCTCAGACTTTAGTGGAGCTGCTTCGTTGCCTTCTGGGTTTGATCATCTCCCCACCTAGTTGCCATTGCACGCTGGACCCCAGGCTCGCCGAATGTACCGCAGTCTGCTGCAGCACCAACCCCACCGCCTAACACTCTCCCCCTCAAGACAAACCGACTCGTCACGTCCAAAATAAATATATAAAATTATCCAAATTAAAGCACATCAAAGGAGATCAATAAACAGAGCTGCGGCCCAATTAAATCCAAGCTGAGGAAAAAGCAATTAAGGAAAAAGGCATGCTCAACCAATTTATTCTCTATACTAATTAAAAGAGTATTGTGGATGCAATCGCTCACCATCAGCTGTTGGGGTAAAGGGATCGGGGGAAAAACAGTTGTGATTCACTTCATTAGCAGTTTGTGAGGGAGGGTAAAGGAAGAGGCGAGCAGAGAGAGAGGTTGGCATTGTGGCGGCACACTATATGAATCAGCGTGCTGGGAATCGCACAGCTGTGTGACTGGGTTAACCGTGACTCATCAGGCGTACGGACGCAATCACAGAAAGAGGAATTAAACAGATGAGAATCGTCTGCTGGATCTTCACGGCTCCTCTTCACAGGCTCGGCGGAACTCGAGAGTTGTGCTGAAAGTAATGCGGAGGGAAACGCAGCCAGGGAAGTGGTGAAAGGCTCTATATTTCTACTCAGGCAAACAGATGGACTAGGCTAGAGAGCAGAGGCAAGTATAAAGCTCCACAGGTGGATTCGGCTAATGCGCTACAGCTTGCCAAGCTTCCAACAAGCTACAGTGCAAAGGCACCCAAGCACCAAAAGACATCAGCGAGTATTACCATTCCTCGTTTTCCTCGCTTCATTGTCTTTTCCTCCCACTTATCATAAAAGAAAGACAAAAGGAACCTTCTTTACAATCCGTGAGCCAAGGGACTTTGACAATTTGTTGGCAATTTACACTACAGGATCTAACTAAAGTCGATGAACTCATACCTGAGATGAAGTATCGCAGGAGGACAGGAGAGAACTCCAGGAGGCCTGAGAGAGTAGAGCACATGGGTTCTTTAACATCAGTCAGCAAATTATCCAGAACTGTTCTGCTTGCTAGAAAAGCGTCTACTCCACAATCACAGTCAGGATGAGTTTTTATGCAGATTATCCCATCCGCCTAAAATGACAATAATTGGGCTACAAACACAGCTAGTCTACACAAACACTACGTGGACACAGTTACACAACACTGACGTGTATGCTTGAGTGCATTTGTATGCGTGTGTGCGTGCATGCACATATCTAATGTTACATCCCACAGGACACCGCTCTGTACAATTAACATCTCATAACCAGTGATTACACATGTAAAATCCAATCTCTCCTTATCACCATCAGCTGGAGACACCGCCCGATACACTATGTATTCAAAGAAAGATGGATTGGGGCGAGGGGTTGAAGCAGACGTGAAAATCTATCTCAGTTATTCCTCAAATAGAAAACCAATTGCATGTTTGTTACATGATATTATGACAGATGTGGGGGCAAAATGTGGCACTGAATTCTAATCAAATCAGTGCCTGTCCGTCCATACGACACCGTCGCTGTCATGCCCGCCCTTATGCGCATTAATGTGTGTTTTAAGGCTTGTGCCATTTTGGCAGCAAACTTGGGCTGCTCACATCTGTTTCTGTTAATTGTCTGTGTGCTAACATGTTGCAGGATCCAAAGAGCCAAAAGCTATCCCACCATGATTTTATTGATGTTCCAAAGAGCTTCTGTTCATCAAAGGCCCAAGTTTATCAGTCTTCAAGTGCGCCACAGTACCCATAATACTTGCAAATATATAGAACTTTGCGAAAGTCTGTATATTTTACTAGGGAATTTGAAAATTGAGACATATGCAAACATGCAGGGCTATACAGTATATAAAGTAAAACAGAATGCTTTAAAGTCAGTATTGGGTATGACCACCTGTCTTCAACACAGCCTCAACTCTCTTAGGCAAGCCTTCTTGTCATTTCTTTAAGTAGCCTTCATGAACAGTTTTCAAGGCTTCCCGAAGGACATTCGAAAGTCTTCTAAGGATGTTGGCTGCTTGTTGTTGACATTTTTTGTAGATTCAACAAGAAATGGGAACAAATGATGTCTTTTGGCGTCTGCTAGCTAAGAGGATTTAAAACTGGTTCTTTGCTAGCTTGTCTTTCACATGTAGACGCAACAGTTGTTCCTACCTTGAGTTACGTGCCTTTTTTATGCTTTAATCATTCAAGCATAAAAAGGTCAGTGTTATGTCAGTGTTAAGCAGTGTTGGGACTAACGCGTTATTAAGTAACGCGTTACAGTAACTACGTTATTATTGTGGTAACGAGCACGGTAACTAGTTATTATGCCAAAACCAGGAACGCGTTACTCGTTACTGGGATTTAGATAGGCTCGTTACTCGTTACTTCGTGTGGTGGATATCGCGGAGCTTCCACAGATTCAATAACATTAGCAAGTGGTGGAAGCCAGCAGGTGGATGAAGGAAAAGGGAGGCAAGAGCAGAGACCCGAATCTGCCGCCGGTCCGCGTGTCAGGTGAACTGAACTTCCGGTAAGAAGTTATGACCTGCAGTCTATCTGAGTCAGATATAAACCAAGTTTAGGTGGAGTTTATTTTCGGTATGCTGACATTTTCATACTGCGTGCTAGCTAGCATGACGGAGTTTCTATACAGCTGGGTGGGTGCTATGTTACTGATGTTGAACTTTATTTTGTTCATATGGTTAATTATTAGAGTTGCCAACCGTCCCATAAAAAACAGAATCGTCTCGTTTTCAGAGAAAATATTACGCGTTTCGTATTGAGCTGAAAAGGAACACAGCTTCAGCTACAATGAAAAAGACAAGCTGGATTTATTCTGTCTTTACGCTGCACAGCTGCCTCTTCTCTCATTCTCTCCTCTCCTGTTTCTACTTAAATCATAAAACTGATCAATGATCAGCTGATCGGCTTTTCTCTCTTGTTTATTTATCGCCCACTTTGCGCCAGAAAGAGGAAACCAGCGGATGTCGCGTTAAACAACAGCAGCACGTTTAAGCTTGATCAGCTGTTGTTAGAATTTATTTAATATTAATTTCTAGTATCAGCTGATGTTTGCTGGAGCCACAGCTGTAAAGCGGCTGGTCATGATATCGGTTTGGTTATCTGGTGAGAGGGAAACATGCAGATGAAACCAGGAGATGTTCTTACTGAATCATCAGAGCTGAACAGGTGATGGAGAAACAGGTTTACCTTTTAGGTGACATGAATGAGTTGAAGGGAAGTTATGAACTGTTTCTGAGAGACAAATAACACCAGGATCCTTTTCTACGTAGCTGACAGCTGGTAACTGTGCAGGGGCGAGTCTAGCAAAGTGTTGCCAGGGGGCCAGGTAGGGCATTAACAGGGAAAGGAGGGCACAAAGATATACTTTTCTTTCTTATTCTCATTTAAAATGTCTCGCTTTTAAAAAAATAATTATCTGAGTCTTACAACAAACAATTGATAGATTGATACATATATACTATCAGAACAGTGTACATCACTGTCACAACAGGGTTTGTTTTCATTCAAAGGCTTTATGATTTTTCCTATAATGGTGGGCCGGTCTCTAGTCAAAATGCCCAGGATGATTGTTTTGTCCCAGTCCAGCTCTGTATGCAGCTCATCTGCAGTCTGGTGTTACCTACATCTTCCTATTCAGAAGGCAGAATTTCCAAGTTCTGAGTACAATCAAAAGCACCACGACTGCAGTTTTTGTGTTGGATGTAAAAAGCAGGCTAGAATCATGGCGGCGGTCAACGACGGTCCAGGCGTGGGATTTCTCTCGTGGAAATGTGCACATTATTTTTTCCTCTCTGTTGGTAGGTGGCACAGTGCACTTGTGGCAAGTAAGCAAGCTAGAAGACTGGGAATCTTGCTGGTATCCAGTTACGGAAGCAACACATTAACAAGAGAATTCTGAGTAAAACCAAAGTTACTTTCCCTAGTAACTAGTTACTTTGAAAGTAACGAGTAACTTGAAGTAACTGAGTTACTTTTGATAGAAGTAACTAGTAATGTAACTAAGTTACTAATTTAAAGTAACTTACCCAACACTGGTGTTAAGTGACTTAACAGAAAAATCAATCCCCTTAAAATTGGTACAAGGATACTGAAAATGTGTAAAAAATCAGCAAATGTCCATAGAAAACCTAAAAAACTTTTAGAAAGGCTGGAGAACAATTAGTTAAGAGCACCTTTAAAAACGTACAAGAAAGTCTGGTTCCTTGGAAGCAAAACTGAAAGAAAAAAGGGGTGGCTCAAGTCTTTTTTATTGTAATGCACTGAATAAAAATGAAGTGAACTAGTTCTCTAGTCGCGAACTTTAGCTCAGCATCTTTATCTTGGTCCTGACTTTAATATCTAATGATCAGAAAGACTGATCAGTCATTAAAAGTCAGGTGTGCTACACAGAATATCTACAACCCTCCCTGATATTTTGCCATCATACTGAAAATCTACTGAAAAGTTATATTTATAGCTAGAAAAGCATTTTGAGAACACAGAAGTCATTCAGATATTTATCAAAATCAGCAGACAGATACTGATCATTAGCAATCCCATTTTTGACGTAAACAACCATGCAATACTCACTTCATTTTACACATGACTTCACCTCATCACCATGGAAACAGTGATTTGGGAAGCTGTTTATTCATTTTCCATCACTGATGTAGGTTTTTTAAAAAAAACAAAAAAACAAAAACCCATATAACCGTAATAGTATTGTGAAAATAGTCTCATATCGTCCATTATTACTTCAGACAAAAAAAGTGACCTTGAACTTTGACCCTTGTCTTAACATGCATTCCCATTAACGCCAACCTCCTTCCCCCTGCTCTTTGTCTCTCTGCTGAGGTGCTTTCATTAAATCCACTTTATTGCCGTTTTGTTCACTTGTCCACTGCTCTGTCTGCTCCACCTCCATCTTTTCCTCTTTTCATCTCTCTCCCTGCAAAGAGTGTTTACCATGACCAAGGATTTCATCAGTCTTCACTACCGCATCTTATGATCCCCTTTTTCGTCATCAGCTTGCCTCACTCTCTGTTTCACTCCCTATTTTTTCCCTTATCAGCTTAAAAGGAAGCGCATCCCCCCCCCTCCATCTTCACACACAGTGTAGCACAGCGGCAGTCTGTGCAAATGACACTGTGGATCATTTTTCATTGCTTTGACACAATGTTAATTCAATCACCAGCTTTCTCACTCAAACTTTAAGGAACTGTCTCTGGACTATATTGATATAAAAAAAATATTTAAATCAAAAGTATTTTCACTTCATTAGGATATTTAAAAAAAATAATATTAAGATTTTTTTTTTTTTAAGTTTTATTGCCTGAAGATTCTTTAAGTCTCACAGCTTTGACAGAGCTAGCATATTTTAACAAGGCCTGAACTGGCTTCACTTGGCTAATTAGCATAAGCAACACCAGCGCATGGCTAATTAGCATACCATTACATGCACACTTTTCTCTGCTACTATTTACAACCTATATTTACAAAAACTATTTACAGCAACAGAAAACTTTATTTTATTCTTTTGAAATGTGTTCTTAAGGGAAAATCTCACTCAGTGAAACTGCACATTTAAAGCTCCGTTTGCATACCTGTTGCTAGTAGCTTCCATGCTAGAGTTTCTCTGTCACATAATCCTCTCATTGTGTCGGTGTTTATGCACTGAAGTGTTTCAGTTTTACAATCTTCCTTCAGGTTACTATTGTGCCTCTATTAGTAATATAATGAGAGCTCAATAAGGTCAGGTAGCAGCAGGTAGAGTCTGTGGGAGGATAGGGTCCTGTAGCTATATGCGAAAACAGAAGAGGTGAGGTTCGTGTTGGTCTGCTTTAGGATTCTTAAACCCCTACTAAATTCCTCTGCATCTGTTTGCATGCTCTTATTTCTTGTCTAATTGCACAGATTAATTATGCACTCAGCGGAGACCGATTATAAGATAATAAAGATAAATGGAATTCTGGGAATTTTTTTGATCTGGGAAGCATGACCCTTAACTGCAAGCTGCCTTTTATTCTCTACTTGGTCATTTCTGCTGCTTCCCTGACTCTCCTGTCCTTTTCCTTTCTCTTGGATCTGTTGAAAAATGTCATCACTAAAGCTTTCATTTATTAAGAAGCAATATAGATGTATTTTTTATTGCTTCAAAATTCAGGTAAAAGAAAACACAAAAGAGAAGTTCATTTTCTTGAGGCATACTAAAGTGCAGCACAGATGAATTCAGAATTGGATGCAAATGAAAATGGAAAATATTAAGAAATGACACATTTTGGCTGCTAATAGCCACGAATTTCTGCATTTTCTTAGCTGTGCCAAAGAAAATAAGGCTTTTACTGTTATTAACAGTAATTTTACGTATGTCAGGAGATTGTTGGAGAACCTACTGTGCACAGTGGCATTTGCTTCCTGATTTTGATGCAGCCTCCACTGAGGAGCAAATCAGTTCACTAGTTCGGCACTTCAGGGCAAATCAGAACTTGTTCTGAACTCGCACTCCCTTGAATGCTGAAAATGGCATGTCCGAGGGTGGCCCGGACTGTAAACTATTCAATCTGAAAAAAAGCAGCATAATTGCAGGCAATGAAACCCACAAGTTCTGCCTGCTTTACATCCTTTACAGAATTACACGGTGGGGTGGGGGAAAGTCAACCAGCATAATGCAGAGTCCTGCTGCCTATACTTTGCCTGTCAAACTGCTAACAAGCACAAATGATTTTTTAATGATAGGCCCTCTATCCCACAAAGCTGTCTACTCACAAACAGTCACACTTACACACATACACTGTGCATTGCACACTTTCGCTCCCCCACGCACACACACACACACATAATGAGTTTTATCAAGGGAAGTACATTTGGTTTAATGGATCACTGCCAATGCCATACCCACTCACACTATTGCATTGTTGTAAGTTTCAGCAAGATCCTTGCTATTTCCCCCATGTCACTTATTTTTCTGAGGCACAGCGTGTGGCGCATGAATACTCCAAATGATTATGTACTGTACCTCGGGTAAAGGGAGCTAAACTTACTGCTGAGCAAAGTAACAAGTAAATCTGCAGCTTATAACATGCAATGTTTCAACCAAATGATAGGTCTATGAAGGTAAATCCAAATAAATCTAGAAGACTCTGTTTGGCTGAATAAAAAAAGGCTTATTGTAGAGTTTAAAAAAACAACTGCATAGTGGTTAAAAGTACATATTAATGTCTTTTTGTTTGTTAAGCCACTTAACACTGACCTGTGAATGATTCAAGCATAGAAACAGCACCTGACTAAAGGAATGAGTTAGCGTTATGTCTGCACATAACAGACAACAATTTTATATTGTATCTTTGTTACTAGCAGCCTGTTGAAAAACAAAACAAACAGACACAATCTATGAATATGAAAAATCTATAATATTTAAATAATTAAATACTTTTGCACCAGCAAAATGATTCGCTATTAGGTGAAAAGTTGTCATATTTCAGTGTAGTGCGTGGTGTGTCCTTAATCAATTTGAAGGAACTGGACAAGTGAAGGACAAAGGATGAATGGTAAGCCTAATGATCCACAGCAAATGTACACTATCTGAAATTTATGTTCTTGAGAAAAAAGAAAATTCCAGCAAAGACCTGAGAGATGCCAAATTACACAAACGGGACTGTGACAATAGTTCTTATGAAGTGGTTCAGATCACTGAGAAAATATACGGAAGAGGTCAGGAGACATATTAGAGGCTCTGTCATGGTCTGGAACTGCATTTCAGCTAGTGGTGCTTGGGATCTTGTCAAAACTGATGTCAACATCCAAAGAAGAGCTTTGGCATCAATGTGCTTGAAGAAATCTGAAGAACTATTCCTGAAGACTCCTTAAAGAATATACAAGAATGCTTGACCAACAGAGTTCAGGCTGTGTTGAAGAATAAGTTGGTCAAACCAAATACTGACTTTCAAACTTGTTAGAATTGTACAAACTCAAATTTTTCCTTACTGTATCTCCAATTATGTTTCCACATGTTTCAATAAACCACTACAGCCGTTTCACCGTTTCCTAGCATTTTGTTTTGTTTCCTAGCAAAGTATACTATGAACATTTCAACACACCTCTGAACTTTGATGTGTTCCACATTGTCCAAAAAAACCAGAAACATACCGTCCAACCAGCATTTAGTATTTTGGGATCTAGTCACCCCGGAGTTCTCAGTCGCTATACCCCAGTAGGGAATAAACAAAGGGACAGCGTCAGTATTTCTAAGTGGCCAAAAATGACATATGTTTGCATTCAAGTGGCATAGTGTACCTTGGCAGTGGTAATTATCACAACAGGAAAGTAAGAAGTATACAGAGCAGCGAGGCAGGCAGGAAATGTTAACAAATCTGTGGATTTCAACACAGAAAACTAACCAATACTTCATCTAAGTGTCCTTTAACATTGACAGTTATCATACGTGAACCGGTTTATTCTTGCAAGCATAATGCCAGCGCTCACTAATTGCTAAGCGGTAGAGTAGTAGTGTAATTAAACACACTGTTTTTTAACTAAAACCATAATGTGAAGCCTAACCCTGACCAAAGCAGCCCTTGATCTACTACTGCCCTTTGCTTTATTAGAGCAAAGTGTTGAGAACATTCTAGGTCCTAAAGCTTTGTCCTATTGCAATCCTCGATACAGATGTCTACACTCACCTACACACACACACACACCTAATCTATTTGCTTTGTTTATTTCTCTCTTGTTAGTTCAATTTCATTCACTTAAACCTACTCTTATTGGAATTGGATTTTGATTATACTGATTACCATTCTTGTATACCTTGTGTTCCTGTTTCCGTGTGCACTAACAGTTGGTATCTAACTTAGTTGTCTCGCTCGGTGTCTTTCCGTTTCTTTCTCACATACAAATGATCATATTTCTTTTTAAATCTCGCTTTCTTCCTTTTCTTGCTCTGTTTTTCCATTTACAAGCTACACTTCACTCAAGTTAAAAACACTGAGTGAAGCGTTCTTCGGATTCTTGCTATTTATTGTGAGTCAGGGCCAGCAACCAAGCTGTTGTGGCATTACCTTTATTGTGCGACTGACATGTCATGACACGATGGCAGTGCACACTCTCAATTACACACATATACATCCCATAGCGTGTGACATGTCATTAACGCCACCATTAGCAGTGCAATAACAACCTAACAGATACGCACAAATCAGACTGCTATGGTCAAACACTTCCCACACCTCCCAGATGACACCCGTACTTTCAGTTCCCGCCTGAGCCACAGGGGCCTTGCACCTTCTAATGAAGAGACCAAAATAGGTGTAACAAATGTCATCCATTCTTGATCTCATTCTACTTCTGCCCAGAGGACAGCAGTCGGGTTGGACAGGACATGACGAGACATGACACAACGCCATGCACTTGAGAAGAGGTCTTGTCACTGAGAAGTGTAGCTCTAAGCAGTGAGGTATTCCTCATCCATAAGCAAGGGGCCAAAATTGACTAGACTGGGAGACACGGCTTATCCTTGGTTATGACACTGGCATATTTCATTTGGCATTGGGATTAAACTGACTTTTATTAAAGCGTAAAAGTAAATGCGGGAATAATTTTAATCGTTATTATTAGCCAATATTGTGAACACAATTATTTAACAAAATGACAGATTGTAGGTTTTTAATATTACTTAAAATATGTGTCCTTAAAAAAGTAGATTTGTTTGTACTTTTTGATTTTTAACGTCATTGAAAAAACAAATAAAAGTGGATTAAACTAAACATGCCACAGCCTGGCGGGGAGTGAATTTGGAAAGACAAAAACAAGACCATTGTCATAAAATGTGTCAGAATAATAGTTTTTTTTTATCATGATTACCTTGTTTTAATAATCACTGGGGACCAAAATTGTAATTAAAATTAAAGTTTGATTAACTGAACAGCCCAATGTGACACATAAAGCCCAAGGCACCTGTCGAAATGCGCGGCTGACTAGCAAAACTATGGGGGGTGTTTTTTTATGTTACAACATTTTTTTGTTTGTGTTCAAAATTACCAAATCAGTCATAACTGTTTATAAATATAAATCTGTTATCTAAAATTTAAATTTACTAACAGAAATTATGAATGATGCCGTCAGAGCTTTTTTTTAAGTGTCACATTTGTTTAAAAAAAAAAAAATCAAGATCAAGATTTGCAGGATTGTTGTCATCACTGGAGGACTAAATTCTAAATCAAACAGATATGATTTATAATTTTTTCTTTTACTATTGTAAATACAAAAGGAGACATGCTGTGCTGTTTATCGCAGAGCTCTGGTAAGTGGTACAAAACAGCATCTGTAGTGTTCAAAGACTCAAAAGAATTTCCCAAATATGGGATAAATAAAGTACCACTGTCTGTCTCCCTCTCGTTCTCTCTCTTCTCTGTTTATGTATATATAAACTGCTTCACTATTTTCACAACAGATGTGCAGCCTTTAAAATGTGGAAGAAAAAATGGTAAAACCTGCTCCAAATATGAAAAAAAATGCCAATTACTGCACTGAGCTGCCGGTCGTAGGATCCAGGTCCACAGAGCAGACAAAAATTCATCTCTCAGTCAAGGGTATATTTAACTGCAGGTAACCACAGCAACAACAAGTCTGCTTTATGCTATGGTACCTTCACCTGAAAAATAGATTTACAGGGTTTAAGTTTAAAAAAAAAGGTGACTTTTTAGCAGGTCACAGAATTTCCAAGGCAAACCTTGATCGGAACAGGAAGATTTTTGCTTTATTTATACATTCGTCATCTCGGTTGCATAGAAAGGCGAGGTGGCGAAATGTGTTCCATGGGCCAAATCAAGGTTGAAATCCTACATTTCTTTACTCTGCACCAGCTGTGTAATGTTTTAAACCTTGGTTTCACCTCGGGCAGCCCAGGGTAAGCAAACAAAGGATATTATTCATGTGATCATGGGGGAAAAACAAACAAAAAAAGAATGCTTCCACTGAGATTCTCACATCAGGAGCAATATATCATCATATACAAAATAATCAAAAGAAAGACCACAAAAGATTGTGGGATTTTTTGCCTCATCTATTGTTCCAATATACAAGGAAAACCAGGGCGGCATAGTACAAAGCAACATAAGCAGGATCTGTTTGTGTTAGCTGGCTTGACAAAACCGCAGTCAGAGATAACAGGTTTCACAAAGGTGGTTAGCAACTTTCTTTGTTAACACAGTCTTTCTACTTAACGCTCTGTGTGTGCTCACATAAAAAGGAGGTGTTTGACGTGTCATTTGACTTTTCTTCTGCACAGAGTAGATCAATTAAGCACTGCCTGCTCCAATCACAGCCATAATTGAGGTGAGAGAGATTATAAAAAATAAGAGTAACATGTAACTTTAACACTGTTGCTATAAGAATAGGAAAGAGAGAAGAAGAAAGAAGAAGAAAAGAGTAACTGTGTCGTTGTGAATTTTTGAGTAGTGCTGAAAATAAATATATTATCTAATACTAATATTTTTATTTTCATGCTCAGTGTTTCTAACGTGACAGCTGGACATTAGAACTCTGTAACTTTAAATGTGATCAGTTAACACGAAAGGGTATTCGGTACCTTTGGGTACTTTATTAGTTACTCTGTCGTCTAATAAAGAAGACGTGGAAATCGCTTCAGTTTGTTACCAGATGAAAGTGAAATGAATTGTACTGATTAAACAGGGGATAAATAGCCTGCCAATATAAGTCAATCATCAAGTCAATCAATTTTCTAAACTGTGTTCTAGTAGCTTTGATTTCAGCCGTGTAAAAGAGACACAGCAGCAGAATAGGGCCAGGCATAAAATCCTTTATACATTTTCTACATCACTAAATGAATGCATGCAAATTCCAGCGACAATGTGAAGCACAGTTTGCGCTGTTGTAACTTTACAGCTGGGCTTTATTCGGTCGAGTTACCAAGGCGTGGCTTAACAAATTGCATATATGAATTGCGCCCTTTCAGCAGATGATCTATATCACGCTTACTGGAATCAATTCAAATGTGGCACTTCAAGCTGATTTTAAACTCAAACTCTGAATATAACCTTCTCTAGACTAATTATGGGTTCAGCATAAGTTGACATGGTCAGATTAAAAAGAGACACCTTCATGCCACTGGGGATGACTGAGAACTACACAGACATGCTTCATGATACTGAAAACTGACTTTAAGCTCAACATACACTGTAGTCCCAAAAGTATTCCCTCACCCATCCAAATCATTTAATTTCGGTGTTTCAGTCACTATAAAATCAAGCACATAGACATATAGACTGCTTTTACAAACATTTGTGAAAGAATGGGTCCCTCTCAGCAGCTTGGTGAATTCCTCTGTGGTACTGTGATTGGATGCCACCTGTGCAACAAGTCCAGTTGTGAAATTTTCTCTCTACTGAATATTCCACAGTCAACTGTTCGTGTTATTATAACAAAGTGGAAGCAACTAGAAATGACACTAACTCAGCCACAAAGTGGTAGGCCACAGAAAAACACATGGCGGGGTCAGCAGATGCCGAAGCATATACTGCACAGAGGTCACCAACTTCCAGCAGAGTCAGTCGCTACAGGTGTCCAAATTTCATGTGGCCTTCAGATTAACTCAAAAACAGAGAGCTTTATGAAATGGGTTTCCATGGCAAAGCACCTAAATCCAAGCCTTACATCAAGCACAATGAAAAGCCTTGGATGCCGTGGTGTAAAGCATGCCGCCGGTGGACTCTAGAGCCGTGAAGATGTATTCTCTGGAGCAACAAATCATTCTTCTCCATCTGGGAATCCAATGGACGAGTCTGGGTTTGAATAGATTGCTCGGGGGTTCAGGAGGTAGAGCAGTTCATCTATTATCTCTATCAGAAGGCTGGTCGTTCAATTCCTGGCCAGTCCAGTCGTCATGCCTTGGGCAAGATACTGTACCCCTAGTTGGTCTCAATACATTCATTCAAATATGAATGTTATGATGATAGAAAGCTCTTAAATCTAGAATGTGTGTGTGAATGGTTGACTGAGACATGTTGATGTAAGTCCTTTGAGTGCTCAAGTAGAGTACAAAAGCACGATTTAAGAACCGATCCATTAATCTTGTGCCAGTGTGATACCATGATAGGATTCCACCTGTGCAACAAGTCCTGTGTTCATCTGTTGTTACTTAGGCTTATTTTCTGAAACTCCTGAAACTCGTAAGATTTTTATGCATTGTAATTCCATGATATATGGAAGCCTACCTCTACATGCTAGAAAAACAGCTGCAAACCCAATCTTTTCACAGCACCCTGTCACCCACCTTTCTGTTACTTGGGCAAGGACAGGGGGGATGTCAAAACATATATAGACATGTATAGTGTAAGAAATGTGGCCTATATCTTTGCACGCAAAACACATTTAAATTCTGTAGCGGGGGAACGTGTTTAATTACAGCCTAGGAAGCAACTGACTCCACTGAGAGCGAGCGAGAAAAAAACACTTGATAACAGTGACATTTACAATCTGCCTCATTTATCAAAAGCTGCCAAAGCAGAGTCAAAGAGGGTCATTACATAGTAAACATAGATTAACTCAACTCTCACAAAACCCACACAAAATTGTCTGATAAATGATTTTTATTCTAAGAAAATTGCAAATGTCAGCATGCATTTCCCTGGACTCTGTCAATTAATAGTGTTGTTTGTTACCCAATATTTGTGTGTGCCCGTGTGTCTGCGAATAAAAGCCTGCGCCGGTGCTAAATAGCTGCCACAATCAGCATGCATTTCCCTAGCCTCTCCCTGTTATTTGTCTCATTTGTTACCCTGTGTTTTCATGTGCTGTGCATGCACCTGTGTGAACATCATTCCTAATAGCGAAGCACTTTTACTTTTATAGCACGGGGGAGGATTTGACAAAACTAAGCCGAGGTGCATTTTGGTTTTGTGTAGATGATGTCGAAGAGTGAATTCCAAGGGCACATCGGGTTCTGACAGGCCCGCACTTAGTCCCAAAACAACTCATAATCCCTTTCAATCTTTCACAAACACTGTTTATGCGCACAAATTCGTAATGCGGGGAAAATAACTAAATTAAGTGTTTAAACCAGATCCCTTTAATATATACGCAAGTCTGTGAGTGCCAAATGCTGGACCAGATGCTACTTTGAGTTGTAAACCCCTTTAAAGACATCCTTGCATGTTTAGGGGCCACATATACAAACCCAGATGAGCAGTTTCCTGTCTAAAAGAGCGAATGTGGGGATGTGGTGAGTGGGGCGCATTGAGGATCGGAGGAGTGGAGTGGAGTCGGCCCCAGGATATTCTTCAGCAACTCTGCTGCTCTATTGCTGCAGCTACGGGATGCTTTTGAGTGTCAGCAGCTGGCAGAGGCACAGAATGCCAGGGAGAAGACAAAGATAAAGAGGGATCGGAAGAAGAGGGGAGGGATTGTATTTAATCTCACCGCCATTTATTTTTAATAGCATGCAGCTGCTTTGTTCTCTCTTTGATCATCAGCAGTACAGGTTGACAGTAACTCGGTGGAATGCACAAACACACAGACAAGCATGTGTGCATGAATATACACAAAGAAGAATATAAAACTTGCATTCTCTATTTTGCTTTAGTTCAATTTTGTGGAAATTCGTACTTGTTTACACTATTATTTTACTCTTCTGTGTCCCCTGTGCAGAACAGCTATGCTATTGGTCCACGAAGGGACCACAAACAAATGTGCATTCCTTCTGAGAGGCATGGTGTCACCGACTGCTGCAAGTGATAAGCACCACTAAGAAAGGAATATGTGGTAGGTGCAATCTGCTACCCTAATTCAAACCAACACTGTGTAAGAGTCACAGCCAAGAAGAAGACGAAGGAGTGAAGCATCATAAATG
Organism: Oreochromis niloticus; assembly: GCF_001858045.2. NCBI lineage: Eukaryota > Metazoa > Chordata > Actinopteri > Cichliformes > Cichlidae > Oreochromis > Oreochromis niloticus. The sequence goes on along the minus strand of NC_031966.2, from coordinate 30,750,761 downwards.
AGAACACTGACTGGCTTCCTACTGGGGATCACAGTTGAAAGTTGTTGGAACCCTTGCTTTAAGGACTAGAGGCACCTCTACTCGTAATCACACATCAGATGGAAGAGACAAATATATTGCTTCTTCAACCGTGTACCCACGGGATGTTTATCTGAAAGGGAAATGCCACTACTGCGCAGCTGAACATGTTCACAAGCCACTGAGGGTGCTATAAACTAGTCTGTCACTGTAGAGGGAACTTCTTAAAGTTGAATTAGTATTTAGGGCCTGAACATGGCAAGTAGGAAAATGAAAAAAAAATATAATTTGGGGCCAAATGTGGATCTGCAACAAATCGTTGGGGGCTGAGTTCCAACAGCAATGCCCATCATGAGTTTGACACTGCTAAAATCGGTAGACAGCTCGCTCTGAATGGAACAAGGCCTTCAGGGGATGTTTGTGTGGCCGGGTAAACACACACCTAAGCCGAGGAGCGATTTGAAATAGTCACACTTTCATCACGTAAGACTTTACACAGGTTCCTTTGATCTTTTCATGGAGGATTCCGCAAACACAGTCACACAGAAGGCTGCTCTCTCCAGAGGGTTAGGGTGAGTCCCTGAATCCTGCTGAAGAGGACATATTATGAGAGGTTGCTGCTGCTGCTTTTCTCACAGATATTTGGAAGTCTCCCCAAAGAATGGAGAGGACAGAGAAAACAAAGGAAGCCTCTCTAGCATAAAGCTTCTTCCCAGCCACCTCACAGTGGGTTTTCCTTCCCATTCGGTCTTGAATACAGACAGCGGAGGTAATCGTGCCAGGATACAAGTGGCAGAGTTTGGCTAGAGTTTTTGGACAAGGCATTCCTTGGCCACTGTAGTGATTTGTCAAATCAAAGTCAAAGGAGAAAAGGGAATGCAAAATGAGGGAAACATGGCCACACAGGATATATAGTGCAGCTCTTCAGATTTCAGTGGCCTCATTCTGGTAATATAGGCGCACGCATGCACATTTGACCATATCTCTGAAAACGAGAGGCCAGACCTATAGAACCCAGATAGCTGGCAAAGCCTGTGTGCAGTCTAAAATGAAGTCACACCCCATGCGCTTGGTCTCGAATCCATAGAGGGGGCCTGAACATAACACAAAGGTGTGATATGACCACTAAAGCAACAATACAGGGCCAGCAAGGGTGAAAGAAATGGGGAGAAAGCGAATGTGAGTGAAAGAGCAGACATGAAAGGTGTGACAGAAAAGCAAAGAAGGACATCAAAGAAAGTGGGAAAAAAAGTGAGAGACAGAAAGAGAGAGCAACAGATACACAATTGAGAAGGGACAGTAGATGATGTTGAGTGTTGTCCAGGCAGTGAGGTAGATAGGTGGGTGGTGGATTCTCTCTGTGACACTGATTTCAAGCCCTGGGGGTAAAACAGCAGAGGAGAATGTAGAAGGGCCCATTTAGATCCATCTGAAAGGAAAGGCCACAGCTTCTAGAGACTGCAGTGGCTGTGATAATGCCTGCTGTCTCGAGGTGGACCTGCAGGGATGACACACCCCTGGGATGCGCTAAATAGGAGCGGCGGAAAGGACTTGGAGAGAGACAAAGAGATGTACTATGAGTTGAAAGATCAGAGAGACAGTGAGGTGAATACAACAAAGAGAAAGTGCAGTAGGAGAGTATGGGGAAGTGTGCCTCTGCACATCGCTCAGAGTGATGTTTTACACTTTTGTCATATTTTTATATCTGTCGTGGGTTCAATTTGGAAGCGATTCAAACTGCTAACAAACCAGCTGAAAAAAACAAGACAGGGAAATGAAACTTGTCACAGTTTTATGTATAAAATAAATCCAACCAATGCGTCTCTCGTATTCGGCTTTTATGGGAGTCAGATTTGCGCCTTATTGGGATCACTCGTGTTTTCAAATGCATGGCTTTGTGGTGTTAAATAGTGAACACTTGTAATGAGCTTTCCAGGCTGCTGCATGTTATGTTGAGAAAAAGACTGTGTTATTTGGCTGTGCTTATCCAAGCAGACTAGGTAATAAGTGTGTAATGGGGAAACAGTGGAGTTGATATCCAATGAAAGTGGGGGGTCTGTTGGAAGACACAACTGAGCCCGCTTTATCAGGATCTCCAAAGAGCCATTTCAGACAGCTAGTTTTCAAACACTAGAAATAAACTGAAATGAAAAAGGGCTGCACAAATCTGCAGTATGTTTGGACCGACATAGGAGCATCAAGAAAAAAAGAAAAAAAAAATCAAGAATTTCAGCAACATGCAGGAACATATTGCACAATTCATCTTTCAACCAGATAAACAGACCAAATTCCTAAATGCTTCATTCAGCCGCCCATGAATGAACGTTAGCTGACTGATTAGCTCTTAGCAAGGCAGAGGTCATTTTGTTCTGTTGCTATTTCAAATGAATGATACCTTGCAAGTCACATGGGGCGATAATCTCTCAATATCGTTGAGTTATTTCTTTAATTATGGGAAACTGCAGTCAGTGAACACAACGCAACATGCTGTATAGTTCAAACATTAATGTGAAGAAAGCAGATGAGCTTTTATGATAAATTTGTCATTTGATTTGTATGCAGATGTATCTTATACTACCTTTAAAAAAATGAATACTACAAAATCCAGAGAAAAATCTCATTGTTGCTGAATTCCAAAGCACACTGCAAATATGCTTCCAAAATCAGATGATACTTTTAGTTTCATTTACAGTGCTGAGCAAAAGTCATAATCTGCTCCTGAAAGTCTTTCAAGTTTTTAATTTTTTTTTATTTAGACAGTGGCTGCTTTTCACTCATTTTCAGTCCAGTTCTTGTACCTTTTCATCTTAAATGTTTTAAAAAAATGTTATATTGAACTAATATTTAACTAATATAACAAATTTTAGCAGAAATATAATAACATTTTTAATTGGTATGGTGTACAGTGTGTGCTTAAAGAAACTTGACAAGCAGAGGACAAAAGAAGTGTCAGGCCTAAAACACTGTCTACAGCGGATGAGCTGTAGCTGAGGTACAGAGAAATTGTGCAAAGATCTGATGCAGGACCCAAGAGAACCAATCTTCCAATCTTCATCTGATCCATCTAATGCTTGGCCTTAGTGGAAAGATGGCTCCGCTATTATAAAGGCAGAGGTATGCTAAATTACACTACAACTGAAAACCAGTGACAACAGGTCTTATAGAATGATGCATCTGAATTAGAAATGTATGCGTCAAATTTTTCTCAGTGTGTACAGAGGAGGTCAGGAGCTCCATTATGGTTTGAGGCTGCATTCAGGCCAGTAGTGTTCAGGATCTTGTCAAAACTGATAAAATTATGAAAGCAGAAAAGTACCATCAGATATTGATCCACCATGCAGTACCATCTGGAAAGCTTCTGATTGGTGATGGCTTCATTTTTCAGTACGGCCAAGATCCCAAACACACTGCCAATGGAGTGTAAGCATGTCTGGCTAGAAAAACACCCAGTGGAACACTAACAGTCATGGACTGACCTCCCCAGACCCTAGACCTCATTATTGAACATTATCAATATTATTGAAGCAGTGTGGGATCATCATGAGAGGGATTGGAACAAAAGGCAGCCAAAATCCAAATCTATTCATGAATACTTCTTACAAAAACTACAAGAAATCTTGCCTGAGAGAGTTCAGGCTATGTTGAAGAATAAAGGTGGTTATACCAAATATTGACTTTAAAGCTTCTTATAATTGTGCAAACTCTGTTTTTTCCATATATACAGTATTTCCATGTATTCATTTACACGTAAAGGAACAAGACAGTAAAAGCCATTATTTGATGATTAGTTATTCTACAAGACAAACTGAAGTCTTCATTTACTTTTAAACTACTGGTATATATTCAAAAAACTTAAATCATATCACATGCACATCTGAGCTCAGTGGGTGCTCTATTCCCACCTGTGCTGGACTTAAGCTTTGCTTTCTCACACATGACTCTAACGACAGCTGTAAGGGTGAGTCATATGCATTAGCACACCACAGAACTGCAAATTGGTTTGTGTTACACGGAACCATTAAAGCAAAATAAAAATGTGAGAAAATCTTTAGATGACCTCAGAACGTCTTGACAACACAAAGCAGAAAAATGCCAGGATGGCTTACCTACTCAATCACAGCTGATCATATTTTTCATGTGGTTTTATCAACTATTAATCAATAATACTACAAATCAGTTTCAGATATCAAACTGTTCCTCTCTGGGTTTATCTAGTTTTTTTTTTCTTTTTAGAAAAACAATAGAACAAAAAGTCAATATTCTGAAATCCGTCTACGAGCTACTATCTGGAAGGAAAATAAAGTATCTCGCTTCTTTCTACCTTACCGCTAAAGTACTCGATAACAACAAAATATGAACACATTGTTTCCATCCCTCGTTATCTCACATACTAGTTATAAAAATATCTAGTTGGAGGATCATGGAAACTCTGTCTGCTGCTTCTTTCGCTCTATCTTTCTCACACTCAACTCCTTCTCTTTCTCCATCCTTCCAGCACCATGCCTCCTCCCATAGTGTCACAGTCCATATGGTGCTGCAACACTGTTGGTCTCCTGTGGCCACACTTCCCACGATGCATCTGCGGCTCTGGGCTTTCGAGGGAGCCGATAGGCTGAGAGGACTTTGGTATCGACCAGCTATTGCCTGGTGTGAGGTCAGCTCAGTGCAGCATTGGAGTGTGTCCGAATCTACACACACCACTGCTTCCAGTCTTTCATCCATTCTGCCAATCAATCCTCCATTTTCTGCTGTTACCTTTGCCTCAGAAGAAGTATGTTCTTCTGTTGTATTCCTTTCTTCCAAAACCTTTCTCCCCTGTGAGTGTGCCATTGCACATTTTCTTCTTTAAACTACTGCCCGATTGATCCATTTCTCAAATTTCTTGAGAGCACATGCAGTTAGAAGCTGCTACCATAGCTTTACACCTTTTCTTTAAAGCTTTAATGACGATATTCTATTTGTAAAATACCACCAAGGATTCTTCAACATACTACGCACATTTATTTATGCATTTGTTTGACGGAGGTGGGGGGGATTTTGTTTTTTATCTATCGTCTGCATTGTAGTGTTGTATTACTCTGAGCTGGCTTCCTCCTCTGTCTGTGTCCATGCAGAGAAAACAGAGCTTAGTAGAGATCAATCCCATTGAGTCTGACTCCTTTCACTAGCCAAGGATCAATACTGCCTGTTTCATGTCCCCCTGCAATACACGTGCACACGCACACACAAATCCACACATACACACACACACACAGTTTAAAGACATGGGCTACGAAGGCCGACCCACCCCTTTAAAAATGACCTATCGGCCTATTGGCTAGCTTGCTCACCGGGGGATACAGAAGTTCATTATGACAGCCTTGCCAGTGTTAAAGGTCTGCTCTGGTCGTCCTCCGGAAAGTGCGGGATCTGATTACATTAACAGCTTGCTAACAGAAGCAAGAAATGCATATTGGCTAAAAGTAGCGTACAGCTGGAAGCCTTTTTCACATGCAACAACGTGGCCGTTCACAATGTGATAGAATTTTTTTACGTAATGCTGGATCACAGAAAAGGAGTGGAAAGGCTTTTGAAGTCTATGACTACGCTAGGCTCACCCACCTGTGCTGGACAGAACAATACTAGAGTTACGCAGGCATCAGAAATAATTGTTCAGATTTTGACAGGGAAATGTTACCCCCAAGAGCTTTGAGTTTCGCTTTTTAATCTCAATTAGTCGTCGTCATCTCCTATTACTCTGGATGTATACTGCCTGCAAAAAAAAAACCCCAACCCTCTTCTATGCTTAATACAAAGCTGTATTTTATGCAAGTAAATTATGCATAATGCAAATTATTATTCCAAAAAATCACATGACATTTTGGGAAATGTGTTATTGCTCTTTTGCTGAGTGAATCTGAACCTTTGCTTCATTGCCCTAAAATATTTAAGGCAATGAAGGTACAAATAGAAAAACAAAGAGATGCTATATCACAGAGATGTCAAACACATTTTACATCATGGGCTACATACGGCTTTGATGTTAAGTAGGCCGGACCAGTGACCATTATAAATGTGTAAAATTACAGAAAAAGTTCTGTTAGTTCATCATTCCCCACATACTGAACTAACAGAACTGCAATATTATAAATTTTTAATAAATTCACAGATAATGCCCCTTTTAGTAGAAAGTAGAAAAACAAGAACTTTTCTGTTATTTAATCTGTTACTTGATTACTTTGGTGTAGTATGAATGGCAACTGAGGGGAGTCCTTTATTGAGTGGAAAAGCTGTAAACCAGTGGGCCTGATTGGAGTCTTTGCGAGGCTGATTCTGGTCCCCGGGCCTTATGTTTGACAGCCCTGCTATAGCTGTTTATTGTATTGCATTTGCTCAGTGTATATGCAATGTGCAAAAATAAGACATAATTTAATACACCTTCTTAACCCACAGCATGTTATTTTTATATCATTATTTTATCTGAATACATAAATAAGCCTGTTAGGTCTCGTTAGGTGGATTTCTAACCTTTGGGCAAATAAGCAAAAAAGCAAATAAGTGTGTTTCCCAAAACAGATGTCCTTTGAGGTCATAAAGCTAACGTGATTTTCTCAGTAATGTCTTCAGTCCAGCATAGAGTGGGTGCATAAATATATATATGTACAGGGGATTTTAGGGCAAACTGACCTTGCCTAGAATACTCATCAGCCTCGTGGTGAACCAGGTCCGTCACACACCCGCCGTAGTGCAGCCTCTGCTCATGGTCGAAGGCCTTGAGCGTTTCACTCGAGCTATAGGACTTCTGGGTAGGCACACGACACTCATCGGCATCCAGGGAGGAGGTGTTATACTGGGAGTCTTTGGAGCAGCGGCCCCTGGTCAGTGAGCGATTTCTGCGGTCCTTCAGATCCATGCTGATGTTGTGTGGGGGGGTTTGGATGCAGCGAGAAGAAGACACAGAGTAGACGGAGGAGAAGGCAGTGACGGGAGAGGGAGGGCTCTCCTAAGGGCCTCCCTAATGTCAGTCTCCACTTCAGTCACCTGGAAAACAGAGACAGGAAGAGGAAGAGATAGAGAGATGGGAAAAGACAGAGAAAGGTTGGTCTAAAATTAATGGATGCACTGCTGTGACTCACTCTCGCCTCGCACTCCCAGCAGAATATACAGACAAAGTAAGACAGGAGCAAACAGCATGAGTGGACATGAGTAGCCAGGCAAATATAAAACACATTAGAGTATTGATGCAGGATAAGTAAGGCTATTGTAGGTACCATTAGGATTTCCACAGATTAACTTGTTAATTTGTGTGATTAAGGTGAACTCTTAAAAAGGAAAGAGTCACACCGCTCCTCCAGTCACTTACTGCAACTGTAACTTGATAGCAGGGCAATAAAACCCCCAAGTCCCCATTGTTTCTCTTCCTTTCTACTTTTACTCTCTGACCCCTCTCATGTCTTTGATGGTTCTCTTTTAATTAGTAACAGCAGCCACAACACAAAGTCTTCCAGCAAACTTTACTGAGCAAGCAACAAGAGCAACGAGGCAAGTTTTCAACTCCGCAAGGAAAACAAACCGCTTTTCTTCAACCTGCACCCTCAAACACACACACACACACACACACACACACACACACACACACACACAAGAGTTGAAACCACAACTCTTCTGAGTCTGGCTCATCATATCCAGACCAAGGGAGCACTGCCAGCTCGTGGAGCTGCGCACCAAGGAATTTCCTTCTCTTTCATGCACTAGTAATTTCCCACACACAGGTATCCCGGTGAAATTGTGCACAGCTAAGCTTTGCTTTTATTAATGTACACAAACTGGTTTTGTTCACTGAGATGTAATATTATGTATCCTACAGTCAAAGCTCCCATTTCACATTTTCTTTTGTTTTCATCTAAAACATGTGTTCACGTGGTGCGCATTGAACATATGGAGGCATATCACATAATCTTCCTGGTGCATGCTCCCCCTCACTCACATGCACAAAGCTCTCCTTAGTTCTTTAGGTGGGTACATTTAGTAAAACTGTATATTACTTTTATAAATAAATGCGTTTAAATACACTCTAATTCCTTTATTACTGCACAGGAGTGAATGCTGCCAACCTCTGCTATTAAAAACTCCCAAATCCTTAAATATATAGTTTATTGCAGGAAAGCGATGAATCAGACAATATAAATTTCCAGTCTTTTTTATTAAACTTAAATAGTAACTGAATGACAAAATGTGCAATCCATCACTAAAGAGAATTATTTGGTGCAGATGTTTTCCTACAGTCTAAGGTGGCTCCTCTAATTTGGTTTCCTTCCTTTTTTCAGAGGATCCCTGTTGTGCTTACGCTTTGTGGGGCGAAACAGAGCTGTTAGCACTGTGGTCCACAGAGACAGTCAGCCATTGACCGCGCTGATGAAAAATGGTCAGACGGCATTTAAATCTATTAGAACAGAGAGGGACTCAAATGCGGTCATCCTTAACCGATGCCGGCGGAGGTATGCACACAACGAAAGTGGACAAGTGCAGGTGCATTATCGAGACTGAAAAGAAATAATAAGAAAAAAAAGAGATGCAAAAGGCAAGAAAGAAAGAAAGAAAGAAAAGCAACAGGAAGGATGGAAGAAGAGGAGAAATGACTTGAGGGCATTGCTAGTCTCTCCCTCATTATCAGAGTGGGAATGAATCCGGCTCCCTTAGAGGCTGTGAGGGATAATCAAACACACCCAAACACAGATACACGCAAACAGAACATCACTAACACACATATGCAGTCCAGCGATACCTGAGACAACAGAGTCTCCTAAACTTGACATAAACTGTAAAACAGCCTGTAAGGCAACTAAACATTTGTATTATGACACTGCCTCTATGATACACGATAATGACGCTAATAAAGCTTGATGCAAGTTTTGCAGCCTTGAGGAATGCATTACGCTGGCGTCCAAGGATCAAAGTACAACGATATGACAACAGCCAAACAGCCAGCTGTAACTGACAGGCACACTTCCTGCAGCTATAGCTACTATGGGATATTTATGGTAATAAGCAGGTCACCCATGGTTCCATTACTTGAGGCTGAAAAAAGTCCGATCCACCCACAGAATTACAGCGTTGCATTGCATTTGCACCAAAAATACTGCTCAGTCTTAATAGTTTTTATCAATATGAGAGCAGACAAGGGCATCACTAAAGGACAGGCATCATTTCTTTTTCGAATATGTGATGTAATTAATTACATGCAGGAGCAGAGGAAGAATTAGAAGAGAGAGGAGAAGGAGAGACAAGTATACAGAATATGAGTCAATCTATTCAATGAGGGCTCATTTTAAAATGCTTAGAAGGTAGTATTGAAAAGTGCCCTGCTATGTCCATTGATTAACAGTAGGTATTAAGTCTCATAAAGAGCTCATTATGCTTGGGCATCCATCACACAGGCTATTAGGAGTTCGACCTTAATGTGTTTGTACCTTGAATGGAGGGCGAGGAAATAGAGAGCGATACTGGCTCAGAAAAAGTGGGGACATTCAGACTGGGGTTAAAGAAATAATGGCAAAACGAGTCTCCGTGTGGAGCTGTGGGTGTGCACAGGTGGGTGACAAATTAAAGGAAAAAACAAAACCAGAAAAGGACCCCATTGATCTTTACAGTGAAGAGCTCTTGTGTATGCTCCTGGGCATTCTGCTGGAATGGTTTAGGTCTACTTGAGAGACGTGTGACCACAAACGAATACAGCGGTACTCCCTGTGATCAGATTTATCCCACCCCCTTACATTTCTATCCTCACGGGAGTGGTCTCTTCCAGGGTGACAATGCCACCATCTATAGGGCATGACGGGTCACTGAATGGTTTGAAAAGTATAAAACGGATGTGAATCATATGCCATGGCCTTTGCAGTCGCACAGCTCTCAACTTGATCGAGTATGGTAGATTCTGGACTGACAGCTCTGTCCGCTGCCAGCGTTAAAAACGTCAAATGAGGGAATATCTGTGGTGTACTGTAGAATTTCTGAGCCAGTGCCATGGCACATTAAAGCTGTTCTACCAGCATATATTGAGCCAAAAATGTAGGCAAAAGTTGCTCAATTTACGTTAGATACAAACTTTGATGTCAAATCAGCTGAGAAAACAGAATTACACTGACGATGCAGTCGTGTTTAATATCTTAATGGGAGCTGTTTTTTGTGTGTTAACACAAAGAAACTCTCAACTCCTAAAGCGGATGTTGTGGCTAATATTAATCTATCTTTGTATGGCTTGCACGTATTGAAATTAGATTGACTTCTTTCAAAAGATTTGATGAGATAAATGCATAACCACCTACTTTCCTTGGACGTTTGAGCTTCACTGTACAGAATAAACTGCAAATATGAACACTCATCTGTTGTAAGTGGAAAATTTCCCTTTAGTCATCTAAAACTCTAAGCTTTAGGCCTGAGCCTTACAGACTGAGTTATGATGTCATAAACTGGATTTTTTTTTTTCTCCTGAAATTCTAATTTTGTGATTTTACTTTTTAATGGAAAAAAATTGTAGAAGCAGAAGAGAAGACACACAATAGCGGGCTGATGGATAGACTGGAGGAAGCTAAGGGAAACAACCTTGAGATCTGGAACACATTATCAATCACATCCCATCCACCCAGGTGTTTCCTCAAGGTCACTGAAGCACATACAGGCAAACTTTTCTTAGTTAATTACTCCAGCGACAACAGTCCAACCCCCCAGATCGTCACAACGAGGCAGATTATCTCATTTATCAGAAGTACAATGACTTACTGTCATTCTGACTGTTCACATACCACAACTTCATGGTACGCTAGCACGTAGGTACATGCATATTTATGTGCAGACACCCACACAGACTCAGCAGACAGACAAACACACGCATAAATGCAAAACTATAGAAAGACGTGCGTGAGCTTGCAAAGCAGCGGCGTCTCCTTGACAGGCAAGAAAGCGTGGTTAGATGAAGGAGAAAGGAGACATGCACGCAACCGTGAAGTGACCATGAAATCCAGGCAGAATGAGAAATGTAATTGGAAGATGACAGGGAGGGCGGGGAATTCATTTTGGAAATTACAGAGGTGAAGTTTGGTGCAGATAATGGCCTTTTCTCTGCAAATAACAGCTTTGAAGGGGGAAAAAAAGAAATATGGAGCGCACAATGTAAATCCACTGTAACTAGAAATCACACCCAGTTAATAGGATGTTAATGACATCAGTGGATTAGCAAGTATCAAACAAGACGGTTTTGTGTTCAACCTAATCAACCTCCTAAAGAACAAAATCCAAATATTAAGGAAAGCAAAGTAACAGACAACGAAGATTCAGTTCTTATGGATCAAAATGAGGCTTCATTTTCTTCACCTGGAACAATCGAAACACGTGACGGATGAAGTCATGAACAAATCCCAATTCTCCCTTCCTGTTTTCTCACAAACTATTCTATCAAACTAGCAGAATATGGGGGTGGGAGGTTAAAGTGAATAAGACCTACTAATCAGCATCGAATTGGTGCATTTGTGCCTTGAAATTGCCACAGGTATTTTGTGTATTGTTCCATCGTGAAACAAATCTGCCTCAGGAAACCATTGCCGAGATATCCAGCTCTGGGAGCATGCTGGATACATTCGACCGGACTCGGACCTCAATCCTTTGCTCCATTTTCTGATGATTACATGTAGACTGGCACGATCGCCGAAAACAATTAGATGCAAATCTTCCATCCAGCCACTGCTCACATTTATCATACAAATAAGCATGGAGGCGATGTGTGAGCGCTAGTATAGATGCTGTTTAGGGCCATCACACTGTGGGAGGCTTCCTGACCAGATGACTCCTACTGCAGCCAACCAGGAGGTTACAAATAGGGCATGACTTCTTCTTACCAGACACCAGAAATAGCTGTTGTTGTTCTTAGCTCTAAGAGTTGTGCACTTATATTATTGAGAATATTTTAAGTCTCAATAATTGTTCATATCAGAAAATACGGAAAAGTGCATGTCCTATTTTTGTTTTTTTAGATGAGATGTTTAAACAGGTTTTCAAGAAATAGAACGCTAAAGTAGTATTACATTATAATATTACCTGTAACTTACACTTCTATATAGTATGTTACCTGCAGACCTGTTAGGTGTATCCATAGAAAAACTGCATTTACTCCATTTTTCGTTTAACTACAACCATGTAATAACATTACATCCAATTTTATGCATGAGGATTTGATTCTGTTATATAGCTTTTCCTTTTGTTCTGTGAAGTAGGTTTAATATTTTTTATGCTTCTTTAAAGCATTAAACATAAGAATAATTATTACTGGTTTTTGTTACTCCTTCAATGTACTTTTTAATCTTTTATATCCTATAAGCATCTCATCTGATCTTATCTAGTCTTATCTTTAGTTTAGCTTCTTATCATTGCATTAGAGGAGCCTGTAACACAGCCATTACCTGGCTCATTTAATTCAATTGTAACCACACCAAAAGCAGCAATCAGCCAACAAGACTGGCAGCTAAAAGCCTGATAAAACACAGCATGGAGCCTTTCCATCAGAAAATTTATCCACTCTTCCAGCACTCTTTGTCAACAGGAGATGAAGTTGTTCATTTGGTGTCTTTTTCTTTCTCAGTCTCTCTCTCCCTTTCACGATCTCTCTCTCTATCGCTCGCTCTTTTGTTTTTTTGTGGGTTTTTTAAAATTTGAATGGAATTTGTATAGCAAAAGATGGCCTATTGAAAACCTGGCCCTGTTATCACAAAAGACAAAATTGTGGCTACAAAGCGTTTGGCTTCAATTTTCTGCTGTTTTTGTGCCGCTGCTCAAATTAAGTTGTTTACGCAGTTTGTTCACAAAGACAAAGAGAGGAAGACACGGAGTGACTGAGAAAAAACAAAAGAGGAGACAAGAAGAGAGCTGAGTACAGAGAGGTTGCGAGAGAATAAAGACGGAAAACAAATCCTTGAATGAAACTCATACTCAATTATACATCACCACAAAGCCTCTGTGCGTCTTGACTTCAGGAATGAACATCCAAGTCAAAGTCCAAATATGCTTTAAATGGAAATACTATATGCACAGTTCATCAAAGCATTCAATTACATGTTCAGATTTCAGCGTGTACTTGACATCTGATGTGTAGGTGTAAATCCTTATTATCCTAACATATAATTTGTTCTTTTCACTGTAAAATCTTGTCTTTTCTGTGCTGAATACAAGTGGAGGTGAATCATAGTAATTAGTTTTTAGAATGTGTAGTAATAAAAAAAAATCACTTAATTTCTTATTTTATATATAAGAATCCGAGTTTCATTTACAGATAACAAGTTAAAGTTATAAAAATAAATGTGTGTTTCTGTGTCAAAGGCTAATAGGAGCTTCAGCAGATAAATATTCCTGTATTTATACAATTTTATCAGTGCACTGCGACCTCCATTATTCGCCGTGCAACTCACACACAAGCGCGCCGTCTATGAGCTCTGCACTGCGCCCCGACGGAGAGGCTCCTCACCACGAACAGCCATTAATCATGTCTTCGATCTCGGGTGGCTTTGAAAATTCACACACAAAAACGTGTGTAGACTCACACGTACAGTACACACACAAGGCAAACGGATGGACGCATGCTTGGATGGCTCCAGTTCAACTGGAAACTGCAACTCCATTTTGGATCCAAGGTGCTTTGCGAGCCAGCAGCTGAGGGGTGCAGGACAGGAAACATCTCATCTCTCGCTCTCTCTCTTCCACGAACCTTGCCTCATTACCTCCAACACCTCTTTGAGCCAAATAGGTAAAAATCACTTGCTTATTAAGAGTGATCAGTCGTTGTATTCACTGGTTCTGTCACTATTTGTTTGTGTTGTTGACAAACTGATTCAATAAAGTTGTCTTAGTGAAAAAGAAAATTGCTTCCATTGTAGAAAATTTCAACACAGATGCAAAAAATACAATAATAATAAATAAGATATTGACACTGAAATGCCAACACAGTCTAATTGCAGTTCAAAAGCACAACGTATTCGGTTGTGTTCAAGGGCAAGAATTTTTTTCTCTTTTTAATTATATTTACTATCACCCTTCAGTATAGCTTTCTACGTAATAAAATTCTACTGCTTCATCCACTTCCACGCTAGTCGAGTAAGGTACATGATATGACTGTTATGTCCAGATCTTCAGATCGTTTTAGGCCTACGCGCTACTAGCTATTTCACCTGGTACTTTGCTAAGCTAATGTCTTAGCTGCAGCGCATGCTACAAGCCTTTCAGTTCACTTGTTTAGCACACAAAGGTTTGTTTCTGAGTTCGCTTAAAGGGCAATCTTGGAAAAAAAACTTTCTGCTGAAACACATTTTCTTCAAAGCGTTGCTGATTTTCACACACAAGAAAATAAATTACATTTTAAGAATAATGCCAGGTTGGAGATGCATGAAGCTGTCAGATTTACATGATAATTGTGATGGTACCCGTGTTTGATTACTGTGTACATTCTGGGTTTAACTACTTTACAATGCAGCATCTGAGTGCGGTGATGTGCGGCAAACTTCCATATTTCAGATTTTGAAACAATCATTAGCAAGTGTACACATAATGAGTCTGTAGTAGAGTTTACAAATTAGGCTGCCTTTCATCTGCACTGCTATGCAACAATAAGGTCACCTATAAAAATAAAGCAAGATATATTCTCCGTAATTGAGCCTAGTTCTATCGTGTTTCATGTCCCTGCGAGCTGATTTTCATACTGTACTGAAATAGAAAGGAACGCAAGAACACATTCATTTATCTCCAGTAGTACAGGCTTTGGAAAATGCTAATCAGAAATGCAGACAGACAAGATGGGATTCTTAGTGAGCTAATAGTTGTGTTAGGCTTTCAAGCCAATGCAGAGCCTTGTTCTGTGCCTAGTTTGTGCTCTGCTGAGTATTGGGTTTGAGTGAGGCAACATCCCCTTTGATCAGCCAGTATTTATGAAGTATTGTTGGGATTGTACATGGGTACAGGATAAGATTTAGGCCTACCAACCCCAGAGTCTGCATATGTGACTCACAGTTGCTGGGAGGAGGAAAGGTCCCATCCACCTTCCATTTTCTCTCTCTCTCCTCTCATTTGCCAGGATGGAAAACAAATGAGGAAGGATGTGAGGAGGTGGTGGGTGGATAGGGGGGCATCCATCCCTCTCTCTTTCTTGCACTTGGTGCCTGTGTAATCTCCACACTGGGCTGCAGAGTGCCACAGAGCCTCTGTTTATTAGACTAATCCTTAAATCCACATTCTGCAGGCCTCGCAAACGCCTCGCAAAGCTCTAATCTGACTCAAAACAAAGGGATTAGGAATGACAAGGTCCCTCTCTCTGTCTCTCCGTGTCTGCCAGAGCGGGCTTGGGGTGGCGCACACATGTGCTGAGAAACACACAAGAACTGTTGCATACTCTTGCCTGTCACGCCCATATTTGCTAAAGACTGATTGGCACATGCAAACCCTCATGCACACGCGCACACACACACACGCTTCCTGTGAACACAAGCTGGCTGTGACAAGACAGCCAGTTAGAGCCAAGGTGCAAACAAACTGGGTAATTACACATAGCTCAAAAACTCATGGGAGAAATGACGGACAAGATGAGAATGAGCTGTGGGAATGGGACGCGGCGACAGCAGGGAGGATATACTTGGCTAACTAAACAAACCAGGCTTATATTATAGACTTACACTGTTACGAAAACAAATGAGAGAAGGTTTTTTTTATGTGTGTGGGGTTGTTTTTTTTTTACTCACAAGCATCAAATGCCAGAGGTCCACCTTGGGTGTACTGGGTTGTTTTAGTATACACACAGCATAGAGCCAACAAATCAATATTTGTTGAGTATTTATCTGTATTAAAGGGCCTTTACATCCAAACAGTGCAACAAGTCAGAACCTGCTACAAATTTACATCGCACTTCAGCCTCTCCACGAAACCCATTTGCTAGCTAGAATTTGCTCTCCAAGTCTCTTTGTGTTTTTCACACAATTCCATCCCGTTTCCCCTCAATATGGCAAATGAATAATGCAAAAAAAAGTCACTGCTTAAATTGTGTTCACCCAGCTGTTAATCCTAATTTTACACTATAATCTTAATAACTGAAGTTCCATTTTGGAAATGCAACATGTAATAATTCTGAAAGTGGGCTCGGTTTATTTTCTGGTTCATCTCTTCATGGGGAAACTTTTCAAAAGAAACTTTTCTTTCAACGAGATATAAAAAACAAGCGAGCACAAATACAGGCAAACGGTGCCAGTATGTGGGCACGCTGACATATTGCTAACATTATTGGAAAGATTTTTGAATGATTTTTTTCAAGTACTCAAAGTTGTAGAGCCTGAATGATGTCTACATTTAAAAAGTGAGTTTAACATGGTCTTTTCACAGTTATTTACCTCTCTTTAGTGTTAGTGTGAATCCTCTGCGACAGGGATCGTTGCCACAGCTTCTGCCACACAATCTGCCATTGTGTGACCATCAGCTGATAAGGATCCAACCTAACACCTGCCAGCCAAACTAAATTTGAGCAGACCTATTCCTCCACAGGCATCCAGTGTACGGACATCCTCTCAAAATCTCGTAATTCTAGATTATTCGAGTTGGAAAGTGCTGCTATATTTTTTAAAAGAGAAACTTCAGGCTATTTTGGAGTACCATCCATCTCGGCATCTTTGCAGTGATATGAGGGCTGGATATTTCCAGCCACTTTACAGTAGTGTCTTATTCTGAGGTTATGGTGCACATCCATGCTGGGCTATGCGTCTGACAAGAGTGTTATAATGCAGGTGAAGGTCATGTGAGATATAGAAAGCAGTTGGGTCACAGAGCTATGCTACCCTGTTCTTTTATTCATTGAGGGAATTCCTGCTCATCCTCATTCAGCAGAATCACACCCTTGGTAGTGTGTGGGGCTTTTTTTTCTTCACCTGTGCCCTAGGAACTAGCTGCGGCACGGAGAGTCAGGGCAAACTTCGCTGCGGCACTGCCACTGAGTTATTAAAACAATCGAGTGCTGACAAGCCCTGCATTCTGTCGCAGAGGGAGAGGGCTAGGGCTTAATAACTCAGTGTCACGCCTTGACATTCTTACCATCTGTCTGGGTAAAATATTCAAATGTGCAATAAATGTCACTGGGGACAGCCGGTGACACTGTCTAATTAACACTATGACAGAGGTGACACACTGAAGACTTTGGCTGGCTTTTACTGTACAACATGCATCGTCTGTGTGTGTGTACGTGTGCATGCCATAACTCTGTGCGGAGGTGAAATGTTGAGGGACACTGTAGCGATTATACTGCCATCCTGTCTCTTTAGAGGGTAGTCAGCTATTGTTTAAGTTAACAGAAAAGTGTAGCACTAACACACATATTAAAAAGTGTAAATGACAGCAGCTATAGGGCTGAGCAACCCTGGAGCGATGAATAAATGCCAAAGAAGATTCATTTCTTCAGGCTGAAATGTCAACTAGTTGGAGAGTGGGGAGGAGACAGACCGTCAGCCATATATGGGCGTCTTACCTCAGCTCAGGTAGATGCATGTAGGTCAAACATAAGCTGCAGTGATTCATTCCTTAACTTAAAGTGAAACAAAGTAACACCTCCCATACACACACTAAAAGCTGAGGGAATTCCCAGAAAGAAGATCTAAAAGATATTTATTTATTGGGTAAATAAGAAATGATGTCTTCTACTTATCCTAACAGCGAAGTCTGTGTGCGCTTTCAAACTTGAGTGGCTCTAACAAAAATGCAACGGCAAACATGTGACAGTTAAAAAGAAAAATGTGAAGGCCAGGGATGTGTCCAAAATGTATATTTTTGCTTGCCAAAACACATTGCAGCATGCTCATATTCAGTATAATGTGTCCTCCAGTGATATCATGGTTTGCTTACGAAGTAAGGTACTTCAGTGAGGACCTCCGGAGTCAAAAGGAAGTTATTTCTGTTCAATACAATTCAGTTTTATTTATATGTGCCAAATCACAACAGTTGCCTCAAGGCGCTTTATTTTGCAAGGTAAAGATGCTACAATAATATGAGCGAAAACCCCAACAGCCCCAACAGTTCATCATGGGAAGCCCCCAGCAGCCTAGGCCTATTGCAACGAGGGAGGATTCAGAGTCACCTGATTCAGCCCTTTATCAAAAAGGAAAGTTCTAAGCCTATTCTTGAAATTAGATAGCGTATCTTTCTCCCAAAGTCAAACTGGAAGCTGGCTCCACAGAAGAGAGGTCTGAAAGCTAACGGCTCGGCCTCCCATTCTACTTTTAAATATCCTAGGAACCACAAGTAGGCCAGCGGTCAGAGAGCGAAGTGCTCTGTTGGGGTAATATGGTACTATGAGGTCCTTAAGATAAGATGGGGCCTGATTATTTTGGATCTTGTATGTGAGGAGATGAATTTAAATAAGTCTAGATTTAACAGTAAAGAGAAGCCAATATGGGCAAAATATGCTCTCTCTTTCTAGTCGCCGTCAGCACTGTCTCTGCAACATTTCTGTCTGCGGTCATTTATATTTGGTGCCATGGTTCTGCTCTGGGACCTTGTGCATACGTGTAAAGGGAGGAAGGTAGAGCAACAGCAAGACCCCAGCTCAGATAACAGATGTGACAGTAATTAAGTCAGATGCAGCATGAAAAGGGGAGGCTGCGATGGAGGTTGGCCACCAAGCTTGCAGATATGCAGAAGGCTGTGAGATTTATCAAGTGAACACGCAGGACTGTATCAGCTCAGCCATCACGTGATGTTTGCTGGCACTGAGGTCAGTTGATCTACCAGGACTGCAGCTGAACTCGACTTTCTGGCATGCCTGAGCTAAACCTACGCTCGACTGAAAAGCCCCGGTTTATTTTCAGATAAAGAGGCATTTGCTAGCGATAAAAACATTTTATGCACTACAATGACACAAGGACACTTCATAATAAAATGTATCTGTGCTTACAAATGTACAGTTTTAAACAACTTAATGAGCAGAAAACTGTTGCTACCGCATGTTTTACTATTCAAAGCATCATAAAAATGAATCTGTGTATAAAGCGGTGTACACATGTACACCAGAATGTGTTTGAACTTTTAGCACCTAAAAAATGCTCTTGTGCTCCGTTTCCCTCTCAGTCTGTTCTTTTCTCACTTCCCTCTCTGTATTCTCGTTGAGAGGCTGTTGTATGAAGCACCTTTAATGGGTTTGTGAGGGATATATTGGACTTCAGTAGGAGATTTGGCACACTGTGTGTGCGCGTGTGCTTGTACGTACCTGTAAGTGTGTGCGCATTTTGGATTGTCATGTAGGGTCCTATAGTACGGTGCTTTTCCACTTGTGTTACTGTGTGCACTCACACTCCAAAGCCATTAGATTCTATACAAAATCCTGAAGCTGAGAACTTTAAAGCTGAGAGTGGTGCAATCGACAAGCCGGTCTCCCACCGAGCACGTCTCGCTACTCTTGATCTCTGGTACAGTAGCGATCTCAGCTGGGGCTACAGTTGCACTTTCACATGCACATTTTGACTCTGTTACTTTTATCTGTTCTCTACAGCCCACACATGGGTGCCTCTGTCTTCGGCTACATGCATGGTACCAATATTTCAGAGCTACCACTGATAAGTGCCCGCTACTTGGGACTATATTGTTTGTGCCTACTGTACTGTGAATGCTTCTAATGCCACCGACTTACCGTCTTGAAGTGTTTGTGCCTTTGGGGCCAATAGAAGACAGCCCAGGCTGCTCCAGCACCAATGACATAGCTGACTGGTCCCATTTAGCATGCTAGATTTAGCTTCATTAGAGAGGATATGGCTGGGAAGGCACACAGAAGAAATGAAATGAGAGGTGGGGTGGTGGGGTGGGGGATGGGATGGGATGGGAGAATGACTGCTCAGCGTTTGCAAGGGCCCACTTTGCAGAAGAGGTGGACAAAAAGCTTAAGCTGTCTCATAAAGATACTTTATAAAGCAGCCATATCCATAATGGCAACGCAATAGAGAGAAATGGATGAATGAAGGAAATCAATGCAGCAGTTAGACTTGAATTAAAAAGCACCCCACGCTAGGCTACATTACGGCCTGGCAAGGAGCTCTTACAAAAGTTTACTGTAACTTGCAAAACAAAGTATGTGAAAACTGTATTTAACAATAAAGAAGAAATGATGAAAACCAATTACAGACCACAAATAATAATAATGTTTCATTTTATTCAGTCTTCCCGAAAATGTGTTCACCACATTTCAAGCACAAACAATCCAACAATCTACCCGGTGGGGTAAAGGTATTACATAATTTCTTATGCAACAAGTGTTCTGCCTGCTGAAGCTTTAAAACCCCATCTTAATTCAAGAAATGTCCCACTTTGGCATGACAGATACAAATGAGCTATCGCATCCAATTGGCAGATTTGTTTCTCTTCTATTAAGGAAAATAAGTCTGCAAAATTGAAAATAAGAATAAATGACTTGTCAAAATGGATACTGCTCGCAGTGACGGGGAAAAAGAGAAGTTTAGGCGATTAATGTGTTGCTGTTTGAGAGGTTAGCTAGGACTAGGGACAGATGTGGGACTGTCGCTGGGTTAAAAATCTGTCATTTCAAACAGCATACCGTGGAAATGAAGGAGACAGGATCATCATCCGTGAGGATTGGTACATGTACATGTTACCCTTTAACCTCCTCCCTAATCTCTGCGCATTCAAATATGCATGAAGCCACGTGACCTCACACAGAGACTGTGTGCGTGCGGTCTCGTGGAAGAACATGTCCCTTAGAAACGCCGCACAGGTCACCGAAAGACACCCTGCAACTAATGGTGTGAGGTCATCACACTTAGCCCTGGCCCTCGCTCTAGGTCAGCGTCACAATAACTGCTCATGATGAAGGGGTTTCCAAGGTAACCGGAGGGCTTTCAGCAAATCAGAGAGAGGGAGAAAGGACTCCTCTGGGTGTGCATGTCTTGTAGCAACCAGAAGACCTCTGGTGATTTATCCCTCACTGCTCTTGTACCACGCTAAACCATCAGGGCACAGTGATAAGAGATAAACAAAGTCTAGGACAGAGTCTGTGGGGTAGATAGGGTAGAACACAGCCTGCTCATTGCCATGTGAACCCGTCTCTGGCTGTGCTGTAAAATCATTATTATTTTTTTTCCCTTTAGAAAGGCTGGAGTGTCGAACGTACACACATACATTAATCACAATTTTGAGACATTTATAACACCTGCTGCTGCAGCTCCTGTAACTATACTGCCAATCACTTATTCTGTGGTGGCCATTGTGATTGCAGTGGAAATAATAGGCAAAGGCAGAACTTGGAAAAGTTGCCTTTTTTTATCCCACGCCTACACCTGGACTTTAAAATACCATGTTTATGAAAAGTGCTCAAAAAGGCCACAACTGTGCTGCGAAATGAAATTCACAAGTACAAGTGCATGAAATGTTTGAAATCAGCCGTGTCTGGGGGCATTTTTAAGATCCACAAAAGATCTGAAGACATTTTTAAGAACCACCTGAATCACCTGCTCTGGTTAGCCACAAAGATTCATTACAGCTCTGCGGGGAACTCTTGTAACCAAAAACCCTTGCAGATTGTTCCCTTTTTTTGGTCTTTCTAGTACAAGAAATAGCAGGTAGTATTGGCGTTAGTACTATCATGTGGCATGGAGTGGTCAAAAAAAAAAAAAAATAGTGGTCGTATTATGGTGGCAGTAGCCACACCAGTCTTGTATAGTGCTATATTGATGAAGATTGGAGTGGAGTGTTCTCCCTCCTCCTTAACGCACG
Organism: Oreochromis niloticus; assembly: GCF_001858045.2. NCBI lineage: Eukaryota > Metazoa > Chordata > Actinopteri > Cichliformes > Cichlidae > Oreochromis > Oreochromis niloticus. Next base: position 30,728,981 of record NC_031966.2, on the reverse strand, counting down.
GGCCTATATTGGATTTCACGCTGGCTGCCCATTCACCAGACACTGCAGTGCATTCCTACCAAAGGCCTGGAGGCAATACGGCTGCTTTATTTGTTTATAATGTTTAGGCTTCCAGCAAATGGCTTGCGCTGCAGTACCAATAACTGTGCATAGTTACATTTAGGCAATCGACTGGGCTCGTTTCGACATGAGTGCCGCAGCTCAATTCATTTGGAATGGACTAAAAATCCAATAGAGTTGTCTAAGTGGGAGGAGGGAAAGGGAGAGGAGGAGAGAAGTATGGATAGAGAAAAATTGAGGAATAAAGAAGAAAGACGGGAATGGGGTCAGTGGGACTGATGCTGAGCACGAAGAGGGACACGCGCTGATACGTTTCTGTCAAGAAAGCGATCAACGGAAAGCAAAGCGCAGATCTTCTCCCTCGCTCAAATTTAACTGACAAATAAAATATAGATGCCCTCTGAGTGCTCGCGGTTACTTAGGCATCCCTCGCCGTGTTGCACAGCTCTCCGCCGTGAATTCCTCTGGCTGCAGCGGCGGCAGCACCCAGAAAATGCGAGAGCCAACTTTCACAACTTTGGGTCCATTAAGAGATTTGAGTACATCCAAGACAAATTCCCT